>NC_092508.1:51525401-51837484 GCF_047511675.1 Marmota flaviventris | reverse complement strand
ATGATGATACTTTAAAACAGGTATCTCAATACTACATACTGGCAATAAAAGCAGCATCTAAAATTGACTGTGCTCACAGGGAAATATAAACAGCATGTGATTTATATGTCTATTTTTAAAATAAACTTCTGATAATAATTTTACATCTCTTTTCACTGAAGAATCAGTGATAATTTTTACTCTGCTGAAATTGTTGCTGGCATGGTCAATGTTGTTTCATATCTGTCTTCCTGAACTCGTTCCTGTACAGCCTTTTCCTCCATGTGCCAGTTTGTACTTGAATTACATTAATAGTGCCTGGGGTGGTACTTCCTTTTATTAATATAGTTAATCAGAAATACGTAGACTCTGTAATCTTATAATTTATAGAGTCACTTAAAGCTCAATCCTCATTAAAAGGTGCCACTATTCTCCAATTACACTACAGTGTAATCTTTAGTCAATTCTATATAGCTTCAGGAATGTAGAGCTTCTTGTAGATTCTCCCAGTCTGCCATCAGTTTTGACTCTTTTGTCTCTTGAGTTTTGTAGTGCTGATATTATTGATCACTTATTGATAAGAACAACAACTTCCAGAACAAGCCTAAAATTAAAGTTCATACATTGTTACATGCAAAGTAGAGGTCTCAGGAAACAGTGTAACATGGTGAAATTTGAATGCCATGGACAGTGAGCAGAGAGGAGACAGGTGGTTGCTGACAAATGGTTCAGGCATGAAGAACAGTTTCAAGGCCTATACTCAGGTAGAAGGACAGGGAAAATGGAAGATTTAATATAATACAATGGAAAAAAAATCCTGACATGATATTGTGTAAGTGACATAGAGAAACTAAGTATGATTGGCATTTTTAGGCCAGATGACTGGGATAGTGTTAGCACAATGAAACAAAACAAAAACCAACCAAAAGGAGTTCCAATTGATGAGATCACTTACTGATAAGAACAATTTCCAGGTTAATCCTAAAATGAAAATCATGTCCCCACTTTTTTTTTTAAATGCTCTTAACTATCATCATGCATTTGGTGTCTGTTCCTTTTGCATCTCTTATCTCAAGCTTGATTTTTTATTTTTCTAGAGAGAACTTTTTTAATGTTTATTTTTCAGTTTTCGGTGGACACAACATCTTTTTTTAATTTTATGTGGTGCTGAGGATCGAACCCAGCGCCCCGCGCATGCCAGGCAAGCGCGTTACTGCTTGAGCCACATCCCCATCCCTCAAGCTTTATTGTTAATAACTTTGTATCTACTTCAAATAGCTTAATAAAATAGATTTTTGAAATTGTAAAGATCAAGATCTATGCAATAGCAATTTTTTTTTTTTTTTTGTCATTTACCAGAAAGCCACACAATGTGCAAATATATAAGGAAAGGAATCCTAGGAAAGGTGATTGTGAGTCACCAGGAAAGAGTTTTGTCCAACAGTTCTGGGAAGCTAAGTTAAACTTTTCTATTTTGCACATACTTAACTAAGCCAGCACAAGAGATGGATGGTTGGGAGAGATACACAGCTGATTACAGACATTGATGTAGACATTTGGACATTGGCTTTCCAGATTCATTTCTTTCTACTCACAATTGCATCATTTCACTTTTTTGAGTAGATTATCAATGAATTGAGTGCCCTTCATCTGTTTATTTTATTTTATTTTTTTATGTGTTGCTTCTTGATTCCTGTGTCAGACTGTGAAAGAGCAGGATTCTCCTACTTTCTGTGGAAACCAACAATAATTGGGAAATGGATATAACTTTACTGACAATTTAAGTGAACCCTTCATTTTAATAACAAAGAAATCCAGATCTCTGGAATCTCTTTTTACTTTCTAAAACTGGTTTTAAGCAAGCTTGCAGATATTTATGTAAATCATGAAAGGAGTAAGAAATATCACTAACAATCTATAAGGATGATTTTTATATTATTTTGGTGTTGAATTAGTGTTATCAACCTTTTGGTTAATGATAAAAAGATATCTCTAAAATTATTTTTTTCTAGTCTTGTCCACAATTATAATAAATTCCTTATGAGCAACACACAGTTTTAAAAATAAAGGTTTTTGTTTACTTTCTGTAAACAGAGGAAATTTACTTTACAGGGTTAATATACTATACAACTGTTATAAACAAAGCTGATTTACGGTGTGCACCAAAAATAGAACATTCAAGCTTTCTGCTCTTCCAATGCATAGTTATGGGACAAAGCTGATATTGCTTTTTGCCTTTATAATAATATTCATTATATTTTACTAATCCAAATTATAAGTATCTTTTCAAAGCTTCTGCTTGATCTGAAATAGTTTAGGGAACTGCAGTGCATTAAATTATTTCTTTTATTTCCCACTATTGTCCTTACAAAGTGGCATATCCTCATTTTGCTGTTTACATTCTTCCTCTCAACTGCTGATATTTTGGTCTCCCCTGTTCTGTTATCTCTTATCTGGTCCAGAAAGAGTAACCTCATTCTTCCAGTCTGGCATAGAGAAAAAAGAATAGGGGGTGGGAGTGAAGAAACAAAGATTTAGGATTAAGCTAAATTTATTTTCTGAAAATACCACTATACATTGTAAAATTTGTGCTATATTCACAAAATATTTTGCAAGTAGCTTTGAAATGGTTTTCTAGTTTCAAATTTGTATGTGTTGCTTCTCTGGTTAGAATGCCAGCTATTCAAAAACAAGATCATGTTTTTTACCCTTTTTGTGTCTTCAAAGTGCATGGGACATCTACACATAAATGCTTGTGTGATATCACTTTATCCACAATCAACCAAATTTATACCTTTTATACCATATTCTTTTCCAAACTGCCCAGGAACGCTGTTTTGTTTAAAGATGGGGTCTTGAGTACATAAGACCTGAGATAAAAACTTGTATAGCATGTTTGCATGGATTCTAACCTCTGATAAAAGAGAATGATGTTGTAACCCTGTGTCTCCTGAACCTTTGAGATGGTGCAAGAAGCAGTTGTTAAATCACTCCAGTGCATAAATTCAATCTTCCAGGTCAGATTACTTATGAGATACAATGTTGTCACATAATAACTATGTGCTCTGAGACTAGAATGGCTTTATACAAAGTCCTTCATACATTGTAACAAGAGGAACAATTGTTTTTGCTTCTGAACTGAAGCATGAAATAGATTAGGTTTAAAAAGTTATAAAATATCAATAGCTTCTAGAGTTTTGAAAAGACTGGTAAAAAATGAAATTTATCAATATTGTCCTTATACTGCAGAAAAATTGCCCTAAACACCCCAACCAGAAGAATACTCTTCATGTGTTGAATTTCTCTTGTGCACATCCTCCATGGCATTTGACACTTACATATTGGTGTGGATAGAGGTGATTTCTTGATTAAGGAAAGTAGGCTGTGTTTGGGGTGTGTAGAAAATTATTTTGAGGTCAAGTCTGAAGAGTGTTAAGTCCCAGGCAAGAAATTCAAGTTTAACTGGTTGAGTTGAATTTGGGGAGGAGCCATTCAGAGCCTCAGAGGAAGGAACTAATGTATGGATAGTTGCAGTGTAGGAAAAATATCTGCTTGTATATGTCAATGTACTGGAAAATGACAAAAATTAAGATTTGGAAATATTTATTATTTATCACTGGGTTATCTTACTGAAATGCACATCTAAAGAAGACAAAGATGCCAACTCTTTTTATCATGTTATGTACAGCATCTGTCACTAAATGTGTTGAATGAGTTAATAAATACAAACAAATAAGAATAGTGTCTAATAGTATCATCAGGATAAAAGAACTGGAGGTTCTTATTTCTAGTTGGGAACTTTATTACTGAGCAATGGGATCTCCTAATTGTTCTAGTTTGGATTCTCTAAGAGCAGACCTTAAGATAAGACTTAGATCAGATAGCTTATCGTGCACGCCTTTAAAGTTTGGATTAGAGGAAGGCAGAGAAAAATAATAAATTTTTGTGAATCTCTAATTGCTTTCCATAGTAATTTAAAGATAAATAGCAAAGAAAAAGCTAAAAACATTACTTGCTAGATATCTACATGAATGTTCCACCAGTATCTCAGACATTTCTAGAACCCAGCTAGCATTACCCAAGTACACTCTCCAGTCCTCTACCCTGCACTTTCTTCTATTCCAAGTTTTCCTTTTGGTTATTTTGTTTTTATTTCCTGTTGTTCTGGGTTTTGTTTTGTTTTATTGCTTAAGATTTTGGTGAAGCAGGAGAAAAAAAAAAAGAAAAGAGGTGGGAGCTCAGACCTGCATCTTTGGCTTTACAGGTGTCTGGAGGGTGTGGGAGTGGTTTTAATATCCTTGTTTCCCAAGCCTTAATTGCAGGTTCTGTGACTTCAAAATAAAGACTTACATAATACAGAATAATGACAATGTTACCTAGATATAGTACTGGGTTAAAATCAGCAAGTATGTTTACTCAGAAACAAAATAAAACAAAGCACACTGTACTACTGCACAAAGAGAGCAGGACTAGTGGCTTTCTGGAAGCCACTTCATTTTAATAGTAGATTCACCACATACCATTATTAGCCTTTCCTTTGTTGCAAATAATAAGAGAAAGTTAATATTCCTCTTGTGGTTTTTTTTTTTTTTTAAGAGTAAAAATAATTGGGTTGGGTCTGGCCAGAATATCCTAATACTTCACAAACATCTCAAACTCTGCATATCTAAAGTTGAATCCAACAATGTCCCCCCAACAGTGTGTATGCATACACATCTTGAGGTTTTTATTCCAATATGGTTTTTTCTTCTTGAATGGTAGCACCACATACTTACTTTCCAAATCCAAACCTTTGGCTTCTTCCTGACTTCTTCATCTCAACCTCATACTCATTAATCAATGATAGCTACCAAGTTCTATTGATTTCTCTCAGATACCTCTTGAATCTGTTTTTCCCCCTCTGTCCTTCCAGCTACTTCAGTTTAAGCCACCTCTGCCCTGATTCATTGCTCTAGAAGTCTTCAAAATCAAGCATGTTAAGCAAGTGCTCATGCTGCACACCCAACCTTTTTTGTAATTGCTGCTGTTGTTTTTAATTTGTAGACAGGATCTCCTTAAATTGTCCAAGTGGGCCTCCTATTCACTCTTGCTTTCAAATGTCTGAAATTCAAAGCTAAGACAAATCCTTCCACAGCTTCCTCTCAGCCCCACCACAGAGGTTAAAGTTCCTAACCTGCCTTGTGGAGTTCAACAAGTGTACCTGAACCCTAGTCAGTCTCACAGAACTAAACTTGTGTGGGGGCAGCTAAATGCTCCAGCCAGCAAACTCTCCTCAGTTGCTCTGCCTGGCCAGACTGGAGCCCTCCCTTGTCCTCCTAACAAAACCTGACTCAAGCCTCTTTGTCCTTCAACTCTCTCTGCAAGCGTCCTTAACACATCTGAACTTTCTCTGGCTAGTAAAAGTTTGCCTATGTTTGACTGAAAATCTTAAAGGAAACAAGAAAGTCCTACCCTGTTCATGTGGGAATCCTGAGGGTCCAGCAAAGTGTCCAATGAAATATACTGAATCAGCCAGCAGGTGATTTACTTGTGTGTCTGCCATCACAACTTAAGATGTGCTATTTCAGTATAGTTTTACTTGCAGACAAACCCTTTGACGAAGCCTTTTCTTTCTTCATTTGCTTTTTTTTTTTTTTCATGTAGCAACAGTGAATGACGGGACCTGCCCCTCCTGCAAATATCAGCCTAAGTAACCACCTATGTCTGTCTCTGGTTGGTCGGGCAGGCAACTCAAGGCACATCTGGATTGCGTTAGGATGAGAATTCTCATCCCATACAGGTGTGTTGTTTTATGGGTCTACAGCGGATTCTCGGAGGTTCATTATGACCTTGACCTCACACTAGGTCTACACCCCTAATGGCTTGTGTGTTTCTTGGCAACTGCATGGTTGTGAAGAGATCATGGAGAAGCAGGGGGTGGAATCTGTTAAAGTGAGGCTATTCACAGCGGTTCCTCAACCCAGCCTCTCAATTGGGGTCAGCAACGGCACGAGCTGCTGCTGCTATTTAGATTGAAGCTGCTGCTTCGCCTGCTCACTCAAACGGGGATTAAGAGGAAGTGCGGGGAGGAAGGAAGTGGGCATCAAAGGGTGCAGGGCTGTGAGTTTTGAAGAGACAAGCCATAACGTCTTTGCCGCCATAGAGTTCCCCAGTCCCCCTCAGGGAGTTCTTTTTTGTTATTATTTTGCTTTGAATTTATAGCCCATTGGGTAATTTCTCGGGTGGTGGTGGTGGGGGGGCGGGGGGTGGCGATACAGCACTGAACTATCAAAGAAAGATCTGCGGGTTCCTGGTTGTAGTCCCAGGCTCCGGGTTTGAGGCTGGCCGCGGAGGCTGAGAGTTCACAATAGGGGCGTGCACCGGTCGGAGCCACAAGGCGCCGCACGCAGGTCTCAACCACTGTTAAATTGAGAAGCCCTGTGTCACCTCCAGGTCCCGCTTTGCAAAGCCTCAGGAGGCCCCCGGCAATCCCGCGCTTTGTGGGCTGGAAGGCCCGGGCCAGGACGCGCGTCCTGCGTAGCCAAGGTCCCCCAGCGCCCCCTACAGCTGCACGTGGGGGGAGACAGAGCCAGATCCTGCGCCTCCACACCACGCCCAGGACCCCACCCAGAGGCCTGCGCCCCAGGACCGCTCAAGCACCCGCACCTCCAGGCCTCAGAAACCGGGCGTGGGGCCCGGAGGGCGCGCGGCATCCCAGGGCGCCCTTGATCGCCCCGCCTGTGGCTGGCCAACTCCCTCTCCCTCCCTCTGTGTGGCTGTCCCTCCTTCCCTCTCGCCTGCCGGCTCCGGACACGCTGTGCTTCATCTCTTGGGGCGCTCTTCGCCTGGGCCAACCGTCGCATCCAGTGCAACTTCGGTGAAGTGGCCGTTTGGTGTTGAATGTTCCCCACCGAGAGCGCATGGCTGCGGAAGCGAGGCGCGGACCTGGTCCCCGAGGGGCCGCCGTCGGGGAAGCGGTGATGCTATTGCTGTGCCTGGGGGTCCGGACCGGCCACCCCTACAACGTAGACACTGAGAGCGCCTTGCTTTACCAGGGACCCCCCGGCACGCTGTTCGGCTACTCAGTGGTGCTGCACAGTCACGGGGCGAACCGCTGGTGAGTGGAGTAGGAAGGATTCCAGCGCCCTCAGCATCTAAGAGTGGCAAGAGAAAGGGGGCACCCCGGGAGAGTCTGTCCAGTTCCCCAGTTCAAACTTTCCTCCCTTCTGGAGGAGGCAAGAAGCGAGCGCGGCTCCCGCCAGCTTGCTGGAGATCTGCCCGGGAAAACTTATCTTGGGGTGGCAGCGCCCGTGGTGGCGTTGTGGTTCCAGGCCCTGAAGCCGCGGGTCGGGGGGTGTCTGGCCCCTTGAGCTGGGTGGTGGGCGGAGGAGGCGGGGAAACTGCCCCACTACGTACTGCACCGCCGCTGAAAGCTGGAGTTGGGTAGGTAGCCCCGCTCATGTCTCAGCGCACGTGCACGGTTCTCACTTTAGGCTCGTCGTGGGGGCGCCCACTGCCAACTGGCTTGCCAATTCTTCTGTGGTCAAACCCGGGGCGATTTACAGATGCAAGATCGGAAAGAATCCAAACCGGACTTGCGAACAGCTCCAGCTGGGTGAGTTGGGTCTGGGACTAGGAGTTAGTGACCTCTTTCCCTTATAGACCCCACTGTAGGGCAAATCCTGGCCGAAGTGGAGATGCCCATTACTTCTAATTTCCAGTTTTAACTGCATACCACCCTTCTTTCTTAATATAGAAGTGGTTGCCTTCTTTCTGTCAGTATTTTTCTCCTTTTTTTTTTTTCTTGCTGATGACAAAAGTACTAAGATAGACTCTGTTGGGGAATGTTTCTTAACTATCTCTTCTTCCCTCGTTGTAAAGCATGTTTTAAAGTCTCCACATATTAGGCAAGAACAGGATCCAACTAAGTCAAAACTTAAGATTTTATTTCCATCTTTGACCTATCAACTATGTTAAAGAACAGGCTAAGGGGCAGGTCAGGAATAGTAGTTGGCATTGATCCCATGTCCTGCCTTTTAGCCTAAGGACTTTTTAAAGAAAGCTATATAGTTTTACTTAGAATATACCATGTGAAAGAAGGTCGCAAGGGAAAATTGGCATCTGCATTTGTTAATATAGTTTGCATGAGGTTTAACATTAATTTGGAGAGGAATTTTTCTCTCCCAAAACTCTCATATTACATAGATATATTTTTTTGCAGTCATTTCTTAATGTCTTAAGTTTGTGACCACTTAAAAAAATGTGTACAGATGGGTGGAGGGGAGAAGTTTCATTTTTCAAAGACAAAAGCACATTTACTGCAGTTAGTGCATGGAGAAAGAAAAGGGAACTAATATTAATTTAGACATATCTTGTTCCTAACTCTTATACTGCTGTAGTTGCTTACCCCACCTCCAATCAATCCTGAGATATAGTTGCTATTGCTTCTAATTTACATCTGAGGGCTCTGACTCAGAGAGTTACAAGTACTTTTTCTGAAGTTACTAACCTAGAGAGTGGTAGGTGGGAGCCCTCAAGCCAAAGTCCTGCCTGCTTAGGCACAAGTCTAAGCATTTTCATCCCATGTATGCATCTTCAGTGCAAATTAAACTAAATGAAGTATCCAGTATTTTGTGTGCTGAACTGATGGATCATCTGTAAGTGGTGCATAAAAGTTCACAACTGGTATTTTCTCATATTTATCTGTGCTATAAATGGACTTTTGAGATTAGCTAGTTATTGAATCTTTAACTTTTTATAGTGGTCTTCACTTTTTCTCAAAGTGTAAACCTGGCTTCCTTCATTCAGATGAATTCAAACAGTGCATGGACATAATGGAATTCTTGCTTTTAACTCAGCACCCATAAAAGCCCAGGAGTTGGCAGTAAACATGTATAACAGACCCTAGCCTTTTGTTAAGCATGGTCCACCTCAATGAGCAGACAAGAGATATAAAAAACATTCACAGACTTATACATTTGGAATTATTTTGCAAAACATAATTTGCTAATGAGCTGTGGGATGAAGAATTAGGGAGTGAAGCATACAACCTTGATCTGCCAGGGGATCTTGACAAGGTCTGTAAGGGAACAATTTCTGTTCTGCTGTCCTGCCAGTTTCTGGATCCATGACATTATAACTACTGGTATTTAGCACCTACTTGCTTTCTGGAAGGGGACTGAGCCTATTTCTGGATGTCTGTGTTTAACTGGAAAGTTCATGTCATATATTATATAATTTTAAAAAATGGCTGTCAATTGAAGGAAAACTTAACTTCATTGGGCATGTAGAGTATAGTGATTGACTATAGAAATAACCTCAGAAAAATGTGAACATGGTAAATATGTGATAAACATAAATTAAATAAAGATTTATTGGATGGATGATTAAAGGTAAATTGAAAGTTTGAATGTCATCAACTTGATGGATGAGTAAAAGAATTAGAAATGATAAGCCAAAGTGATATTTTTGTCTTTGAAAATTCTGGTCAATAAAAATGTATTTACTGAGATAAAAGGCAAAAGGAATACAAGATTGCTAGTTAGTTAACTGGTTAAAACATGAATAGCTTTGAATACTTGTAAAAGTTGACTGAAGTTAGGGGCTGGGGATGTGGCTCAAGCGGTAGCGTGCTCGCCTGCCATGCGCGCGGCCTGGGTTCGATCCTCAGCACCACATACAAACAAAGATGTTGTGTCCGCCGAAAACTAAAAAAAAAAAAAAAAAAAAAAATTAAAATTCTCTCTCTTCTCTCTCTCTCTCTCTCTCTAAAAAAAAATAATAATAAAAAAAAGTTGACTGAAGTTATTTTGCATGTAGCATTTTGAACAATACATGTTGTTGATCGAAAGAAACACTATTCAAAACAAATTCAGAAGTATCTATATACACACATATATAAGAGAGGGGGAAAATGCACATTGTACACATACACACAGAATCTTCCATAGAAGATTGCTTCAATTGTCTCATGTGGAAGAGTGTAATATTTGGAAAACTATGAAATTAGTACTGAGCTAAGGCTCAATACCTGACACTTAGTAAACATTCAAAAATATGTGTTTATTTTTTTTAGTTCTATCCCCTACTCAAATCTTTATCTGTAAGTTATCTGTAGTA
This sequence comes from Marmota flaviventris, assembly GCF_047511675.1. Classification (NCBI taxonomy): domain Eukaryota; kingdom Metazoa; phylum Chordata; class Mammalia; order Rodentia; family Sciuridae; genus Marmota; species Marmota flaviventris. The sequence continues at coordinate 51,827,407 of NC_092508.1, read as the reverse complement.
AGTATGTTGAAGTTAAGAGGATGAATGAATAAACTAAACCAAAAGTTTAAAAAATTTAAAAATTATAAATTAAAAGGTAATAGCTGAAATATAACAGCTCATCAAAAATGTTATGATAGCTAAAGATTGGATTATGAATGTTATGTCAATGAAATATCCTCTTTCATTTGGAATAACTTGTTATTAAGAATCTAAGCGTGCAGGTTCTCTTAAAATAGTGACCATCTCATGTGCATTCAAAATGTCCATATGAACCCTTCTCCAAGTCTCTGCAGCATGTTAGATCAGTAGCTGACTCAGATAGACTCCTCAAAAGAGAAGGTCATTAGCCCTACCATGTTGCCCTATCTCTGTGGATGATATTGCATATGAAGCCATATTCACTGTAGTCATAATTTCAATTGAGCAGCAATGACCATTTATCTGAAATGCTCAGGATGGGAGATGTTTGCCACTCTTTTGGCAAAGTGAATTTATTACAGAGGTGATATCAGAAGAGTTTCCTGGATTGGACCACAGTGTGCTTTTCTTCTTGTGTGTGATCAGCCACCTTCCTCCTCCTTGGCTACCCAAAGAGAGAGTCCTGTTCTCTCACTTCCTTGGTGCTTCCTTCAATGAACCAAAGCAAAGTGGTCTGCCTATCAGGAGGGTCCAAGCCTGGTCTAGCTCCTGGAAACTGTGTCCCAGGAGGCTGTAATGATTTCCAATGTCCACTTACTTTTCCACTCAGGTACTCTGCATCCTCCTTGAGTTTTGTTTAAAGGAAACTTTGATCACAGCTGTTCCTGAATCAGGGAATTACAAATAATGACACCATTAATAGAGTTCAGCATGGTCTATCCATGGACTACCCATATTCAAAGAATTAGAACATAATAAAATATGTGATTATCAAATTATACCAAAAAGATGATCTTTATTTGATTATTCAAAATATAATCTAAATCTTTCATTACTTCAGGGTTATCAGTAATAACATTATCTCTCTCTCTCTCTCTCTCTCTCTCTCTCACACACACACACACACACACACACACACACACTTACCTGGATAATAGAGTCTGAAGTTTCACAGTTATAATGTCCAATAAAGTAATCTCTAGCTACAGTTGACTACTGAGCACATAAAATATTTGCAATGAGGAGTGCAGTAAGTTTCACACTAGATTTCAAAAAGAAACTAAAAAGAAAGCATCTTACTAAATTTTAAGGTATTGATTACATATTAAATATTTAAAAATCAATATTGATTACATAATATTTTGGCTTTTTAGGCCAAATAAAGTATTTTATCTGTTTTTCCCTTTATAATGTTGTTATTCTAAAATTTGAAAATATCACACAGGGCTGGGGATGTGGCTCAAGTGGTAGCGAGCTCGCCTGGCATGTGTGCGGCCTGGGTTCGATCCTCAGCACCACATACAAACAAAGATGTGTCCACCGAAAAACTGAAAAATAAATATTAGAAATTCTCTCTCTCTCGCTTTAAAAAATAAATAAAAAAATAAAAATATCACCCAGATTTGCATTACTTTTCTATTAGATAGCCCTACTTGAGAGAAACATAATTTCCCTGTGAAATAATACTGCCTTTTTTTTTTTGTATTTTTTTTTTTTTTGGTACTGGGGATTGAACTCAGGGGCACTCCACCACTGAGCCACATCCCCAGCCCTATTTTGTATTTTAGTTAGAGACAGGGTCTCACTGAGGTGCTTAGCACCTCAATTTTTCTGAGGCTGTCTTTGAACTTGTGATCCTCCTATCTCAGCCTCCAGAATGGATGGCATCACAGGTGTGTGCCACTGTACCCAGCATAACCCTGCCTTTTAAACAGGTGCTTTCCCAGTATTTATGAATAAGTGAATAAGAATTTTACCTTCTTTTCCGGGTTAAGTGGTTTGGTTACTTTTAAGCACTCTGCCTGTGCCTTTTTTTTCCCCCTTACTGGAGAGACCAATGGTCCATTATAAGTTAGTCACTATTATCCCTCTTTGAATTTCTTTCTGGAAGTTATATTGCCTTGGCAACCCTCCTGGTTTATATTCCACAGCCTATTTGGCAGAGGTTAAGCTAATAAGCATTGCATCATTAAGCTAATGATTACCTCACCCCACTTCTGCCTGATTTACAGGAGTTATTAGCTTAATATTGAAAAGCAAACATCTCAATGCTGAATATTCAAATACGTTCTTCTTGATAACTTTTCTTTTTTATTCAAAATATGCTTAAAATACAGCTTATGAAGCTATATTGGTCATTTTGAAAAATTACCCTTGAAGATAGTTTTGCAGTTATGTAGAAAATCAAGACAGAGAGCTTCATTAGTCAATTCTCAGGCTAATGGCTAGAACTTCCCCAATAGCCCAAACTTCACCTCCCAAAGGGTGGTGTTCTTTCCTAATGTGACAAATTAGGCTTTCTAAAGGTATTTATTTTTTGCTTTCAAATTACATGGTCACTGAGTAGCATTCCTGATGAGTATGAAATATCTGTGCTTAGCAATAGTTCTGGGACTGCATATGGTAATCCCTTGTACATAATGGTAGTATATTCATTCAACCATTTATTGACAGGTGCATAAAGGCCAGGACCTGGGCACACAAAGGAAGTAAGTTATTATAGGAAAAGAGCAAGTTATTATAGTAACGAGAAGAGCTAAGGCAAGCTAGGAGAACAGGTGATGTCCTGTTCAAGTGAGGAACTGAATAGTAATCAGAAGTGAGACAGAGGAGGAGGTTAGGGAAAAGTGTGCCAGACAGAGCAGTGTGCATGGTGACCCTGAGGTCTTTGAGAGTATGATGTCTTTGAAGCCCTGAAAGAAAAATGTGTATGGTTGGGCTGCAGAGTGTGAAGTGAATAGTAGGTTGGAGAGGTAAGCATGAATTATTTCTGGTACAGCCTTGTACATATGAATTTATGATGCTTAAAACTGGGCAGTGACATGATCTGATCTGTGTTTGACAAATTCCTCTAGGTGTAAGGTAGTAAATGCTTTGGAATAAGTGGCTCAAGACTGAAGAAGGCAGTGAGACAATTATAGGACGATGCTGTTATAATTTAGGCTGCAGATGATAGGCGACTATCCTATACTAAGTCCATGGCAGTAAGAATGGAGGTAAAAAGATTATACAGATATTTAGAAGACAGATTCAACAGCCCTTGGTAATTATTGAATGAGAAAGATGAAGGAGAAGTTTTCAAAGATGTTACCCAAGGTTTTGACTTGGGCTATTGGATTACATAGCCATTATGGTGCTATGTACTGAAAAGGGGTTTCACTGGCTCGAGGTTCCTGTGAAACAAAGAAGTAAATGTCAGTGATTGGTTGGGTGAGTGGTTTTAAGGGGCAGGAGAGAGGTCTGTACTGGCAATTCAGAGGTGAAAGTAATTAACATGGAAATTATAATCAGAGCCAGAAAGGTGAAAGAGCTTTACCTGGAACTCTCTAAGTGAATAGATCACAGAGGACCAAGGGTTGATCCCAGAGGAATCCCACAATTTGGGATGTGGCTGGAATAGTGGTGCTCAACTTGGCTGCAAATGAAATTCTTCTGCTGAATTTAAGAATACCAATTCTAGCCGGGCTCAGTGGCACATGCCTGTGATCCCAGTGGCTTGAGAGGCTGAGGCAGAACGATCACTAGTTCAAAGCCAGCCTCAGCAAAATCAAGGTGCTAAGCAACTCAGTGAGACCCTGTGTCTAAATAAAATACAATATAGGGCTGGGGATGTGGCTCAGTGGTCAAGTGCCCCTGAGTTCAATCCCTGGTACCCCTCACCAAAAAAGAATACCAATTCTAGAGGCCCCATCCCAAACTAATAAGATCGCTGGGACTAGGTAGGGCATTGGGTATTTTCTGAGGCTCCCAAATGAATGATTCCATCATTCATCCATAATTGAAAGCCACTGAAGAAGAAAGGAAAAGTCTGAAAATGACAGAGAAGAGGAAGCCATAGAGGCAGCAAGAAAATCAGGTCAATGTAACATTGTGGAAATCAGAGGAGGAGTGTGTTTTGAGAGGAGGTGAGTGGTTTCCAATGTTAAAAGTTGCTAAAACATTACACAAGATAAGAACTTATGTGACTTATTTGGATTTAGAGGGAATCAGTTTATTAATATCCTTGGTAAGACCAGTTCTAAACAGAGAAGGCAGACTGCAGAGAGTTGAGAAGTGAGAAATGAGAACAAGTCGGTGTCTATTTTAACTGGGTTTTCCCTCACTAATTCAGTACATTTTATCAATTATACTGTATATTAAAAACAAAAAGTTAAATAAGCTACAATTACAGGCCTTCACTCAGTCTAGAAGACAGAAGAGGCATGTAAACTGATAATTATGAGATAATAATAAGCATGATGATAGAGGCAAGGTAAGCGAGAAGAAATTGTTTGAATAATGAGAGAAGGCTTCCAAGGGGTCTAGGTCTGCCTTGGGTTCCAAAGACTTTACCCACTCCCACCAGGCAGTCCCACAATAACACTGACTCCTGAGAATAGACATTCCTGAGACTCGACCTTGGAAGTGATCATCTTTAGAAACAGTTGGTTTTTGTTTGTTTAAAGAATAACTGGAAACATCAAATAAGAATATAGAAGTGCATTTGCAAGTGACAGGACTGAGCTTAGTAAAGCCAGTGTTCTGATGTCCTCATTTCACTCCCATGAATTTTTATTTTCATGATATGTGATTTTTTTTTCCAACTAAATTGCATGAAATCTAATCATTCACAATGAATATGTTTAGAAACAGTAAAATGGTAAACTTATTTTTCCAATGCCCTGTCCTTGGGACTCCTTGTGTGAAGGGAATTAGCTGTTCTTTTGAACTCATACCCTGTGTAGAAGATTGTTGCCAATGTATACGCATACTGTCTGTGAAACCTTTCTAGTTCTCCCTCACCCTGATACTGTTCTTTGTTTCCTTGTAAAATTTTCCTAGTAGTCATTAGATATGATCATTTTTATCTGCCAATCATAGTCATTTGATATCTTATTCTACCCTTAAAACTGTGAGAAGGCCTCGGTAACTCCTCTTCTTAGCGTGACCCTCCATTGGTCAGGACAATGTGATGGGTCCTTTGTTGATTTTTATTTCTTTCACAATTTTTTAGACCTTGCTATCTTTCTGACCTTCTTCAAGTTTTTGTTTTACATATTTCCTACCCTGTGACTTCCAAAACCAAACACAGGATGTGAATACTGACCACCCTTGCATTAAGTGCAACCTGGTTTCCCTAGAACTCCCCTCCCCCATTTATATTTTTGTGTTATTATTGTTTTGAAGATATTCAAAAGAGTATCCATGTAAGTTTTAAAAATAATATTTCTCTCTTAAAAATGAGTAAATCTTAAGATTCTTTTTTGTTACTATGAATTGACTCTTTGTGACTAATGTCAACACTGTGTCATTTGAATAAATTCTTTAGATTAATTAATCAGTCTCGACTTAGGATGGTAACAAAAATCATTCAACTGAATAAAAATAAGAACATACTATTTTGATTTAAAATGTTATATATTTTGTGTTCAATAAATAGCCAAAAGAAGAAGAGAAATACGTTTTGCTTTTATGTTTAATAGTTTTATGCATGCTATCTGATTTTAGCATGAATTAAAAATGAATAAATTTTATAAATTCTAAAAAAAAAGAGTATCCATACATTTGTGGTAGCTCTTTCAAATGAACCCTCAAATACAAGAAATTAATTGTAAAGCATGGATGTAGAGAATTTTTTAAATTTTTCTAACATTTGAAGTTAATGTTATAAAATTTAATTGGCATAGTATAGGATTACTAATATTGTCAATATTTGGATTCTGGGTTTTTTTACTTCTTTTTTTATATTTGATGACTGGATGCATTATAATTCTTCTTACACATATAGAGTACAATTTTTCATATCTCTGGTTGTATACAAAGTATATTCACATGAATTTGTGTCTTCATACATGTACTTTGAATGACAATGATCATCATGTTCCACCATCATTTCTAACCCCATGCCCCCTCCCTTCCCTTTCAACCCCTCTACCCTATCTAGAGTTCATCTAGTCTTCCCATCCCTATCCCACTATGAATCAGCCTCCTTATATCAAAGAAAACATTCAGCACTTGGTTATTTGGGATTGGTTAACTTTACTTAGCATTATCTTCTCTAGCCCAACCATTTACCTGCAAATGGCCATGATTTTATTCTCTTTTATTGCTGAGTAATATTCCATTGTATTTATATGTCACTTTTTTTTTTATCCATTCATCTATTGAAGGGCATCTAGGTTGGTTCCACGGTTTAGCTATTGTGAATTGTGCTGCTCTAAACATTGATGTGGCTGTGTCCCTATAAATGCTGTAAATGCTGTTTTTAAGTCCTTTGGGTATAGATAGAGGAGAGGGATAGCTGGGTCAAATGGTGATTCCATTCCCAATTTTCCAAGAAATCTCCATACTGCTTTCCATATTAGCTACACCAGTTTACAGTCCCACCAGCAGTGTATGAGTGTACCTTTTCCCCTGCATCCTCACCAACATTTATTGCTGTTTGTCTGCATAATAACTGCCATTCTGACTAGAGTGAGATGAAATCTTAGAGTGGTTTTGATTTGCATTTCTCTAATTGTAGCGATGATGAACATTTTTTTCATATATTTGTTAATTGATTGTGTATCATCATCTGAGAAGTGTCTGTTCAGGTACTTGGCCCTTTTATTGATTGGGTTATTTGGTTTTGTGGTGTTTAGTTCTTTATATACCCTAGAGATTAGTGCTCTATCTGATGTGTGAAAGGTAAAAATTTGCTCCCAAGATGTAGGCTTTCTGTTTACCTTACAGATTGTTTCTTTTGCTGAGAAGAAACTTTTTAGTTTGAGTCCATCTCATTTATTGATTCTTGATTTTAATTCTTGCACCAATGAAATCTTATTAAGAAAGTTGGAGCCTAATCCCACATGATGGAGATTGGGGCCTACTTTTTCTTCTATTAGATGCAGGGTCTTTGGTTTTATCATTAAGTCCTTGATCCATTTTGAGTTGAATTTTGTGCATGGTGAGAGAGAGGAGTTTAATTTCATTTTGTTGCATATGGATTTCCAGTTTTCCCAGCACCATTTGTTGAAGAGGCTATATTTTCTCCAATGCATGTTCTTGGCACCTTTGTCTAATATAAGACACTTGTAATTTTGTGGGTTAGTTTCTATGTCCTCTATTCTGTACCATTGGTCTACCAGTCTATTTTGGTGCCAATACCATGCTGGTTTTGTTACTATTGCTCTGTAGTATAGTTTAAGTTCTGGTATAGTGATGCCATTTGCTTCACTCTTTCTGCTAAGGATTGCTTTAGCTTTTCTGGGTCTCTTGTTTTTCCAGGTGAATTTCATGATTGTTTTTTCTATTTCTATGAGGAATGTCATAATGATCAAATGTCATTTGATCCTTAACAAGGAGAAATACTAATGAATCATTGTAAGGTGGTGACCGATGTGAATTTTAACTCATCCTTCCCCTACTTGTTAGCTCTGTGACCTTGGACAAGCTGGTCTCCCCTCATTGAAGCTTTTCCATCTGTAAAACTGAGATACTGATGATAATACCTCAGAGGGATGTTACAAAAATTAAAAATGTGTATTTATATGTGGTGAAACTGTGCTCAGTACATATCAAATATAAGAAAAAATAATTAGAAAATAACTTTCCTTCCTTGAATTATGCTCTCCAAATATATCAGTTGGAGTACATTTTTCTGCTGTAGTTATTAAAGAGTTGCGTTGGCTTTCTGGAGGATTTTGATGAAGTCTGGGAACAAGGGCTCTGGTAGAGATGCTGAACCTAGAACTGAGCTCATCAGGGACCTTGTTTTTCTAGAGTACTGAGGCCTAGTGATGACTGAGAATCAACCCAGATCTATCAAGTTTAAACCTTAAAGCATGGTGCCACTCCCTGAGTGTATTCACCTCTGTGTTGAGCCCCTTTTCAGAATAGAATAAAAACAAAAGGACAAAGAACTGAAATACCTGGCCTTTTCAAGTCTATGATTATATGAACTATTGCTCACACAATCTGAACATGACTATTAGCCATTATCAGATTTGGCTTAGTCCATCTGAGGTGATAATTAAAGACCTGATTTTCCTAAAGGAAAAAAATCTTACAAGAATGGTTTCTCATTTGGATGTTTAATGTGGTTTTTGATTCTTGTTTGCCATGAGACTCTCTGACAGTAAAAGTGTTGGAAGTTTAGAACATTTAGGTCCTGTGTCACCGTTAAAACTTGGGTATTTAATTTTTAATTACCCAAAGTTATTTTTATTGCTGTCAAATTCATGAACATCACTGTTATCTCTTAGAAACATCACCGCTGTGTTTAATTAGATTTTTGAGAAAAGTACATAGTTAATAATATAATAGATTTTGTAGTAATTAGGATTTGATAGGAAAAGCTAAATGAAAGAGCCAGACCTGAGGTCTGCTGTTCAAATCTCATAGCACCTTGATCACCCTCTGCTGGCTTAGTCCAAACCAATGGCATGTAGATGCCCTGGAGAGCAAGAAACATCTGCCATTTATTGAACACCTACTAGGTACCAGACACACTTGTATGTACAGGGATAAATTTCTGTAATCCTCATAGCCCTGAAGTGGTAGGTTTTATAATGTTATCACGCTTGAATTGATTTGTTCATTTTTAATTCCAGGTATGTTTTTCTAATATTCTGCTTTTAGTAGATAAAGGAATTATAAAAGTATTTCCCTCAATGATTATTACTCCTTTTAAAAAGATAACTGAATGATTCTTCATAAAACATAGAATAGAACAAGAAAGAGTCTTTCATTTTTTCAGAATATTTAAAAGAAATGTAGATTGGAAGAGTTGGAAAAACATAGCATACATCTTTCAGTGGCCTAGAACTTCAACTTTTAAAAGAAAGTAATTTCTGGAGGTAAGGGCTTTTGCTGTTTTCCTGAAAATCGTGTCATGGGTTTTGAAAGATCAGAGAAGTTGCACATTGTCTTAGTATAGAGAAATTCAGACTGAGTGCCTCTGACAAGTGTCAGATGGGGAAGCCACGGTGCAGTGGTGCAGGCATTTAGAGCAGACATAAAACTGCATCAAAAAGTCCCAGGCTACCCCACCCACATGGCATGACTGGAACTGTGAGCAAGTATAGAAAGAAATTTGAGACTGACCTTTTCCCTTTGGTCCTTATGTCCTCAGTGGAAATACCAGAATGCTGAGAACTGATCACAATGGAGGAAAAGGGGAGGGCAGGATAAGTGACATATGTCACCATAAGGGACATTTTTATTGAAAAATAGAAAGCTGATTTACAGGCTGGGGGCAGATTTGTGATATTTCACATATTTTCAGATGAAATAAGATATAAGAAATGAAATCGAAAAAAAAAAGAAATGAAATCGAATTCAGTTAATTCATACATCTGAAATATTTGTAGAGCTCTATGGTATATGTTTTAGAATACTGGGAAGTTACTGAAAGATCAAAGATGTTATTTTTATTCTGACCTTTTCCATTTATCAGCCCCATACTATAAGTGCTGGCAGGTTATTTGACTTTTAGAAGTCTTGATTTTCTCATCTGTAAAAATGGGTCGACAATACAGCCCTCTGGTACTACTGAGAGAATAAAAAAATGAGCTACTGTGTATGACAAGGCTTCCCCAACAGATGTGCTACCTGTGTTTTATGGGTGTGGATGTATGCTGTGGTATATGTGCAGCTTAATAATGTTTAGCTTTAGCCTTAAAATAATAGTGGTAATGATATCAACATCAATTAAGGTTTTCGTGTTTTCTCTGCCAGGCTCTTGTTCAGGTGTTTCACACAAAGCTCATTTACTCCCACCGCCCTTGCAGAAACCTGGAGATAGGCGCATCCTGTGGGCTTTAGCTGATTCTCCATCTTAAATCCTCCTCCTCATAAGTCACACTTGGTAAAGATCTTCAAACTCACACTGTTTCCCTTCAGACCATCTGTTACTATCTTGAAAGTTAAGGAAATTATGTTTTGGTAGACAAGTAGAGAAGAACAGTAGTAAAAGGAAAAGACCTCTTCAAAGTTCTCTTTCCATCCCTGAGAGTTTAGTGACAGTTTTGCAGAAGTACACTGTAGTAAGGAATTTTTCTGGTGATGTAAGGTATTTCCATATTCCCTCCATCAGCAAATACACATTGAGTTCCTGACTCCTTTCTGTAAGACACTGAGTCCTGGGAATGCTACTGTCAGCAAAACAATCTTCCCTCTGTGGAGGCAACACCCAAGGTTGAGTATCTCATCTCTCCTGGTCCCTATCTCAGTTTTTACATTTGGAGCAATGGTGATGTGAATTCTAAGAAAAAAAAAAAAATGGGGCTGGGGGTGAGAGTTTACCTAACTGGTCTTGTACTAAGATTCTTTATATTCATTTCTCAAAATTACCATCTATTTACATTTACATACACATTTTCATATACTGATAAAAGTCAGTAGTTGGAAATAAAAAACTGAAGTAGTAAGCATATGTTTGTTTTTTTTTCTATTTTGTTTCCCATACTGGGAAAAAAAGGGAGGAGGGGAATAGAAGGGTCTTCGTTTTTAGAATAAGGAGAATGGGTTTTATGTGGCTTTGTTATTTTCCAGTGTACTGGGAAAATGCATTGAACTATGCTAGGAATTAGTCACTCTAGTTGTACAGACACATGGAAAATTATCACATGTTAATTTCTGCTGACCTCTTTTATGTTAAACCATGTAAAGTAGTTTTTCAATTATGGAGCTGATTTGATTTACTGTGAGTTTAGATTAGTAATGTATGAGCTGAACTGAAAACCAGATTATAAATCATTGCTGCATGACATTTGGGTAAAATATAGAGATAATCTGAGTTTATTTATGGTGTTCTGTCAGGGAAATTCACGAGAATTAGCTTTCTCATGACAGTTCTAATAATCATCATCTTTGACCAAATTAGAAATACTCTATCTCTACATGAAGAAAGTTTGCTTTACATTTGATATTCTAGTTTAATATCTATCTGAAGCTTAGGGAGACGAAAAGATACTACAATTATTTTTGAAAGAACAGTCTTACTTTCCCAATATTACACAATACAGGAAAAGCCATAATCATCTACATTGCAGAATCATTGCTCAGAAGCCCAACTGCACAGTACAGCTTCCTGGGGAGCGCTTTAAAAATTGTCCTGTCTGGGTGTTGACCCAGTCACAGGGCATGGAACCCAGGTGTTGGTATTTGTTTAAAACTCCCCCAGGTGTTGCTGAGGTCCAGGCAAGGCTGAGGAGCAAGTGAAGAGGGTGGAGTCTGGAGCTCACAGGTTTAAGAGAGAAAAGCATTTCATGATGTGAAGGTCTGACCTGTTCTGCCAAGATTTTGCAGGCATGACCACACAAAAGGGGAAAATGTTCTCAGAGATTAGGAAATACACCTAGAGCAGTAGTGGGGCTTCTAGGTTGTTTTTTGAGCTGATCCTGTCTGGTAACCAGTGCTGAAAGCCTCAGTACTGCCATTGCTGTTGAGGGCTCTCTGTGGTAGAAGCAGAGGAAAAAGAAGGAGACACAGCTACATGTGAGTATGTGGGTTTGATTATTTAGTAGGAATAGTTATTTTTATGTGTGTGTGTGAAAGAACAGTTGTCTCATAATTTCATTGTTTTCATGAATTTTCTTTTTGCCTTCATAGTTATACTTTTGTATACATATTTTAAATTAACACAAATGGAAAAAGCTTATTCAAACCAGTCTAAGCTATGAATTGTTTCCTGTGACAGACCCTTCTGCTTTCAGCACACACTTCTGGGCTGTGTGTTGGGGGTGAGATAATGATGAACAAGATACAGTCCTGGCCCCCATAAAGGAGGTCACTCTTTACTAAAGCTTGGAAGGAGGCCAGAGGAGTTGTAAACAAATAAATGTGGCTAACTCCAGCAAAAATGAAAATCGTTCTTCCTACAGGATATTAATTTCATGGAAAGTTCCTGAGTGATCACATCCTGTGTGTCTAAGGGCCCTTGACTGCTGATGCTGGGAGGAATCTCTGTTATCCAAGAGTAGATTAACAGTACATGTGACAGCTAATTACCAAATACCAGGAGCTGGGGATGTAGCTCAGTTGGTAGAGTGCTTACCTTGCATGCACAAGGCCCTGGGTTTGGTCCCCAAACCAGAAATCTTATCTATGAATTAGAAGTCATTTATTGTTTGGAACCACACCGAAACAAGTACACGTGAGATTACTTCTAGTGCCGTTTAACCCCACCCTTGTATTCCCTGAATACACATCTACCACATGTTTTTCTATTTGAAATCTCTTTCCACTCAGGGGTAAATCAGCCTTACCACTAGATTCATGAGAAAGCTTTTACTACATTTATTCTTGGGTAAATAATCTCTTTCTTGTGGCTTCTGGAGGGTTGTTCTTCTGTTCCCCCAAATCATTATTTTTAACTTAGTATCAGGAGGAGGGAAGGGAAAGGGCATGAGCTACTTTGGAAATAAAGACCCAGAACTTCATTATGAGATTCATTCTAGAATAACCCAATGACAGAGCAGCCCTTCTCCCAGAGGTCTGAGGGAGGCTTGGGCATAGAGAGAAAGGGATTGGAGGGGAGCAATGTTAAAGTGGGACAGGGTAGCAGTTAAGTGTGAGACTGTGCAGGAAGGACATTGTAATGTCACTTGGTGAGCAAATTCAAGGAGAAGGTAGCACACAGTATTAAATTTAAAACAGCTCAATGCAAGAGTGTCTCCGGCCTTCATTTTTTAAAAGAGCATTATAGTTATGCATAATAGTTGGGTTCATTTTTGACAAAATCAACAGGCATGGAATTTGATTTACTTTACTACAGTCCCCAGTGACTCCCACTTTCCCTCCTCTTCCCTTTCCCTCTGTTCTCCTTCCTTTACTGGTCTTCCTTTTACTCATTTGTTTTTGGCTAGTGCTATATGTAAAGGTAGAATTCACTTGGTATATTCACACATGCATATGGTGTGATTTTAAGTAAGTTTATTCCATATTTCCTCCCCCTTTTCCTTCCCTCCTATATCCCTCTCAGCCTTCACCTACTCCACTGATCTTTCCTGTATTTTTATGATATCTGACCCCAGCCTCTTTTCCCTCATTTTGCTCTAACATCCACGTGAGAGAAAACAGTAGACCCTTGATTTTTCCGAGTCTGGCTTATTTTACCTTAGCGTGTGTTCTAGTTTCATCCATTTATCAGGAAATTCCATAATTTCATTCTTTATGACTGATTAAAACTTCATTGTGTATACATACACCACATTTTCTTAATCCATCTATTGATGGGCACGGGATCTAGCCTTCCTTTGAAAACTCAGGAAACAGCTCAGCTATGAAAGGGATGATGACCATACTCTGTTCTTTCACATAAGTACATTTTGGACATTTTCATCAAGTAATTTTCATAGTGTTTTGTTTCTAGACTGTTTGTTTTTAAACTTTTGGGTCGCTATCTGTAGAAGAGTAAATTTGTTACTAGATATTGAATGCAGTCTCAATAATAGCATCCATTATGTTATAGGCCAGGCTAAGTGGGCAATGACCAAACAGATTCCATTTTGCCCTGAGACTCCACGTCATGTAAGAAATGCTTCTTCCATGGGAACACTCCACCTCTGTACCCATCAACAGCATAGCATGTTTGGCAACACAAAATGGCAATTCTTATACAGTGTAAAAGTGTTCTCTCTTTGGTTCCCATTTTTCTTGGACAATGTACCCAATCGAGATTAGATGTTAGTAACCATTCTTTAACTTGTAGTCAACTAGGGACGTTTTGAAACACTCCCCCTTCTGCTTAGGATTTTAAATGTCATGACATTTGTTTATGGTTTGAATCATAGCAACAGCCATTTATGAATAATATGGTTTTGGACTATAAAAGGTGTACTCAAACCCCAGAGGGGGTTGAAGTGTGTAGACTTGCAGCCTGACCCTTGGCCTGCCAGCTAGTGGATCCAGACCACTGGCTGGTGAATAAAGGTTCAGTCTCCTGCTTTAAGATCAATTCAGTGATTTATTGCAATCTCGCCTTAACACTTTGGAGGCCCTAGGAAAATGATCACCTCAGTCAAGGCTGTGGCTCTCAGGCATACCTGAGTCCTAAATCCTCTGAAGCAGACAGAGCTCCCGCCCTCTCTAGTTGTGAGAGCTCTCTGCTTTGTGAGGGTCTGGATCTCCTGTGGTGACCCATTTGAGCCTGCCCATGAAAGCTCTGGTGTGGCCCACATCTGTAAATCCAGAGGCTTTGAAGGAGGATGGAACTGCATGTGTTGGGAACTACCTCATTTCTTCTCTCCCTTTGACTTGATTGTAATTGCTTAGACGTTCTGAGCACCTGATTGTCAGGGGCTCTGCTTTGGGGGTTCATCAATCCACTTGACTGTATCAAGTGCTTGACTGTAATGCCCAAGGTGATCTTGAGCCTGAAGAGGTCTTAGTCAAGGCCCAGAGAACTCTGCTAAATACACCGTGAGGGCAGCCTGAAGATTGGGGTCCAGTCGAAGAAGGAGATAATGTCTGTCCTGTATTTTTGACTTGTCTTGGTTGTTATTTGTTTTTGTTTGTCCCCTTTTTGGTTTGTGTTAATTTCTAACTCAGTTTGCTTTCAGTTTGTTTCTAAGATTATTTTAAGTGTTTGCCCTAGAGAGACACTTTCCTTTTATTTTTACAGACCTGACCCATCAGTGACTTGCCACCACCTTCAGACTTGAGTCACACTCAGTGCCTTGTTAAATTCTTGTCTCTCACCTTCCTTTTATTTCTTTTTTTTAAATTTTTTAATATTCATTTTTTTAGTTGTAGTTGGACACAGTACCTTTATTTAATTAATTAATTAATTTATTATGTGGTTCTAAGGATGGAACTCAGGGCCTCCCAGGTGTTGGGTGAGGGCTCTACCACTGATCCACAACCCCAGCCCTAATTGTTAGCCTTAAACCTAATCCAAACCAACCTGGAAAAAAATGGTTAAAAAGGTTTTAATTGTGCTCTGGAAGGCTTGCATTGAAATGTAAATGGCTGTCAATAGGTGTCCAAAGTAAAAGCTAAAGGTAAAAAAAGCCTTCTAGAAATTGCTTTCATTTAGGAACTGGGCCAGGTGGCCAGCACAGTAGACAATATCAGTTCCTATAAAGGGCAGATTAGAATTAGAGTTTTATAGGATTATCATTTCTAAGGTATGTAAAAGCATCATTTTGTCTAGGAAATTTGGCTTTTGTCTCTCAATCAGTCCCAGATATTCGCAGAAAACTTCAAAAATAAAAGGGTTTTCAGAATAACTTCCAACTATTGGAGGTGACCCAAAAGTTTTTTAACTGTTGACAGTCTAGCTGATAAATGTTTTTCAGAATTCCAGGCTAAGATTTTGGTGGCCACCATCCAAGAGACCAGAAAAACCGGTTTAGAACAGGACCCCAACTGAGGGGGTTCTCCTTAGGAGACCAATGAAAGCAGGCTCCCTTGCTATCTTCTGAAATTCCTTCAGGGAGGGATAGGACACTGGCCTTTGTCACTTAACAATTTTCACTTCCCATGAGAGGGACCACATCAGGATGGAGACCAGGAAGGCTTTTAAAGTCTATATTTTTTAAGTTCATAATTTTAATCTGCCACACCTAGATTAATATGTTTTTTCTGATCAGACTTATTTTATCCAACTATGAAGGTTTCTTTTACATTCTGATTCGTTCACAGGCCAATTTACAAGGGTTAGCTCTCAATCTAATAGGTTTTGAAAAATAAGCTATGGATGTCTTTGTTTTGTGTATGTATGTACATTGGTGTATTGTCATGACTACATGTGTTTGGTACCAAAATTGACATATAAACTCATAAATTAAAATTAAAAATTTAAAGAAAAGGGAACCAAAAAGAGAACAATTTTACATTGTATAAGAATTGCCATTTTGTGTTGCCAGACATGCTATGCTAAGCAATTATTGATGGGTACAGAGGCGGGAAGTTCTCATGGGAGAAGCATTTATTACATGATGTGGAGTCTCAGGGTAAAATGGAATCTGTTTGGTCATTGCCCATTATAGCCTGGTCCATAACAATTAAATGTACCATATTTGTGACCTCCATCCTTCCCAGTCCTTAACAAAGGCAAATTAGCAGGAGGAAAATCAACTCTGTTGAGTCTGATTTTAGAAATGAATGATATTTTCTGAGAGGAAATTCATGGCTATGTTTATTGGGTTAAATAACAGGAACTTCAACCTCAGGTAGATGGAATTGAGCACAGATGAAATAAAATTGTCAAGAGTCAACTAAGAGGGATGCAATTAAGTAAAAAAAAAATCTGGTTCAGGTGGACATAGAGGGTTCTTTGTTAAAATTAGGAAAAGAAGGAAGGTGGGAGAGAGGAGGGGGGAGGAAAGGGAAGCAGGGAGAAATTAATGAATCTTATTCTTTCCTCAAATTACTTATGACTGTTGATTATATGTCTTTGATAGTAGTAAAAATAAAAACTGGTGATTTTAGTGAAAAGTCAAACTGAAAATTGCATCACGATGAAAACTAAAATTTCTTTTTGCCAACTTTTTTCAGTTGGGTTTTATTGGCTTGGCATCATGTGGACCTAATAACCCCCTATGTTAAACCTTACCCACTCAACATTCTCTTTTTTTCCTCCCTACTTCCCTCTTCCCCACTCTTCACCTCTCTCTTGCTTTCCTTCCTACCTTCCTTCGGTTCCTATATTGACCACAGAAACCTGTGTCCTCCTGGACCCTGTGCTTTATGAAGGCTTGACTTCCTTCCTGTGCTAGAAGCAGACATTGCTAGGTTGCCCAGGGTTCTTTTTCCAGGCCTGTCCTTAGTCTCCATTCCATTTAATCCCCACTAGAAGCCATTACCAACGAGTGGGAATTGTCATTATTCTCCAGGAAACCTGGCCAGAAAACCATGATCCGCATTCCCTTCTAACAGTGTTCGTGACCATCACAACACCTGGGGCAGCCAGGGCCTCAGCTGGACCCCTGACTCAGCCTCTCTGGAGGAATGGCTGGGAATCTTTCTTCAGTTCAGCTGTGCTTAAGGATAGTATTTCTCCTGAATTATGTTTTGGAGGCACACAAGTGTACTCATAAATATCTTCCCATTGCTTCCCTTGCAAAATCTCTCCTACCCAGGAGATTTAGTGCACATTGTTTCTCTTCCAAAATATTAGCCTTATCTATGTAGATATTCCAAGTGTGCCCTGGATGTTGTAGGTAAGGGTCAAGGTAATAAGGTTAGAGAAAACATTTAATGATATAGAGAAGGATATAAAGAGTTTCACTATAGATGTATAAAACTTGGTACCTGGTAACAGTGTTTAAAATTAAGTAAACAAACACAAGTCCCACATCTGTATTCAAATTTATCCTAATGTATTTACCTGCCATCGGAATTGAGCACAGATGAAATAAAATTGTCAAGAGTCAACTAAGAGAGATGCAATTAAGTAAAAAAAAAAAAAATCTGGTTCAGGTGGACAAAGAAGGTTCTGTGTTAAAATTAGGAACAGAAGGAAGAAAGATAGGAGAGAGGAGTGGGAGGAAAGGAAAGCAGGGAGAAAATACTATATCTTATTCTTCCCTCAAATTATTTATTTAGAATCAGTTTGATAAAAGTTCTAATAGGATCCAGCTACAAATGAAGTCATGCAAATAAATGAAAAAGATCATCACTGAAAAAGATCACTTTTTATTTATGGTTTAGAAGTAGGAAGCAGCACATGCATATTTTATCTAGATTTGAGCCCCTAGCTATTTATGAATTTGCCTAAATGATGACTTGGGAAGACTTGGGAAGGTGTTTTTTTTTTTTTTAATACTTAAAATAATCTAGCTTCCCAAGTCTTTTTATCTTTATTGAAAACATGAGTCATATTCCACTAAATGTGAAACATAGAGCAGTTTGTTTTAAATTGCTATGCGTTATTAGTATGCTAATTGTATGTTCCACTTTGTGCATGCTCACTCATCACTTTCCGGATTCAATAAACTGTGTCTTAATTGCTGAGGACCATACAGGAAACATTTTACAAAGTGCTCTGGTAATGTTGCTTATTTCACTAGATAAATGATTAAAACTAAAACGCAAAGTCTTTTCCAGGTATCAAACACTGCATTTGTGTTTGTGGTAACTATGCTGGTTTTTAAGTGGGCTTCCCCACAACCCATATCATTGAGGCTGTCTCTCTATCAATTGGAGGTCATTTCTTTTTCTTGTCGTTTCACTTATGTATTTATTTTTTGATTAGTGCTTCATACATATGCATAAATATGGAATTCACTCTAGTATGTTTATATATAAACGTAGCATGATTTTGTTAAGTTCATTTTGCATTTTCTCCCCTTTCCTGTCCCTTTTCCCAATTGGAGGTAATTTTTACAATTCCTTCTCATGAGAAAAGAGGTTATTGTTCTCTTGCTTGAGAGACAATATGTTAGCACAGAGTTGACTCACATTTACCCCCAAACTATGCACTGATTTTAAGATGAGAGAAGCAGTTGAAGGGAAAACATTGGGAATGAATGTCTACATTTATTGTCTCTGCTCTTGTACAATAACATTGTTTTTAAGACAACTAATGGAAAAACTCCTGTTCAAATGCTCTAGGTAGCCCTCATGGAGAACCTTGTGGAAGGACTTGTTTGGAAGAGAGAGATAATCAGTGGTTGGGTGTCACACTTTCCAGACAACCAGGAGAGAATGGATCCATTGTGGTAGGTATTGAAATTGGCCCACTGATCAATTCTAAAATCAGATATCATGGATGCAATTTTCACATAATTTGTTCTACTTTTATTTTATCAGGCTTGTGGGCATAGATGGAAAAATGTATTTTACATCAGGAATGAAAATAAGCTCCCTACTGGTATTTGCTATGGAATGCCTTCTAATTTACGAACAGAACTGAGTAAGAGAATGGCTCCATGTTATCAAGGTAAGGCATAATTTTGATATCAACTAGATCAAGAGAAATAAGTGAGCAATTTTTTTTTTTTTTAAATTTTCAGATTTGGAAGTTTAGCAAGGAAGATGGAAGTCTCTGAATTATTTGTTGTATTTTAAACTGTTCAAAGTATTCCTTTACTTTATCCAATAAAAGGTAGCATTAGTCTTCACAATTGCATTTCTTGATTTTAGAAAAAGAAATTCTACAGTTCAATTTGAGAAATGATGGACGCTAGTTTGTAATTACCCACTTTTGCACTAAATTTATTTTTAATTCATTATAAGTGAGTATGATGCCCAGCAAATATTGAATACTTTAAATTATAAAATTGCATTTTAAAAATCTGGTTGGAAAAAAAAAAGAGTAGTTTCTTGCTTTACCTCTAGCTTCCAGCAGTAATCAAAAGGATCCAAAGCATAAGTGTAAGCATTTCCTTCTCATTCATCATTTCTTTTTTCCCCTCCAGTTCATATGTATTCCTTGAACAGCAGGAGAAAGATCTTAAGTGTGAAAGATCTTTCCTGTGGGATTTCTATCTTATAGGTATTTTACATACAGAACTAGAATATAACAACTGTGGAAAACAAAGTGAGGGGCAAATGTCAACAGACCATTTAAAATGGTATCTGTAGATACCTGGCTAGTTGAGTCGGTCGAGCATTAGACTCTTAAAATGTTATTTGCAACAAAACTAAAACTCTAAAAATACATCCTTACAAAACCAAGAAATACCAGGAAAAACCAAGAAATTTGAATGCCAATTTCCAATTTTTCTAACTGAATAAACAAAACCAAAAACCTAGCATCTAAAGAAAATTGGTATTAACAGGAAAAACTTAGTAGGCCAAGTACTTATTTCAGTTACTGATTCTGAAGCTATTTGAGATCTTTCCTTCCTGGAATTTGATATCATGGAGAAGTTTATATTATAAATATTTCTATTTTACCTGTGGACACAATAAAATAAAAAAGAAATATTCTCTATTATACAACTCAGTCTAAGCATCTGTAACACCTCTGTTGTCTGTTATGATTTAAAAACTTTTAAACATTTTCATAGTAGAATTTTAGTTTTGCTTAGATATATCTAGCCACATTTTACCAAAAAATTCAAGATGGCATAAACCTAAAACCATACCTAAAATTGTAGAGTACAGGATCAGGTAAGATATGAAAAGAGTGATAAAATCATAGCAGCAAATGGTAATATAAGTGCCATAGCAGCTTCTTTAATTTTTCTGTTATCAAAACTAAAAAGAAGATGTTTCCCTGATCCTTCTTTTCATAGAGAGAGGTTCTTATGTCAGTTCTTCAGAAGAAGCAAAGCTGTGTCTCTTTCGTGAATTCTGAAAGCATTCATTCACGAGGGCTTTGTTAGCTAGACACCTTCCATCTCCCTACAGGTCTTGAATGTTTCAACTGGGAATAATCTAGGAAACAAAGACAAAGTTGCATTAGTGAGTGAATCCAGAGATCTATAATATACAGCATGAGGACTATATTTAATATAGCATAGCATGTCCTATAATTTTGCCAAGAAGAAGGATTTTGGTTGCTTTAGTCACACACAAAAGGTCCCTATGAGGGAATGGATGTGTTGATTTGATGAAGCACCCATTTTACCATGTATGTGTATGTACATCAGAATATAATGCTCACCTTGAAATTATAAGTGGAATGTGGGCTCAGTTACAATGCCTGCTTCTGCCTCAGGTACTTGCTTGACAAATTTTCTAGCATATGCTTCATCTTCTTCCCATGAAGAAGAAGTACCAAGAGATGGGTTTTTATTAACCTTTCATGGTGATATTTTAAAGATTAATAAAAGATTGTGAGATTTTTAAATTACATTAATTACTATTAGTTTTAATGAAGTAGTATGAAATGTAGAATTTAAAAGGCATATTTGTAAGTATTTCCAAGAAAAAAATTATGGAGGGTTATATTTTTACCTTAAGATGTAATACTGAATTGTTTGTATCTCATTTTAGATTATGTGAAAAAATTTGGAGAAAATTTTTCATCATGTCAAGCTGGAATATCTAGTTTTTATACAGAGGTAATAATTCAAAAATTAACTATTATGAATGATTACTTTTGGACCTTTAATTCTTCAGAAAGTTAGAGGAATGTTAGGCTTTGAAGTAAAAATTCTGTAACATCTTAATAATGTCTCTTAAATTATATTACAACTTGACTTTTACTGCTAAATATTCATACATATTTAGATGGCTATAACACAAAAAACAATTAAGATTTGTATTAAAGAATATTATTTTCATCTAGAATTTAATGAAAATCAAAAGTAGCAAGTTATTTTTTTTATTAACTTAGGTATTGAGTATATCCATGTATTTAAGTTCTAGTTAAGGGGAAAGAAGTGTGATTCCAAGATTTTCAATTAAAATGATAATAGTTAAGAAATTTAAGAGTTTAATAATGTCCTCCTAAATCAGATATATTCCCAAACTCTTATTCTCCTTCTAAAATTTGAGGGTGTACTATGATAGGTCACAGTTATACTTCACCACTAACTCTCTCAGTTTCTTTTAAAAGTCTATTATGCGTGCATAAATGTTTTTTGACTCCATGGAGACCAGGCTGTATCAAGTTTTGGGCTAGCAATTTCTGGACATGTTAACTATTAATAAATGCTTATACTGCTGTCTTTAGTTTATATGTAAGTTGACTTTTTAAACTTCATGATCAATTGTAAAATCTAGAAATATGCTTTATCAGTTTGATCACTGCAGGTTTCAGAATAGAATATACCAGACATAGTCCACCTTCCTTCTGTTGGAATTTGCCTCAATTCCTGTTTAGTCCCAAATTCCAGGGGACTAATTTATTTCCTAAGCCAACATCATGAAGGAAATCATCAGTGGTCTTTTGCAAATTGAAATAAATTAAGTCTTGCTTTTATTCTCTGGCAGCACATGATTATTTTCATAATGAGCATTAATGAATTATGTTCAATTTTCTTTAACAGAAACCACATTACCTTTCTCTCCAAAGCTTACTCTAGTGTTCAGTGATTCTATCTTTGCTTTCTAAAGCCCACTGATAAATGTGAAGTGAGAGTTGCAATGTTTCTTCTTTGAAATTCTTTTAGGTGGAAATCTGTTAGCTTCTTTGGCTTTCCTCTGATGTTTTTGGTAAAATGTTCATATTTCAGAAATTCATTCTAAAAATATATTCTCTTCATTCTTATAATCTTGTATATCTGGAGGAGGTTTTGGGTGGTAACATTTAACTTTCAAGTGATGATATTTTTTTTTTTTCTTACAGGATTTAATTGTGATGGGAGCCCCAGGATCATCTTATTGGACTGGCTCTCTTTTTATCTACAATATAACTACAAATAAATACAAGGCATTTTTAGACAAAGGCAATCAAGTAAAATTTGGAAGTTATTTAGGTACTGTGAAAATTGACAAACTCTATCTATGCCTAAAGTTAGTAGTAAATTCAAATAAGGAAAATTGTTCAAAAACTCTCTGAAGGACACATTCTATGAAACTTTAGTTAACTTGATGTTTTACATTGACATTGGTGACTCCAGTTGTCATGCTAGAGTTCTTAGACTACAATTCCTGGCTCTACATTAAGTGACTTTGCAATTCACTTTTGGAAACAGACTTGTACTTTTATGAGGTAAAGTGATTCGAAAGGTGGTCTCAACTGAGTGCACACTATATCCCAGAAACTTTTTGTAAGACTTGTATCTGAGTAAACTCACTTAAGCATATGTATGAAAATGTAAAAGCAGTTTCTTGAAAGACCAAATGAAAGCCAACAGTACTGTCACCAGCATTTTGGATAAGGGGTGACATTATGAAGCATCATCTAAAAATTGCTCCTTAACCTTTGCCTTACGTGAGTTCTTAGATATTTTCCAGAACGTAACTATTTTTATCATTGTTCTCCCAGTGCTCGTTATTATTTCATCAGTCAGTGGTAGAACAGTTTATCATCTGTGTTTCTACAGAAATGCAAAATGTTCTGGTGTTAATTCCCATAACAGTAAAATAAATACTTTTCCTGTAGATTCTTAGAAAATAGATTTGCTTAAATTGTATATGCTTCAAATTTGAGCATTTTATACTTCGAAATAATTACAATAAAACAAGTAGTAACTAACCCTCAAACCCATTCACCAATAATTTGTCATTTTCTTATGATTGAAGGATATTGTGAAGTATTATAAGAAATGCAATTGGATATTACGCCTTTTATCACATAAAAAATCTTACCATTAGTGTTATAAATCACCACAGCAGGAAGATTTCGTGGTAAAGGCTGAAATTTAGGAAGATTATTATTCAAAGCTTAAAATGTTTTATATCCTCTCCAGTAATTCAGCTATAATCCCAGAAGTTAATCTCTGATGCTAAACAGAGACTAACAAACCAAATATGAAGATAATATTTTCAATTTCTAGAACTTGAAAATATAAACCATATTATTAGTTTCATAACACATATATCAAAATTGCTTAAAACATAATAAATGTTTTATTCAGCATTATGCTAAGCCTTCTTAATGTTCTGCTTAATATAGTTGTATTGAATTTGGTCTCATATTTAATTCTCTGAATTAGTGTTTATTTAACTCACTATAAATGATGATCCTCGTACTTTCTCCTGTTTCTTGAAGGATACTCAGTTGGAGCTGGTCACTTTCGGAGTCAGCATACTACTGAGGTAGTTGGAGGAGCCCCTCAACATGAGCAGATTGGTAAAGTAAGAATTCCATTTCTATCTTTATTTCTTCACAAAGCTTCAACTGAATTGCATGAGGCAATATGATATCAAAGGAGGAATTGCAAAAATTCTAAGGAATAAAAGATTAGAAATGATGAACAGTATATTGCATTAATGGGATTTGGGAAAGAGATATGGTTTTAGAAGAAATCTAGCAGAAAATCTTTAAAGAAAATTATGTAAGTTAAATGAGGCTTTTCTCATAAGTAAATAGTTTATAATATAAAGTTCTTGAAAGCTGTCCAGGGAATACATTTACTGGTTAACATTTATCCAAAAGAAATGGGAGTCAGCTACATGTCCTTTGCTAAGACCAGAAGAAAGAAGAAAATGTTATTTTGATTTATTTTTGCTTCATAACTATGTGAACATTGCTCACTCAGTTTTTCTGAGTCTTAGCTTTGAACAATGAGGCAAACAATATTTTCTGTTCCTTCTATGGGATCAGTAAGATAATTTCTGGGGTCACTTTTTTTTAAGTGAGGCACATTAATGTGAAAATGGATTCCTAAACTTTTTCTTGTAGCTAAAATGTTTTTATTTATTTATTTATTTATTTTTATGGGTGCTGAGGATCAAACCCAGGGCCTCACATGTGCTAGGCAAGCACTCCACTCCACTGCTGAGCCACAATCCCAGCCCCTAAAATGTTTTTATAAAAATTTTGAAACTACACTTTTTTATATTTGAACAACTACATGTTATGAAAAATTGCTCTTCAAATAAGTTGCTTTTTTTAAAGAGAAACTTTGATATTAGTATAAACTTCCCTAATTCTTTCTCTAATTTTGCAGGCATATATATTCAGCATTGATGCAAAAGAGCTAAATATCTTACATGAAATGAAAGGTAAAAAGGTAATATATCTCTACCTTTGGTATACCAGGGGCTTTTTTAAGTACTTGCCTTTTTCTCAATGACTGGGTATGATTTACTTTGGGACAGCTTGGCTCATACTTTGGAGCATCTGTCTGTGCTGTGGACCTCAACGCAGATGGCTTCTCAGACCTCCTCGTGGGAGCTCCCATGCAGAGTGCCATCAGGGAGGAAGGAAGGGTGTTCGTGTACCTCAACTCTGGTTTGGTATGTATGATTGCCTGCAACTGGAAGCCACATGTGAATTACCACTGAAACTGAAACTCTTCTTATTCCAAGATTTTGAGACTGTAGATTCTTAGGCTTATTGTATTGACAAAAATAAAAAATTTTAATACTGTCTAAAAGAGAAATGGAACATGGTTCTGAGTGGCCAGCCAATTCATTTGGATACCCCAGAAATATGACATGAATCGGTATGGAATTTTTCCATTCACAGTGAACACACTGTATACTTGAAATTTCATTTCGTTTTATTTTGACACAAATCTAATTCAAAAGAATGATTTTTATATAGCCTTGAGAATGTGGACTTTTAAGTGGTTCTATAGTTAAGGTCTTTTTGATTCAAGAAATTATAAAATATTACCGGAAGTAGAAAATACAAATTATAAGTTTTTCATGATTTGAAAACAATTAGAAATAAGATGTTTTGATACAATGTTAATGCACAATTTATGTAGATAATGTTCTTGATAAGAATTTGAAATTGTCATGATTTATTCCAAAGTGGGTATATTTTTTAAATAGATGATTAGTGACTATAGTTAAATTTTAAATCATAGGCAGTGTGTTAGAATAGAAATTGATGACTTGATGTTTAAATTTGAAGAGTTCTGCTGGTCTTATCTTGCCAGCCTTGCTTCTTGACATTAAATCAAAACAAAGAATTGATAGGGCCTTAATGGGATCTTCTTGGCCTGTTCCTTTGATTTGAAAACAAGCTCAGACTTGTGAGAAAATTGGTTCATTTCTTAGGGCACATTGTCTTTCAGTAGGATTCAAAAAAGTAAAATCTGTTTCAAGAAGGTACTTGTGCCCTTGTTTAATCAATGGCTTCATAGCACTTAATAAGTTCCTATTCTAAGTGTCAGACAAAGATCTGTGTAATTTGAGTGAATACACTCAAGCCTTGTAAAGCGGGAGAATCTCAGAGCTCAAGATAAAGAGTAGGGAAGTTACACACTGGGATTTCATAGGCTGTGTTTAAATCTAAATTTAATAGTAAAGGCATGCCATGTATACAATGATCATTAGAATGCATTAATAGTGACTCCAATTTTTCTTCCATAGACATTTCACATATCAATAAATGGTCTTCCTTATGCCCACTATATGTTCATGCTGCAAATGTCTCTCTTTATGACTATTTGAGGAAAATTTAAACAGTAGCTCAATACTCCTAAAATAAAGTAACATAGGAACTCTTTTCCCATTGAGATTTTAAGCAAAAATCCTTTCCTTAAAGAGCAAGGGAGGACCCGTGCCCACTAGGCAACCCTCTTACCTGGAGGTCCCACTCTTGAACAATTAGTAATTGGATTTGGCTTCTAAATCCTCTTATATAGATGAGCCTACCTTTGTTACCGTCTACCCTCCTATGTCTTTGTCTGAAGTGGCACTAACCACTAAGTGGCATAACATATTTATTTATCTGGTTTGCTATTGTCTATTCTCCTGGAGTACAGACACTCTGTAGAGAGGAATTGTCTGTCTTATTTATGTGACTGTTTCCCCGGGTCCTGGAAAACTCCTAGTCAAGTAGGTACTCCAAGATTATTTTTGAAATGAACTGGAGAAAGAATGACACTCGAATGACTCTGTCTTCTACCTACTTCTACTAAAATAGCTCTTGGGTCTCCCCAGAGAACTCTTGGTCACTGCTCTCTGTGACTGGAGAATACTTAAGGGTGATAGTTACTTCAGAACTGCACTGTCTTATACATGTATCTTGACTGTCCTCACTGGACCCTGTCTGTCTCCCTTCTATATAAGTTAGCATTTCCCAGGAGCAAACAGTTTTACCCCTCCTATGATTTAATCCCTCACTACTTTGATGTCAGTGATTGCATCTACAGAGATCTTTACATCCTCTTGGTTTGCTTAGAATAAAATAAATGACATTTGTGAATACCTGGAATATAACAAAGACCATAAAAAGAGCTGAGAATAATCTTAGTCCTGATGCCAGGACCTCAGGATCTGGTGAGGACATCAAACATTGGATAAACTGAGTTGAATGCAACGTGGCAGATGGCATGTTGTAAGTACAAACAAGGTGGAACAAACGATTCCCTTTTGGATCTATAATGCTTCACAGAGGAAGTAATATTTGAGCGAGACAAGAAAAGGAATTTTTCACTTAGAAACTGAAAGGTGAAGGACACATCACAAGGGGAAGATTATATGTGTTTAGGGAATGACTAATAATAGATTTGCTTGAGAAGAGGAAAGGATTTATGATGAGTGGTACATTTTTTTTTTTCTTGAACACAGGGGATTAGGATGATCAGAGTTTGCAAGAGGACTGGTAGCTGTTCTTACAACAGCTCATTTTTACATGTCTGGCTGTAATAACTCATTTTCCAACTTCTGAAGTATCAGTTGACCAAGCCATGCTCCATTGCTGCTGGGATCAGGTTCCAAAGGCCAATTTGAATCATGTCACTAAACTCAGAAACCTCCCAGTGGCTTCCTATCATTTGCTACTGTGAGAGTAAATTTTCCAACACAATCAAATTTCTATACTGTAAGGTTGAAATCTGTTGATATTTTGGTCTCATTCATTATACTATTCATTAACCAGTTATTGTAGCCAAATCCTTTGGAATTTGGGTTTTACTCATAGTTTTTTCTATACATCAAGTTTATACCTTTCTTTGGGTAGCTACTTTGCTTGCCATTGTCTTTAGGAAATCTCTTCTAGATCTTCTTTTCTTGCTGCTCGTTATTGACATTCTGTGCTTGCTTCAGTTAAGTGTTTTTTCTTGACTTCTTGCTATTGCAAAGCAGTTTGTATTTCCAAGTCATTTGCATGCTGCACTAAGCTCTCTCTGTAACTGTGGGTGTCTTAAGGAAAGAGAGAGCCTTTGAAACACACACTGCCTTGTCCTCTTTCACCTGTTCACTCTGTACTGCGCATTGTCTTTAGTAAGAGCTCAATAAATATTTGTTAAATTGAATTATCAAAATGATTTATTGAATTTTTAAAGCAAGGGATCATGAGTTTGACAATTTTTTATGTCCTCTGAGCTCTAATCATACTATTATATGTGTTGACATACTCAATAAATATTTATTGAATTGAACTGAGATGTGTGTACTAAAGCTCTCTGTCTGTAGTTTGTCCAACTTGTTTGACACATTAGAAAAAAATCCATATCCAATTACAGCAGTAAATCATGTGTAAAGTTGTCAGGGAGTGTTATGATGACACCTTTTCTCTCCCTTCCTATCTAGGGAGCAATAATGAATGAAATGGAAACAGTGCTCATTGGAAGTGACAAATATGCTGCAAGATTTGGAGAATCCATAGTTAATCTTGGCGACATTGATAATGATGGCTTTGAAGGTAATTACAAGTATCTAATTTGGTTTCCACTTTCAAATAGTTCATGGGCTGGAATATGATTAGAGCATTATAGTGTTTGCCTTTCTCCTGAAAATGGAGCCAGAATGGTATGCTAAGTTTTTTTTTCTTTTCCTTCTTAGTGTTACATATGACTTCCTAATTGTCAGTTATTGATCTTTTGTTTTGGTTTGTTTTTTTAGGGTAATGGGGATTGAATTCAGGGGCGCTCAATCACTAAGCCACATCCCCAGCCCTATTTTGTATTTTATTTAGAAACAGGGTCTCACTGAGTTGCTTAGCGCCTTGCTTTTGCTGAGGCTGGCTTTGAACTTGTGATCCTCCTGCCTCAGCCTCCAGAGCCATTGGGTCAGTTATTGATCTTTACCATTATTAATGATGATATTTAAAATATTTTACTTCACTGATTCTAAGGCACCATTGATTATAAGTTGCATTATTATTTTAGCTGCCCCTGAAAAATGCTGCCTAATAAACTGAGACACCTACTACTTTTTGATTTTAAGAAAAATCTCCTGATTTCAGAAATAAAATGTGGGGGGAAAATTGCATGATAAATCATTGGACCATGGTATTTAACACTTGGTGCAGTAAAGACACCAACCAAACCCAGCAGAGCCTGGCTGCAGGGCTGGAGCAGATCCCCCAAGGCCCTGCTATGCTGGGAATTTCCTGCTCCACTGCTGCCTTGTGGTAGGATTTGGGGAATTCCAGGAAAATGTCCTGAGCACTGGTGAGGGTCAATTGGGAGGCTTGGGGATGGCTGTTTACCAACTGCTACTGAGGTATCTCCATAATTAATTATACTCTCTTAACTGTCATGTTACTCTGTATGTCAGCCCTGTTATTGAAATATCATATTTGACTGCATAATCATCATAGCACGTTAACATATATTCACAAGTTTCTGTGCATCCTAATCTTCACCAAGCACAGTTTAGTAATAAATTATTTTTTATTAAAAATAATTGCTCAGGGTTTTTTTTTTTTTTTTTTTTTTTTTAAATCACATAATGGTCATACCCCACTCTTTTGCAAAAAAAAAAAAAAAAAGCATTAAAATGGCAAAATACAGGTACCTGCCTCCACCAGTATTCCCTTTGCTTTGCTCTTTTCACTCTAGTACTGAGTGGTGACCAAGTCTGTAAAAATTGTGCATACAATGATGAATGAGTTTGAAAGGAGAATGCACAGTCTCCAAGCCACTAGGTCTTTTCAGGGCTCAAGATTAAGTCTTCTTGATGTAGTCATTAACATTATTTGGTTATATGAGGCTAAAACTTGGATACTAAAAATAAGTGAGGGAGTTTAGTGTACTTACCTCAATTTCCTCTTATACATAAATGCTACTTTAAATGTTCAAATGCATAATTCTGCAAAAAAAAAAAACAGTTATTGAGTACAGTATTGAGTATGCACCATAATTAATGAAAATGAAGGAAGTACTGGCACCTTTCTTATATAATCAAATGAAAATAAGACATAAAAGTAAATCTCATTTGTGGTGGATTTAGGATCTTACTTAATAAAAATCTACAGATGATGCCATATTAATGCACCTTACTATTTTATATGTATCATGAGATAATGATTCTTTTAAAAACAAAAACTACTTTTTAGTAAATACTAAGTTATGATTCCTCTACAGCTTATTTTAATTGGTACATTCAAGGAAGGCCACTCCCCGTTTGGAATATCTTAAAATACATAAAGAAGAAATTATGTGCATTAAAATTTCAAACCTATATTCTTATCAGAGTTGTAAAGCTGTTATGGACAGTAAGCAAGTTTCCTTTTCAAAATCACCCTAGTACCTGGGAAAGTCCCAATTTCCAAGTGGTGTGAAGGACAAAGTGTTCTATTGGTGAGACTTAGGAAGAGGATTTTTGAGGGGATCTTCCGAGGATAGTGCAGGTTTTCAATCTGTGTGTGAGAACCAAGGTTTCAGATGGCACTTGTTTCCTAGAGTCCTGGGCTCTTTACTCCTTTTTTTTTTTTTTTTTTTTTTGGTACCAGCAATTGAACTCAGGGCCACTCGATCACTGAGCCTCATCCCCAGCCCTATTTTGTATTTTATTTAGAGACAGGGTCTCATTGAGTTGCTTAGTGCCTCGCCAGTTACTGAGGCTGGCTTTGAACTCACAAATTCTCCTGTCTCAGCTGGGATTACAGGTGTGTGCCACCAGGCCTGGCTCAGCCCTCTACTCCTAAAGGTTCCTTCTATGTCTAGAAGACTATACTTACAGTAGTTGTAATATTTCTATACTTTTTTGTGCTATTTATAATCTCATTTATAACCCACAATGTATTTATCCTTACACTTTAGTGAATGTTGATAACACCTCATATCTTTTTCTACTTAGTCCAGTTGTAATTTTATTTTCTATTTTTCCCATAAGTAAGAGTTTTCTACATTTTAAATATTAGCAAGACCATGGTGATTTGGAAGTAGAGCCATTGTGTTCAAGCTCTTCATTAAAGTCTTAATTCCATTTTACCACATCTGCTTGAGAGAGACAGCAGGGAATCTACATGTTATCTTTCTTTAAAAAAATTTTTTTTTGTGGGTCCCAGGGATTGAACCTGGGGCCTCAAGCATGCTAGGCAAGCACTCTGCTCTGAGCTAAATCCCCAGCTCTAGACTATTTTTATATTTCCCCATCCTTTCCCCCATCTTCTATCTTACTTTTCTCTGGTAGATGCAGATCCTTTGTGTTCATGGCTGGGATTGTGAGACTGTGTAGACCGGGAATGAATACCCAACCTGTTCTTTTTTCTATCTTCTCCAGTACTAGGACTAAATCATACTCAATGCCCTTTGTGCAAAACTTTGTGATACTTTGCATAGCAAAACTGTTATTTTGACATTTGTCACATCATTTTTGTATTGTTCTTTAAAAGGAAAAATGTTGATGATCCTATTTCCTTAGAAAAGCAAAGCAAGCCATTTTCTAAGGAGATGACTGGTTAATTTGGAAAGTACAGTGTAAAACTTGAATCAAAAATAAAAAGTTGTGGAATAGGCAGGTACATAGATGGACAGACTGACACGACTAATAGGCAAATAGGTAACATTTTGGATCGTATAAGATAGATTTGGCAAAACTACTTATTGGTTTAAGTTTCTTTTTTTCTTTTCCCTTCACCTTGATACTCATCTGGCTTTGAGACTATTATGTTTGAGTATTTTTTAGAGTAGAACCTTATTAATATTCTCTAATTATAAGATATTGTGTTATTATGTTATGTGCCCCTGAAATCAATATTGGCATATTATCACACCTTTCATTAAGCATTGCTTTGACACCGAGCAGAAACAGGAGCTAAGAGGGGAAACTCTGGGGCTCACCTATGCTGTATATGACCGTATTGTGGTGATGGAGAGCAGGTCTCTGGAGCCAGGCTGAAAATTTTGATCCCTACAGCACTTCCTCCTGGCTCTGAACTTAAGCAAATTATACTTGGTGCCTCAGTGTCTTCACCTATAAAGTGTGGATTAAAAAGTTCTTATCTGATGTGGTTATTCTGTGAGTTAAATTAGTAAGTATGTATAAATCCCCAGCACCATGTCTGCATTGCAGACACTATGTAAATAGAGATGATTATGTTCATACTATTAATTGCTATGGTTTATACCAACAAAATAACTGTTCAGATGCAAAGCAAAACCAGTTATCAAACATCTCAATGTTCTGTATACTATGTCCTAAATAGAGTTGCAAAGGCATAAAAAAAAAAAACATTTTGTTATTTATTAAAATGTTTTATCATTCCTTAATGAAAGCTAAAACTTTAGTGCATTTTATATCATATCTATGTATAATCCTAGGAAGTAAGAATTTGAATCTGTATTAGCCAGAGATTTCATATCCCCAAATGTCCTCTGCACAGAAAGAAAATTGATCTGGGCCTTTTGTATACCTCAGCTGAAAAGGCTTGTCTGTAATCTTAATTTAGATCACTAGTACTAATAACTGATTCTGAAAGGCTTTTTTGTATTACCACTTCATAAAGCAGGCTTGTTATTTTTCCTTGTGTGATGATCATAATTCAAGATATAGAATTTTATTTATGGTCTTAGGCCACATGCTGGAATATAAACCCAACCCTGACTAATGAAACTGCTGTGGCCAGAGGAACTTCTCTCCAGCCCTTCCCTTCACCTCCTTCCATTTTTCCTCCTCTTTCTCTTCCTTTTCTGCCCACTGTGTTCCTGTGTGCATTTAGTCTGTGCTAATGTGACTCCAGCTCTTCCAAACCAATTGCCATTCGTCATGTGTACCATGATGAATGCCGCCCCCCACCTTGTGTGCAGAGGCTTTTCCTTCTGTCTAAACTGCATTTCCCCCTTTCTTAGCCTAGCTGTGACCTATCAATACTTAAATCTCATCTCTGGCATCATCTTCAATAAGGAGCCTTTCCTAATGTCCACCACTTTCTTCGTGTATGCTGTGTTATTGCTGTATTTTTACTTCTGTTCTCACCAGTAGACAGAGTTCTTTTTTTTTTTTTTTTTTTGCAGTTTTGCCCTGTACTGCCTGGAATACAGTAGGTGCTCAATAGTTATCCAATGAATGAATAAATTAATTGGTATATTTGTATATCAAAGTTTAAAATAGTTCACACTCATCAAAAGAGACTGGTTTTAGCATGTCTAAAAAATAAGGATCAGTGTCTACCATTTCTTTTTAGATGAAAATAGAAAAGCTTTTGCATTTAAAAAATGTACAGTATTTAACATAGTTACATATCAAATATGTTTCTATTCCCATTGAAATAGTACAAAATTACCATTCTAGTTGTTAGAAATGTTTTTGATTTGATGGACAGTAAGAAATACCACGAGAACAAGCTTTCTCTACTTTAGGTGTCAATGAAAGCTGTTAAAAACTGCATATAAGTAAATATTTGAATAAATTCAAGCAGACATCAAACTTGAGAAAGTAATGAAATGCTCTTGAAACTGTAGATTAGCATTTTCCCCCATTCTGCTATATATTTATAGCATGTAAACAATTGTGTCAATTGTTTGTTATTCTTGGGTCTTTTATCAGTTGACCGAATTTTTGTTCTTGGTGTCATAATCTGATGTGACTCTCAAACTCATAAAGGAGTTGCTGTCATTATTTTATAGCACAAATCCATTTATTGAAATCCTGAATATATACTTTAATCACTTTCATTGGAATTCTAATTAATTTAAAAGTAATGTTACAAATAAAACATAGAAGCTTGAAATCAAGATTTTAGTGATTACAATATTTATAGGTTATAACAACTTATTACATAGATGCTAGTTTAAGCATTTGACACAAGCTACATACTTTTATAGTGTTGCTTTCATGTTGATTCCATTCTTTAGGTGGGGAGCCAAGACATGGAAGCTGAGAAATGAGCAGAGCTTAGTACAGAAGTGCAGCTAGGGTTGGACTCCTGGGGTCTGACTATGGGGCAGACATCCTTAGCTTCTTTGTGAAGAGTGTCTCTCAGACCTGTCTCCTCTGCTTTCTTCCATGCAAAGACTATTCTGTGTAACCTTGTACATTATGATGATAATAGGGTTTTTTTTTTTTTTTTTTTTTTTTTTTTGAGAAGAGTGTTCTAAGAGAGAGCTTTCTTATGTCATGAATTGGGGATCATGAAGGTTAGTTTTCAAAGATAATTCTTTCTTTCAAGAATTTATTTTCCCACTGCTTCCATCCTTGAATAGATGTTGCTATTGGGGCTCCCCAAGAAGATGACTTGCGAGGTGCTATTTACATTTACAATGGCCGAGTAGACGGGATCTCAGCAAGCTTCTCACAGGTAAGATACTATTCTGTATTCAAAAGAAGCATCGTGACAAAGGTGCTCTGAACATTTACAGTGTTTTCATAGACTTATTTTTTTTTTACTTTCTTTCAAATGCATTTTATTTCATCATTTTCTTATAGTAATGATAAAAGTTCTTATTGCAAGGGATTAATAACCCTTTAAAGCCATTTTTTTTCCCATAAATAAGAGTTCTAGTTCACTTCCATTCTAGCTTGTCTTTAGTCTATTAAAGATTTATTTCTGCATTTCATCAAGTTTGTGTTGTTCAGGAAATACCACACTATTCTGAAATATGCCCATATGGGTTTGATTAACTGTCTTTTCCTTGTGACTAACGCCTCATATTTCGTGAAAATTGTGCATGGGGATCAGACATGCATATGATACTGTGTTTCTTTCAGTGTAGAGTAGTAAGATGATAGCATTTTAATGAATGTTCATGGTTGAACTCTGATCTTACTTTTATATCTTGAAAAATCAGGGCACTTCAGTGCATAGAAAAGACTACAATCACAGGCAAAGAAGCAGTTTCTCCAAAGACATTTTATGGAAACATTAGCTAGTACTGTTATGTTTGCTTTGGCAAAAATAGGCATATACATCTGTATTTTTAACCTGAATGACATGTTCTTGCCCAGGAGCAGATCCTGATTTTCCTTAGTAGGAAGAACAGCCTGATATTTCCAAATACTATCTGAATGTGAATTAGATATGGAATAGAAGGCAGATAACTCACTTGGTCTGTTCTTTTCAAATGCTAGGGAGCAATCTGGCTTCATAAGTAGCCTTTCATCTTATGGCTGAGTAGTAGGGTCCACTATGTGATTATAGATATTTTATTTTCCAAATACGTTGTTTAGCTATTTGTGTTGGTTAAAGAAGTAAATACAGAACCTGAAAAAAAAATTGAGGAAAAGGAGTAAAAATAGTTTTGGAAAAATCTGTGCCATATGATTTTCCCTTTGTTCACCAAGAACTTTAATTTTAAAGTCACAATATAGATGTTAACTGCTTTTTTCAAGGTAGAAAATTTTGCCTCTTTTACAAGCATTTAACTAGAATACATTTGTTAGTCAATGAGCCAGGAATCATCTGGTAAGACTTACGATTTAGCTAAATCATTGCTTCTCTGGAATAGTAGGTATTCAAAAACTATTTCCTATGCAACTTGCCTATTTTTCAGAGAATTGAAGGACTTCAAATCAGTAAATCATTAAGTATGTTTGGACAGTCTATATCAGGACAAATTGATGCAGATAATAATGGATACATGGGTGAGTATAAAATCATCATATTTTATAAACTGGAGTAAACTTTATTGTGGATACTGCTTTGTTGTGGAGAACTATTGTGGGAGATGTCAATTTACTGATTATTTTTTCTTATGTTTTTAAAACTTTCTTAAATTCAAGGTTGGGTCAGAAATAATCAAGTAATTTCTCAGCTTTATACTGTTAGTTCCTTAATATTACATGCCTGTTCTTGAAAAAATGAAGTACCCGTGACAATCAATCAAACATACAATAATGAAAAGAAATTTCTGGATGAATATTTGTAGCCTAAAAATCACATTTTTAGCATGAGTATCTCTATAAGTTTATATTATAAAGTTATATTAGCAAGGAATGAATGCTGTTTTAAGTGAATAGATTCAGACAAATGTACAATGAATCTCAAGGTGCTAGCATGTCTTTTCCAATTAATTTACAGAAGTAAATAGTGTTTTGATAAAGTCCAAAGGTGATGTGCAGTTAAGTACTTATGGCTGAAAAGTAATTCTCTTTGAGTAATGACGATCATTAATCTGGGTGGCTGTTTGTTATCCTCCAGATGTGGCAGTTGGTGCTTTTCGGTCTGATTCTGCTGTGTTGCTAAGGTAAGGTGGATACATTTCATTGCTTAATGACAATTGGGCTTAATTGTAAATGATGGGAGACAGTTTTTAAAAACAGCAGTGATAGTGGCCTCACGATGCTCTTTTTGGTATCCTGAAATTTAATTATTGAATTTTAGTGTGTGTTTCCCACCTTGCATAGACATAATTAAACAAATCATTGAAGTCAGTGTTTTTAGACATTTAAATGAAAATTTCTCTTGATCTGTGCACAGACATTGAGTTGAGTACATACACACATACTGGTAACAGAGCAGATTAATGATATTTCTTAGTCAATGAAAACTGACAATAAGTGCAATTATCTTCCTAAGGAAAAATAATTCTGCAACTAAAATTGCTTATTTTATTTCCTCCTTAGGACAAGACCTGTTGTGATTGTTGAAGCATCTTTAAGCCACCCTGAGTCAGTAAACAGAACGAGATTTGACTGTGTTGAAAATGGATTGCCCTCTGTGTGCATGGATCTAACACTTTGTTTCTCATATAAGGGCAAAAAAGTTTCAGGTTACATTGGTAAGTGTAGTCTGCACAAATAATGCCTGACAATATTCAGTTCACTGATTAATATCACAGTCATCTTTTGAGCCCTCACTCTTTGTCACTATGAAGATCTTTTTTAGAGTAGAAAAGAGCAGCAATTGTTGTGCACCTATCTTGCATGATTTTCAAGTTGTTCTAACCAAGGAGTAGGGCACATTGAAAAGCTGTAGTTGTTTAGAAGTTGTGGCACGGATCAGAGCAAGAGTGTTGCTAACTGTACTAGTTAAAAGTAAACCCCCTGAGCTTAATCTGTGAAATCTCTCTAAGATAGAGGGAGAATCATTATAGCTCCTCTGATTTACTGAGCTCCTTATGTTTTGGTACCAGAGATCAAACTCCCTCTCATGGGTGCTAGGCAAGTGCTGTCGCTCCCTACTGAACTCTTTAAAACCTGGAGCTGGCTTAAGCTGGAAGGCCCAAGAGGGAGAAGTTTCCCTTTTAAATTTGTCCTGTTGAAGAAGCTTATCTGGAGTCTAGATTCTGATTGTAATTGATAAATCTATAGATACAGAGATCTTAATGATTTACTAGTGCCATCAGCTTTTGAGAACCATGCACATTTCCATATATATATTTCATTTCCATAGCGAAAGTTGCCTCTTTCTATGTATGTGTGCATATATAGAAGAGAGAGGCCACTTTTAGTTGTCAGCTCTGAAGAAAGTAGCGCTGATATTCTTCCAGAGCAAGGTTGTCTGTAAACGCCAAAGCAAGTACTGATGGATATCCTCTGTCATCTGTTCTTCACAATCATGCTGGAAGGATTTCGTACAAATTGTTTAGAATAGCGGCATGAATTTATTAGAAGGGACAGCAAAAGGGAAAAAGGAATTACTCTCAAAGGAGAAAGGGTCCTCTCAGAGGGAAGAGGGTTGGTGGTTTCTCCTGTCCCACTGTTTTATTGGGACTCCCAGGGAAGTTTCCACAGTCTTGCCCAGAGGCACCTTTTGACTTTTGACTGACAGCAGGATTGCAGTAGACTTACTAATAGTCCCCACTGTGTGCGGGCCTACTTCAGGGAGGGGAGATTTTACTGTCATAATGACATGCTAAAGATGCAAGCCTGGGTCACCTGCCCCATGCTGACCAATTCTAATTGAAACTTGTTCTTACAGATTCTATGGTTGTGGGGGCTTTGCTCTTAATTATCTTGTCTCCCTGAGTACTGGAATCTGGTCTCTGTGTAGGTACCAAAAGTACCCCCTGCAGAGTACCTTGTGTTCTTATCAGCAGGAAGGAGCCTTTCAGCTTGCATTTCTATGTAGAAAACAGGTGGTTTGCTTAGGAATGTAGCCTATCTTATTGACTTCAGTCAGGCTGGGCAGAGTGGCTTCAGGCAAGTTGCCTTCAAAAGAAAGCATGTGGGGGTTAGTACCATAGGCCCAGTTTACAGAGCCATCCTGCCAACCTCCTGTGCTGATTGCTCATGTCAGCCTGTCACCTATCAATATGATTCATCCAAAATTGTGGTTAATCCATATATATGTGTGTGTGTATACACACACACACACACACACACACACACACACACACACATATATATATATATGTATATATAACTTTGTAAGTATCATATTTTTGTCAGCAGATGAATGTCCCTTATTATGTTTTATTTAAGGTAGTATTAGAATAACAGCTAGTGGAAACAACCCATGGTGGAAGATAAGTATTCCTGGGTTGTTCATCATTTGGATATTAACAATTCACAGAAGTTCTGGTCTCCAGGAGACTTATAGTGATTATACTTATGGCCCTGCAGACCACTCTCATACAAATATCAGCAAGGGCTGCAAACATTTAGTGAGCCAAACTATCAATGTATAATAGAGATCTCTATCTGAATCAGCTTATAATAAGATGTACAGAATAAGCCTGGTATCTCTACTTCATCAGACTCATTTTAAATAGTGGTCTGGAAGATTCTGGCCAAGCTTCACTATCAAGGAGGTGTGCAAAACCTTCATCTGGTTATTGATCGAAGAACTGGCACCTTCAGAGCATGGCCCCAAGTGAACTACACATTAGCATAGACAAATGGATAGATTATCTGAAAGAAGCACATTGAATGGATAGGGTTGTTTCCCTTACACAAAATCAGTGTTCCTGTGCCACCAATTCCAGTGCACTAGGTAGTTTGAAAAAACGGTTGAAAACAAGTACACGAAACTCATAATTATAGCACTGTTGCAGAAGCCTGCTTTATAGTTGTCATAAATGACTCCTTGGGGCAGATAATTCACATTGTAATCATCTTTAATAAAACCAGGACATTTTGCCTCTTACAGGAGTAGGTTTTAATTCTCCCCTTTTTCATTTTTTTTTGAACTCTGGGAGATGAATTTGTAGATGGCTATTTCAATTGCAGCTCTCTTGTTCTTTAAGTTATTGAACCTCAGTTATTGTAATTTTGAAGTCAATTGACTTGTACTTTATTATTTCTTAAGTAAAAGGATGGTTGAAAGATTTATTTGAAATGTGTAAGAGTACTATAGAGTTAATGTTCATGTTTCCTTGAAATAAGTAGGTGCAGTCTTTCTAGAAGAGTAAATTACTCCTAGTAAGTTACTTCTAGAAGAGTAAATAATTCCAGAAAATATATATTTTATAAATGCCACTTGTGAATTATTGTTCCTGTGTAATGAATGACACCTCTGCAGACTACTAGATTTAGCTTAGTTTGTGAAGAATTCACTTATAAGTTCAGGATATGTGAACAAAAGGGAATCCAGAAGTTTTACTCACTTTTACTATTAGTAACAATTTCGGTATTGTACTTTTGAAACTTTTATAAGTAGGAGGAATAAGAAAATAATTAAAGAAGCTGATATTGTTAATAATAGAAACCTAGAAAGAAGTTTACAAAATGTTTTTATGGAATTAATTTTTGAAATTTATATTTTTAGTTGTTCCTTCTTTCATATTTCATTTAGTTTTTAAAAAGCTATCTAATGAAGTGAATTTAAAGTACTTCCAGTATTTTATATAACTTTTTCCTCAAAAATAAAATAAATGTATTTAGATAGTTCCTTAAATTGATTTCAGTTCTTGACGTGTTTTTCAGTTTTGTTTTATAACATGAGTTTGGATGTGAACAGAAAGGCAGAGACTCCATCCAGATTTTACTTCTCTGCTAATGGAACTTCTGACGTGATCACAGGAAGCATTCAAGTATCGAGCAAAAGAGCTAATTGCAGGACACATCAAGCATTTATGCGGGTAATTATTTTTTATTAATGAAAATGTAAACTTCAGAACTGTCCATAGAGATCTATTGCATTTGGTATCTTCTTATAAAATATAGTTAAAAGTTAATGCTCTCTCCTCCTGAGCTGTGGCCTATTGTTCCAGTTGAAGTATTAGTCCCAACCTGAATGGTTCAAAGTTCACTTTTTGCAGCATCTTTATGTCACATTTCTTACACCGCATTATTATTTCGAAATATATGCCTTTTTCTTTCCACAATTGCTATTTTCCCATCTCTGTTTATTCACTTGTTCAGAAATGTACAGACCAAGTAGTTTTGCAGAGCCCCAGATCTATTTGGTGGCAGGTTTTTTAGGGGTGGGGGAGGTGGGGAAGTGGTTTGTTTTTCTTATGACTCCAGCAAAGCAGAATCCAACATGACTGCTTTTGGATGATGCACCTGTTTCCACGCCAGCTTTGTCAGTGGTGTCAGTGGGAACTTGCACAGTTGTGGCACGGTAGGGATCATCTGTGGGCCAGGATGACAGCTCTCATGATGGTTTGGGGTATGTCCTGCCAAAGCACAGCCGATTTCATGTTTCTTTTATTAAAACACTCATTCCCAAACTGATCATCACACTCCTCACATTGGTCAAATTTTAGCATATGAAGCAGTGCCCAGTCTTTTTCATTAGGGAATGGTGTACTTCATCAGAAATCTATTGTCCTCCCCAAAGCCAAACTATTCCCCAGAGCTCTTTCTGGGATTTCAAATAGTAGCCTCAGCTTAGAACTTAATTTTCCCTTGGATACTTATTCCAAGCAAATGCAAACAAGCATCAAGACTCCAATACACTGTGCAGTACTAACAGCAATAATCCCTGTGCTGTTTCCTCATTTCCCTTAACGGTTTTTATTGTTTTACTAGAAAAGAGCTATTAGATGGTTCAGAGCCAGAAGTACAAAATGATATTAATGTAACCATCATTTATATGGTAGGAGAGGTTTTTTTTTTCCTTTGGCATCCTTCATAGATGTGATTTTACTTAACATTAGTCAATTTTAGAGACAACTGCTGAGACTATTTTAAAGATTATTAAAGGTCCAACATTAAATGTTCACAAAAATGCACATCGTGCTAAGTTGTAAAAACGGCAGCCAGTTGACTCTGGTTTACTTGGCCCTCGGTTTCTTGGCATCATTCATATGAATAAGGAATAATCCATGTTGTACACATTTTTCATAATAAATTTATAATAGAAATTATAATTTACTTCAAGTTTTTCCGTTTTGTGGCACATATACTTATAGTATTATGGGGGGTTCAAAGGAGACTGGATCAGTCATTGGGGGCTATGTCGTGAATGTTAGTCAATGGTATTTAGTGCTGGTACTTATAATAAGCAAGGACTTTAAAAAAAAAAAGTGTTTCTTCTAGTATCATTTTACCTTCCCACCTTACTTTATCTTTGGTTGAAATACTTTTAAAACTTCCGTATAGAAAGACAAAAAGTCTACTTCAACCCTTTCATTTGCAGCCAGCCAAAGGAGGATGTAGGAACCAGACTTAGTTGCCCCAGTCTTGAGTTCTGTAAGGAGCTCTAGCTGCTACCAGGAAGGTGTGCAACTGTTAAGAGTTATACTTTCCCATCTCCACCAGCATGGCAGAGGCATTAGGAAGCACTCCTGTGCTTCTGTATATGAAAGCACAGGATGGCTACCTGGATTCTTCTATGTTCTTAATAGTAATAGAAAAAGAAGTTGGATAGTGGTCAGTTTATCCGGGTGGTTCCTGTGTTCCATAAAACATGCCCAGTATCAGATGTTAATATGCATTTGCATTTTAACTCAGCACCTCTTACAGTGAAATGAGGTGGCACTTGCTAATCATATACTCAGGGCTCCAACCCCCAACTCTCAAAGGAATCCCCTATTTACTGGTTGAGCATGCTTTACTTATGATTGCCCCTACTGTGCATACCAATTAAGCTCAACTTTTATATTCCCCCAATTCTATAGATATTTACTAAAAACTTACGTTGTGTCACAGTCTGAGACATTTACGTATTGCCAATGAATGAAACATAAAAAGATTGTTACCTCCAAGGGGTTTAGTCAAGTGAGATGGGACAATAACATGATAATAAAGGAAATGGAAGTGAAGAGAATGAAACAGAGGAAGAGGGCATGATGGCATTTTCAGAGATGCTGCTTGGTAGAATAAGATGAGGCCTGAGAACTTATCATTGGGTTAGCAATGTAGAGGCTCTGGGTGATTATGATAAAAGCATTTCAGAAGGGTAGCAGGGGGAAAGAAGGAAAGGAATGAGAAAAAATTACAAGTTATTCTTTCAAGAAGTTTTGCTCCAAAGGTGACCAAGGAAACCGGTTACATCTTGACCTTTCCAATAGTGGAAAAAAGCAAGTAGAGTGAAAAGCTGTTTTTTCCCCCTTTAAGAGATGAAAAATAACATGTTTGTTCCAATAGGCATGCTCCAATAGAATGAAAATAGTTGGAACAAAATTTTTGAGAACGTAAGAGGGGTGAGGTTAATTGCATAAAATGAGAGACCAGCTATCTACATAGACACATGCGTATTTCTATTTATGTGCCAGCATATGCTGGGCAGATGTGGAGCTA
Source organism: Marmota flaviventris (assembly GCF_047511675.1). NCBI lineage: Eukaryota > Metazoa > Chordata > Mammalia > Rodentia > Sciuridae > Marmota > Marmota flaviventris. The sequence goes on along the minus strand of NC_092508.1, from coordinate 51,785,125 downwards.
AGGGCTGGAGGTTCTCATACTCTCATTGAAGTGAGAAGTAAAGGCATCATCTTGTGTAGGGGTGGGGTAATTGGTGTTTGGAGTGTGGGAAGAAGAAATACTCTGGGAGAATGGTATAGTTGTCCGATGGTGCTGAGCTCACAGTCACAGTGGCTAGTCAGTATGGCTGGGGTTTCTTTCCCATTACACAGGAGGTAGATGAAGAGTTTGAATTAGCCAGGGCTGTGGCTTTGCCAGGAGAGTGAAGCAAATGAGAGACAAATGAGTTGAGGGAGTGTGACAGAGAATGGTCATATCTGGGGTCATGACATTTCATCAGGGTAAAAAGGGAAGGAAGACATCAAGAGGCTGAGAAAATAGGAGAATAATTGATTTGGAGAGTCACTCACTGCCCCCCCCCACCCAACTCCCAAGGGATCAGCTAATTGTTGGAATTGAGGGAAGGAGTTGGAAAGATAAATAATACAATACATAAAAAACCTTGGAGACTTGAAAGTGATAAAAAGATTGATTTAAAAAAATGTTTTGTTCATAATTCTTTGATCATTTCATGCAAATGGAAGTCTTTCAACTCACTTATATATTTTTGAAAACCCATTGTATTATTTGATGATGAAGAATTTGGCTGTAGATCTTATTATAAAACTTGAGCTTTTGTTAAATATTTCTTTTAATCACATATTCTCTAGTTTCATGTTAGAATTTCTTGGAAAACAAGTGACAGTTTAAACAATCTAGTAAGTATTTACATCACTAACATGTACATCTTCTGACATGTTATTTTTCAAGGCCTATGTGTTCATTTATCTAGTTGGCAGGCACATTTATTTTCCCATCTACTTTTAATTATAACAATATCAAATAGGATTATTTTACATGGTCAAAATTTGTTCTTCATAAAGTAGAAGAGAAAGAAGAAATTGTTTTTTTATTGAAAAAGTTTTGCTTAAAAAATACTCCATTGTGGAAGTTTTACATAGCATAATTTCATTCACCTTTATGACTATTTGCCAGTAAATGGATGGAACTGTAGAACATCATGGTAAGTGAATTAAGTAAGACTGAAAATTGAAGGCCATCTATGTGTTTTCTCACATGGAAGGCAGCAAGAGTTAACGTAAAAAAGGAATTTCCATGAAAATGGAAGGAAGACCTAAAGAGTAGAGGATAGAGATTGGGGTGAGGAGAAGGAGGGCAATGGAATTGACCAAATTTCATTATGTGCATATCTGAATATATCACAATAAATCCCACTACTTTCTATAATTATGCTGCACAAAAAAATTAAAAATTCATTATAGTTTAGTTGCTTACAATTATATTGAGCTTTGAATTTTTAAAAATTTTTATTTGTTCTTTTTAGTTACACATGAAAGTAGTATATTTTTAAATGTATTTATATAAACATGGAGTACATCTTATTCTAATTAGGATCTCAGTCTTGAGACTGAGACTTGTGGATGTACACAATGTTGAGATTCACTCTGGTGTATTCATATATGTACAAAGGAAAGTTATGTCAGATTCATCCCACTGCCTTTTCTATTCCCATCTCTCCTCCTTTTCCTTCATTCCCCTTTGTCTAACCCAATGAAGTTCTATTCTTCCCTTACCATCCCTCTTGTTGTGTGTTAGCATCTAACTATCAGAACATTCAGCCTTTGTTTTTTGAAGATTGGTTTATTTCACTTTGCATGATAATCTCCAGCTCCATCCATTTATCAGCAAATGTCATAAAAATTCCATTCTTCTTTATGGCCGAGTAATATTTCACTGTATATATAAACCACATTTTCTTTATCCATTCATCTGTACCTAGGTTGGTTCCATAGCTTAGCTGTTATGAATTGAGCTTTCATAAAAATTGATATGGCCACATTACTGTTGTATGCCAAGTTTTAAGAAGAGCTTCCCTGTCTGTTCCAATTTTTAGATGAAATGCTTTCAACTTTTTTTTCCATTTAGAATGATGATGGCCTTGGGTTTAGCATTTATAGCTTTTAAAATGTTGAGGTATGTTCCTAACTCTGTAGCCTAGTTTTTCTAGTGTTTTGGACATGAATGGATGCTGTATTTTTTCAAATGCTTTTTCTACATCTGTTGAAATAAATCATGTGATTCTTGCCTTGAAGTCTACTAATGTAATGAGTTACATTTATCAATTTCCATATGTTGAACTAAACTTGCATCCTTGGGATGAATCCCACTTGATCATGGTGCTTATTATTATTATTGTTATTATTTATTCTAATAAGTTGTACATGACAGCAGAATGCATTTTGACTCACTGTACACAAATGGAGCACAACTTTCATTTTTCTAGTTGTACACTAGATGCAGAGTCACACCATTTTTGCAGTCATACATGTACATAGGGTAATAATGTCCATCTCATTCTACCATCTTTCCTACTCCATACCCCCTCCTCTCCCCTCACTCCCGTCTTCCCAATCCAAAATTCTTCTATTCTTCCCTTGCCCCCCTGCCACCATTATGGATCAGCATCCACTTATCAGAGGAAAACATTTGGCCTTCGGTTTTTTGGGATTGGCTTATTTTGCTTAGCATGATATTCTCCAGCTCCATCCATTTACCTGCAAATGCCATAATTTCATTCTTTATCAAGATTGAGTATATTCCATTATATATATGTGCCACAGTTTCTTTATCCATTCATCTATTGAAGGGCAGATAGGTTGGTCCCATAGTTTAGCTATTGTGAATTGAGCTGTCATAGCATTGATGTGGCTGCATATGCTGATTTTAAGCCCTTTGGGTATAGACGGAGGAGAGGGATATCTGGGTCAAATGGTGGTCCCATTCCAAGTTTTCTAAGAAATTTTCATACTGCTTTCCACAATGATTGCACCAATTTTCAGCCCCACCAGCAATGTATGAGTGTGCCTTTTCCCTCACATCCTCGCTGACATTTACTGTTACTTGTATTCTTGATCATTGCCATTCTGACTGGAGTGAAATGAAATTTTAGCATAGTTTTGATTTGCATTTATCTAATTGCTGGAGATGTTGAGCATTTTTTTCATATATTTGTTGATTGATTATATTTCTTATTCTGTGAAGTGTCTGCTCAATTCCTTAGCCCATTTATTGATGTTTGGTTTTTTTTTTGGGGGGGGGGGTGGGATTAAGTTTTTTGAGATCTTTATATGTCCTCAAGATTAGTGCTCTATCTGATGTGCATGTGGTAAAGATTTTCTCCCATTCTGTAGGCCCTGTCTTCATTTTATTGTTTCCTTTGCTGAGAAGTGGCTTTTTAGTTTGAATCCATCCCATTTTCTGATTCTTGATTTTTTTTCTTTTTTTTTATTGGTTGTTCAAAACATTACATAGCTCTTGACATATCATATTTCATACTTTAGATTCAAGTGGGTTATGAACTCCCATTTTTTACCCCGTATACGGATGAGTAACCGATGTGATTCTGATTCTTGATTTTATTTCTTGCACTTTAGGAGTCTTGTTAAGGATGTCAGGTCCTAAGCCAACATGATGAAGATTTTAGGCATAGGGTCTCTGGTTTAATTCCTAGGTCCTTGATCCATTTTGAATTGAGTTTTGTGCAGGGTGAGAAATAGAGATTTAATTTTATTTTGCTGCATATGGATTTCCAGTTTTCCCAGCACTATGTGTTGAAGAGGCCATCTTTCCTCCAATGTATGTTTTTGGCACCTTTGTCTAGTATGAGATAAATGTATTTATGTGGGTTTGTCTCTGTGTCTTCTACTTGGTACCATTGGTCTATATGTCTATTTTGGTGTGCACTATCTTTTTTAGTATGTTCTTGTATGCAATTTGCCAGTATTTTGTGGATAATTTTTGCATCTATGTTCATCAGGGATATTGGCCTGAAATTTTCTTTCCTTGATGTGTGTTTGTCTGGTTTTAGTATCAGGGTAATACTAGCTTCATAGAATGAGTTTGGAAGGGTTCCCTACTTTTTTATTTTATGGAATAATTTAAGAAGGATTGGTGTTAGTTCTTCTTTGAAGCTCCTGTAGAACTTAGCTGGAAAAACCATCTGGTCCTGGAATTTTCTTTGTTTGTAGGGTTCTGATGGCATCTTTGAGGTCACATGTCTCTAGGAATTTGTTGATATCTTCAAGATTTTCTATTTTATATTAGAGTATAAAATTTCAAAATAGTTTCTTATTATCATCTGTATTTCATTAGTGTCCATTGTGATATTTCCTTTTTCATCACTAATTTTAGTAATTTGAGATTTCTCTCTTTCTCTTCATTAGCTTGACTAAAGGTATATCAATTTTGTTTAATTTTCAAAGAACCAACTTTTTGTCAGTTTTTTGTTTCTTTCAATTTCATTTATTTTACTTCTGATTTTAATTATTTTCTGTCTTCTACTGCTTTGGGTATTGATTTGTTCTTCTTTTTCTAGGCCTTTGAGATGTAATGGTTTAGGTGGTTTATTTGGTGACTTCCTGTTCTTTTAATGAAAGAGCTCAATGCACTGAATGTTACTCTTAGCCCTACCTTCATAGTGTCCCAGAGATTTTGGTATGTTATATTGCTGTTTACATTTACCTCTAAGTAATTTTTATTTTCATCCCTGATTTCTTCTGCTATCATTGGTCATTCAATAGCATCCTGTTTAGTCTCCAAGTGTTAGTGTGGTTTCTATTTTTTATTTTATCTGTGGCCTAATATATGGTCTATTTTTGAGAAGGGTCTATGGGCTGCTAAGAAGAAAGTGTATTCAGTCATTGATGAAATATTCTATATATGTCTGTTAGTCTAAATTGTTAATTATATTTTTAGTTCTATAGCTTCTTTATTTAGTTTTTGTTTGGAGGATCTATTCAGTGGTGAGAGAGGTGTGTTAAAGTCGCCCAGTATTATTGTGTTGTGTTCTGTTTTATTTTTGAAATTGGGAAGGGTTTGTTTGATATATGTAGATGGTTCATTATTTGGGGCATAAATCCTTATAATTGTTATGTTTTGTGAATGTATGGTTCCCTTAAGCAGTATGAAATGTCCTTCTTTATCTCTTCTGACTAACTTTGGCTTGAAGTCTACTTTATCTACTATTATGATGGAAATCTCTGCTTGTTTATGTGGCCCATGTGAGTGATATGTTTTTTCCTATCCTTTTACCTTCAGTCTGTGGATGTCTTTGCCTATGAGATGGATCTCTTTGAGATAGCATATTTTTGTTTCTTGTTTTTTAATCCAATCTGCCAGTCTATGTCTTTTGATTAATGAGTGTAAGCCATTTATATTCAATGTAACTATTTTTTAAAAAAATATTTTTATTAGTTGTTGATAAATTTTTAAATTTTATTTATTTATCGGTATGTGGTGCTGAGAATCGAACTCAGTGCCTCACACATGCTAGGCAAGTGCTCTACCACTGAGCCACAATCCCAGAACTCAATGTAACTATTGATAAATAATTTTTATTCCATGTCATTTTTATTTATTTCTGGTTTTTAATTAGAATTAATTTCTCCTTTGATTGACTATTCTTCTAGTGTAATTCCTTCCTTGCTGGTTTTCTCTTTTATTTTTCATTTCTTCTTCATGAAATATCTTATTGAGTATGTTTTATAGTGTAGGCTTTCTAGCTGGGAATTCTTTTGACTTTTGTTTATCATGGAAAGTTTTTATTGTCAATTCTGAAGCTTAATTTTGCTGGATACAGTATTGTTAGCTGGCATCCATTTTCTTTCAGAATTTGGTATATATTATTTCACCTCCACCTAGCGTTGAAGGTCTGGGTTGAGAAATCAGCTGAGATTGGTATTGTTTTTCTTCTACTTGTGATCTGTTATTTTTCTCTGTCATCCTTACAATTCTATCTTCATTCTGTATGTTAGGCATTTTTATAATAATGTGCCTTCGTGTTGTCTGTTGTAATTTTGTATATTTGGGGTCCTATAAGCCTCCTCCATTTGATTTTTCATTTCATTCTTTACATTTTGGAAATTTTCTCATATTATCTCATTGAATAGATTGTTCATTCCTTTGGTTTGTATCACCAAGTCTTCATGTATCCTGATACATCTTAAATTTGGTCTTTTCATGTTATCCTATATTTCTTGGAAGTTCTGTTCATGGTCTCTTAACATTGTTTCTCCATGGTCAGCTTATTTTAAAAATTATATATTTTGTCTTCATTTCTGAAAGTGTCTTCCAAGTGATTTAGTCTGTTGGTGATGCTTTTCACTGAATTTTTAATTTAGTTTATTGATTCCTTCATCTCAAGGATTTTTTTTTGAATCTTTATCTCTTTATTGAAGTGATCTTTTACTTCCTGTATTTTATCGCTAATTGCACTCCTTACATCATCTTTTACCTTGCTAATCAGTTTAACTATGTATATTCTAAACTCCTTTTCTGACATTTCTTCCACGGTGGTATGGATAGATTCTGTCATTGGAGTATTTTGGTTTGTTTGGGGTGATTTGTTCTGTTGCTTTTTCCTGTTATTTGTGTGTCTGCCCATTTGACTGTATGGATCTGTGGCAGTAGAGTTTCTAACCTATGGACTTATAGTGTCCCTGAAGTTTTCCAGTATACCTCACCAATTAGGAGGAAAGAAATAATTACAACAACTAATGAAAATAATATACAGCATTATACCAAATGGTTCCTGCAATGATGTCTACATTGTTAACTGTCATAATAAACAGAAATTATATAATCAGTTATTACTTACAGTAAAAACAGGAAGCTTGCAAAAGGGTTTACAGTTTTGAATGGTGGACAGAGAGAATGGAGAAGTGATTTAGGATGTGATATTTACGAGGGAAGAGGAGAGAAGATATAAGTAATAGAGGAAGGGTGAAATAGAGAACAATAGATATTAGCTGTCAGCAGAAGAAAAGAGAAAGAGAATCAAGGGAAATAGGTGAGAAAAAAATATGTAAAGTAAAAATTTTAAAATAATCCCAAACAAAAGTTTAATATACCAATTAAACATCCTAGTCCTCAAAAAAATGCTCCATGAAAAATAACTGGTTTCAAAAATACTAGAAATGAGAAAAAAATATGAATATGTATAAGTCTCTATAATCCATTAAGGTCCCAATGAAACAGAGAAAAGAAAAACAAAAACAAAAAAAATCTTGGTGAAAGTTAAAGGAATTCTTTCCCTTGGAGTTCAAATGATTCTCAGCTTCTCTTCTCAGCAGTGTTAAGTGGGGTCATCTTCAGCATGATGCTCCACCCTCTGGATTGCTGGAGTAAGAGAGGTAAACTTGTAGGCAGAATTCCTGGAGGTGGGTTTATGGCTTAGGTGGGTTCCAGGCTCTTTGCTGAATGCCAGTTGGTCTGGAGACTTTAAATCAATGGTTGCTGGTCCACACTTGAAAACTGTACCCCAATGATCTCCCCTGTGTTCTACTCATGTGGTGGAGGATCCAATACTTAGTCCACTAGGTCACCTGCAGATCACACATTTTCCCAGTCTCGGGTTCAGTCTCCAAATTCAATCTCTCCTGTCCCTCCTTTTTTGAATTCCTGGCCAGGTTCATCTCTCCTAGCAGTTCTGCAAGCAGCTGGATTGGAGGGAGATGGGTAGAGCTGAGAAGGTTTCTATGACTAGTATTCCCCTGCATAAACCACTCTGCATGTTTTTTTTTTTTTTTTGTCTTGTCACTTAGGCTTACTCTATCTTGTGCAGTGTGGGTTTGCGAGGCCTGGATTTCAGGCCAAACTTGGGTTTGCCAGTTATCAGCTCCCCAGGTGCTGGCCCCTGTGCTGCAGCTGCAGAATGGTTCCTTCCTGTGTCCTCTGCTCACAGCTGGGAGAGATTTGGCTTCTTTTCCACACAAGGATGTTGTGCAGCCTGCTTTTAGTTTAGTTGGACAGTGTATTTGATCTCTAAACTCTCCATACCCAGACATTCCTCAGGCCTCCTAAAAATGCAGGTTCTTTTAATTCCCTTATCCCTCCGCTTTGCTCATGGACTAACTGCTCTGGCTAATACCTTCTGCCATGGCATCAGCTGTTGGCCCTGGGGCTTTCTTCCTTATTTTATTATATTGAACCTCCTGAGTCCCCAATCTGCTTTGAATGTCCAGTTTTAAATTCCAGTAAAGTCCCCCCACCACACACACACACTTTTTTTTTGTTCACCCACCTTACTGAGAAACTGCCTATCTGCTTTCTTGGTTTCATCCTATAGAGCAGACAGGAAAGTGACCTTCTCAATTCCGCATCTTGAAATCTCTATCTTAGTATTTTATCTATGGAAATCCTTTTCAATTAGATGCCACACTCTCCTCTATGAGAAACTATTTCCGCATTCATATAAGTGTATGAAAATGAATCTGCCTTTGCTGTATTCAAATTTACTTTATTAGATCTATCAGATTTATTAAGACAAGATAATTTTGAAGCTGTTTTGATTTAAGGAAACCCAAGAAACAATTTGCAACAGTGTTTAGAAATTTTAGAACAGCCATGGTAGGAGATTTCTCTTAATATTTTGGTAGATGATATATCTTGGTTGATCTTGGTGGAATCTCTGCATTAAAATAGTCACTGATATTTGCAGAAGAGAAAGATGCTAGCTTGAAGTACCAAACAACAGACTGCTTGTCTGCAACATTTCCATTAAAGCTAGAAATATTTAACTGAGTTTCTGGTTCAGGATTACCTCTCCCCATCAGTATTCCAAGATCCAGTGAGTTCAGTGGCCTTAGCATGTTAAAACCATGAAATTAAAATCATGAAATCACATGCCTACCTGTGTAGTAGATTGGTTTATTCTTTTCTTCTCTTTCATTTCTTAATTTTCTAAACTTGGAGTTTCTGAAATGCAAATACTTTATTTTTTATATAAGTCTTTAGACAACTTCTAAAACTCATCTTGTCCATAATTTCAAGGAAATGAATGTATATTTAATTAGTAAATGGTATTTTATTTATATTATTACTTGGCCTATTTGCTTGTATTATTGAGCAATATATGCACATAGTTTAATGAAGTACTGTTTGCTGCAAAGCAGTTATTTTTTAATCATAGCACACGATGAATTGATTTATATATGAACATATTCTGCTGAAAATCTAAGTGCAAATAAGCTAAGTAACTACTGATATTATGCTTTTCAAGGAGAGAATTGATTATTCTGGCACATCTGAATATTTTGTTGAATGTTAAGTCTTTGAAGCAGGATTATGTCTTTCACATTTTTGTGTTCTTGTATTCTTGGAGCTAGCACAATTTATTACCAAGGGCAGAAACTTGATAAATAGTTAACAAATTGTGGACTCTGTATTCTTAGTGCTATTTAAAGAATTCTACAAGGAAAAATCTGAGAGTATTCTATTGGTACAATGTCGGGGCAACTGTCTTCAGAGGGATCTTTTCTCAGGAAGTTGTAGTGCCTAAAGCCCAGTAGCTCTTTAGCATCTGAACCACTTACCAGATAAAGTGGTTAGAATTGCATGTGATGGTTCTGGCTTAGATTCCAACCTATGCCTTGGTCTCCCCTTCTCCCTCCTCAGCACCACACTGGCACTAAAGGGGCATTTCATGAATACAAATATAGCCATCTTTTAAAATTAAAAACCATCTGTATTTATTAGGTGGCCTTCCTTATTCTGTGCTTGTGCATGCACGTTAGAATATTTATTTCTCACACATCTGGGTTTATGGATTATAGACTGAGATGTGGGTTCTGACTTATAGTTTTGTAGCTTCAGAACTTTTCTTGCACACAGTAGACCAGTGAATAGATACCTTAAAATATTGGTGCCATGACATCATTTTCCATTTAAAATTTTATAAATACTTTGGCCCCAACCTTTAAATAAATTCCTTCAGTATATAAATACAGAAGGAGATTCTGGGGCCTACAGCTTAGCTTACAAATTGACCAGACATAGAATTCCATGAAAGTCAAGCAAGAAGATAGACTTTGGGTAATTTCAGGCATGTGCTAATTTGCATGCTTGTGGGTGCCCTGCTTTATGTAATTGTCCATAAAAATGTGGCATGGAATTTCCATTATTTTTAATATACTAGCACATGCCTGCCCATATTAGAAAATTTAAGCAAATCTACATATTCCCCTCCCAAATACTTTGTCACTTTGGGACATTTTTGACATTACTGCTTTTGTCCTTAGATATTCACACTTATTTAACTTTAATATCTCCACCTATCAAATACAGTTCTTGCAAGAGTGCGCGTACATTTTATATACTGCAAGAAAAGCATAATTAATAGCTAATTAGGATAATGAAAGTAATATACACCAGATGTAGAGAAGACCTTGTGGAAAATTAGTATGAATTAGATAACATGTGATTTGGTCAATGCAAGCTTGTTGAGAAGAATTAAAACAGTGGACATGTGGAGGGAGAATCAGTGGCTGTCTAGCTCCTACACCTGGGGAATAATTTAATCAAGTTTGCTATTGTAATACTCAGGGCTTCAAGCTGTTCCATTTTCACAAGTGGATAACTTGGGATTTGGGTCTTGATTTGCAGCATTCCTATATGGTCAAGGCTTCATGTGGAGATGATCACTTATCAAGTAATTTAATAAAAGTATCTCTATGCAGAAGAATGGAAAAGTAATCAGACCTTGAGTACCCTAATTCAGGCTCTGATCTTCCAGATACCATTTAATTAATAGAAGTCTAATACTTGCTATTTAATTTATTTTCTATTTAATGTTCATTGGTTGGCAATAGTCCAGTTTTCTTATTTCCTCCAAATGTTCAGCAGTGTTTCTTATTTTAAGAAATAAATTCAGTAATTCCTTAGTTGGCTTATATAGCTACATTTGGGGCATAATATATGTAATAATTACCATGTCTAACTATTTTGCATACATGGTCATTTAATTGTCACAGCATATAGTGTAGGTATTATTACTATCATTGTTTCCATTTTCAGATGAGATAAAGCCACAGATTATGTAACTTGCCCAAAGTTACAAATAAGTAATGGTCTCCAGATTGGAAAACCAGTTCTCTACCTCCAGACCACTTAGTTTCAGCCACTTTATTTATTGATAAGACAAATGTGAAGAGAAGAAAAATTACATCCTTTTTGTGTAGAATTATATAAAGACATGGAATAAGTATAGTCTGTTATGTAGTATGTGTCATCTTTATTAATTTATTTCCTAGATTTTTAATGAAAAGTTACTATAGATATAAATAATACAATAATCTATACCATTGGTATTTTTCCTATCCATTAGGGATTATTGATTGAGGTGTATTTAAAATAATCTATTTTATTTGCTTTTAGGCAGTGATATTTAATGCGTATTCCAATCTTGAAATGATTGGACATGTGGACCTGAAATCTTGGTCCACTGACATTACTCAGTAAGAAGTTTGTCAGTTATAGCATTATGGGTCTACCCTGAGGAACTCAAGCACAGATGTAAACCTGAAGTGTGGTTTAAGATGATACGTCTAGCCTGGGTGAAAACACTAGGGACTTTTTTTTTTTTTTTTTTTAATGGCCAGGAAGGACTTTATTGAATCTGTTGTTTGAAAAGAGAAACTGTGAGTTGAAATAGGCATGGGCATTTGAAAATTGGAGTCAAACTGATCTTTAAATGAAAATTGTTAGATAAAAATTAAAGTTTGTATGATATATATTAAACTCTGACTAGTTCTTCAAATTATCTTCCAAGTATAGTAACAATTATAACAACAAGAAAAATAAAGACTGCACAGAATTTCCACACTAACTCCTGTGTTTGTGGAATGTATTTGCTGGTTGTGACCTGCCCTCTCAAATTCTGAGATCATGTATACTTTCAATTTTCATTGTGCTTTAGATTTTGTTCTATAGATTTGTTGCCATGTCCCATTTCATGTAATTTGTCAACTGAATTGTTATAAATCTTCATGGATTACTTTATTAGTAAAGTTTTATTAGCTTACCCTCTTAGATGAGGAGAAAAAGAAAGTTGCTTTGTTCAATATACTTTGGAAGTTGCATTTCTGTCTAGAGAGGTCTTAGACAAGTGCTAACAGATGCCCTGTCGTACATCTGGATTCTGTATATTTGTTTCCATAGACTGGAAATGCCAGAACACCTTTACTATCTGGTGAAGCGCTTATTTAATTGAATCCTGAATGTTATCAAAGTTATTCTCTAGTGGATTATTTCACTATGCATATGTGTGTTAACAAGTAATTTTGATAGGTATGTTTTCTTTTAGTGCAGAGAATATGGAATAATCAACTGAAAAGAATCATTTTTAAGTTCATGGAAATTATTTTTTAAAAGAGAAATTGTGCTTGCTTATAGAAATACAGATTAAAATAAAAGAATTTTATAATAAACTCAAGAGCTATTTCTTTGAGTACAGCAGACAATAAATTTTAGAAATCTAATCATTCGAAAATACTTTGGCCACTTATCAGTAGAAATAGGGATAAGAAATGCTGTATAGAAACTAGTAGATATTAAAGTTAAAAGAATGTCATACAGAGCAGAATAGATTTTGGATGCATTACAATTCTTATATAATTGATAAATATAAATTCAAAACCTCTTTCTGAAGTATAAAAGCACAATAAACCTAAAATGTAACTAATAATGAAATTCAATAAACTGGCTATCATATACAATTAAATATATAAAACTAATAACTTTTATATATATAGTAGTCATAATCTATTAGAAAGTATAATGGGAAGACGTTCAGAATGAATGGCAAAAAAGAATGCTTCATCTTAAATATGGAGTCAGATGAGTCAGTTTGAATTCTAATATTACCAAAAGATGTAAAAAAAAAAAAAAAAAAAAAAACTTGATTAAAAAAACTGAGAGTTACATTTTGCTACAAGTTCATTATAGGGTCATGTTAGATGAAATAAATTATTCATTAGAATTTTGAACAATTTACAAAGAGTTTATAAATAAATTATATTTATATTGTTATGCCAAGTTATAAAAAATGTATAGAAAATAGAATGGAATATACTCAAATACAAACTTTTGTGACTATTATTGTATGGTTATAGTTTTTCATTTTATACTCATTTTGTGTTTCTCATAAGAAATATGAATGCTTCTGCTGTGGGAAAAATAGACTCATTGCATTTTGTGCATGGTTCTGGGAACTGAAGTCTTAAGCCACACTAGCAAGCACGTGTTCTCACCAGAGTCACATTCCTAGCCCTGTGTTCCACTGTTTTTTAAGCAATTTAGATAAAAGACAAGGATTTGCTTTTGCTTCCACGTGTTGTATTTGCTCTTATGCAGGAAAGAAGTTTTATATATCTTTTTATTTCATGGCTATTTTTGTTATGAATTCTCATGGTTTTTAATTTCCTTAGAAAGATGCCCGGGATATCCTCACCCCCATTCAAATCCAAGCTGCTTATCACCTTGGGCATCACGTGATAAGTAAGCGGAGCACACAGGAATTCCCACCACTTCAGCCAATCCTTCAGCAGAAGAAAGAAAAGGACATGATTAAAAAGACGGTAGGGGTATTTTTCTTTGTTTAAAATGCTGGGTGACCTAATTAAAGAAGTTTTTTAAATGGCATAATTTGGAAGCAATGATCTGGAAGTTTGAATTCTTTGTAAACCTTTTGTGGAGTTTTTTACAAAATAGATTTATGGTGTGTCTTGTTTTCTATGTTTATTTTCTTATATCCTTTTTAGGGTATTGAACTGAATAAATGTGCACTTAGGCACAGCAGTAGTTTCCCCTCTATATAGAAAGTAAATTTTCTCTCCTCGATGCCTTGCCAGTGAGGAAAATATATTACTAGAGAGGAACCCTAATGGAAGTTAAGTTGTAGTTCTGGCTTAGTTATTCCATGTCTTCTGTGTGCTCATTTTCCGTCGTACTTTCTCTCACTGTGCCTCCCTTTCTCCCTACCCATGGAGTCCCTTTGTCTTCTTAATCCAATTCCTTTGCTGAGTTTTATTCATTTATAAACACAAATTTGTTAAACAACAATTTCTCCTTTTAAAATTTCAGTATATGTTTTTTTTTAACCACATCCCATGATCAACCGTATTTTAAGATAGATCCTGATTCGAATTAGTGAACTGATTTTTTCGAAGTTGTCTGAAAATATTTCAGTTTCACTGATGATGCATTTATTCTCAGGAATCCTGCTGTTCAGACATTTACTGTCCAGCAGCATAAAGATATTGTCAATTGAGTTTGGGCATGGTAATAGCATTCATTGAAACACAGTGGAACTCAGAATGTAAAAGACAACAGGGATGTTTAAAAGTATGATTCATATGCAGTCCAGGGAAAATTGTCCTAAACTACTGTGGATACTCAAGCTTATATTCACCAATGTCTAAAATACTAGATCAAATGAACATAATAATTTAGGAGCAAATTATATTCATCTACACTTTGGTTCTCAGAACATCTTGCTTTACAAATAAGAGTGGCAGGAAAATGTTGCATTTACTTAACCATTTAGAGGAAGATTTATACTTCAGCTCCTGCCACCCCCACCACCAGCCCCACATAGGCAGGTTATGGTCTGGCAGGCCATTGGACAGTCCCCAGTCACTTCCTGCTGCCTCTGCCTGGCTCCTTCTCTGGCCTTCTAGATTTCTCATTCTCTGCACCTTTCCTTCTTTCACCCATTTCTGATGTTTTCCTTTCTTCTGGTTTTCTGCTTAATTTTTTATTTAGTCCATCTTATCCTTCAGGTCTTCCCTTGTACCTTGTGGATCCTACTAAAATGTTCAGAGTTAAATAAATTCAGGCACCTTACCACTGACTACCGTTTAATTTTTTTCAATGTTTCCTCAAAGTAAAATGTCTTAATTTCTACATTTAGTTATTTTCAATGAATATAAAATCACTATCTTGCCATCTGCCAAAATAAACAAGTGTCATGCTTATGTGTAATAAGTGGGATCAAACTACAGCACCAAAAACTGGAAAGGAAACTGAGGAAGAACATCTTGGAAGCTAATTTTCCCCAGTTATCTGTATAGTGTCTTTAACTTTACCCAAACCTTATTTCAGTTAACAAATTTAAGCTTTAAATCTACCTCTGGAAGCACTAAGTTTCTTTAGCACTGCAGTAGTCATTTGAATCTACTGACTTGAGTCTCAAATTGAACCCTTGGGGATAAAAGAGGAAGTTACCAATTGATGTATTAAATTTGTTTTCCTCATGTATCACAGATGCCTTTTTCTTAACTTTGTAGAAATATATCTACTGATTGAACTAAAATTCAAAATGTTGTCAAATTTTATTTCCAGATAAACTTTGCAAGGTTTTGTGCCCATGAAAACTGTTCTGCTGACTTACAGGTTTCGGGAAAAATTGGATTTTTGAAGTAAGTTTAGCATTTTCTCTGTTTTTCATGAAGAGGGTGCAATGGGCACATGCATATGGGTTCCAAAGAGAAAGGGATAACCCTTGGGAACTAGCATCCTTTAAATATCTATGAAGGAACAGTGTCTTACTGAGAGAGATTAAATAATCTACATGTCATTCAAGAGTTACCATTTTTCAAAGAATGAGAATATATTAGCACTGAGGCTTTACGAAGCATGTTTTAATGTTTTATTGATAACTTGGAATGCATTTCAGGATTTAATTGTGCCTTAGGATATTATTATCATACTTGTAGGTATGTTTTAACATTTATAAGTACTGGTTAATAGAGTTTTGGGTGCAAAACAGGGATTTACTACATAATGCTTAGTTTTTTTATCACCTGGAAAACTGGTCTTATTATTCAAACTTTTATACAAAATGATACATATACAATAAACTTGAAAAGACATAACCAACGTGGTCTTCTAAGTTCATAGAAGGGGAACCAGTAAAAAGAAAATACATGTTATATGCTGAGAACCACATCTAGCATGTAATAAGTAAATAAATATTGGTTGCTGGTGTTATTTTATGATAAAGAATGAACCATTGAGGTCTTGTATCATGTCGATAGTTCCTGTATTCAAGTTGTTTTGCACATCAGGCAGAAGATGTGAAAATGAAGACCAGAGAGAGTCCATACTTCAAGTTGAGGGTTGATTTTACATCTATGGAACATAAAAAATGGAAGGAGATGGAGGGTTAATACAGCAGGAAAATGATAAACTATTTTTTGGAGGTTGGGATATAAAAGAAGTAGTCCAGTTTGAGACGTGTTGAATTTGGGGAGACTTCTGTATACAACTGTCCACTTAAAATCTACATCAGGATCGTATTTGGAAGTTCCTCTATATATTGGTGACTTGTGAGATTGCCCAGTAGGTGGAAGTGTGAATTTTAAAGAGGAACAAACTAAGGATCAAATCTTGGACTGCAATTTTATTTAAAGAACCTATTAAGCACAGGAACCCCTTTTGGAGATCAAACAGGGATCTTTAGAGAACTAAGAGGAAAACCACGTCTGTGGTCAAATAATCAATGGAGATTGTAAAAAGGTAGATTTAGTGCTGCAGCACAAGTTGGAGATCAAATAGCATGTCTCAGAGGGGTCATAGGAGGCAGCATCTGAAAGGTGGGATAAAAGGGGACTCACTGGAAAATTTTAAGATCAAAAAAATTTCAGCACAGTGGTAGCCAAATGAGAGTTATTGGTTAAGGCAACAAATAGGCTCAACTGAAGAATTTTTGTGTGTTAACGGTTTTTACTTAACCATGGAGAGGGTCAGAGAATACATTGAAGACGAACCTTCAACTTAAAGCCTAGGAGGTGCTTTTCCGTCTTTGCTTGAGTCCCTCAGAAGCAGGAAGCATTGACAGTTTTTTATTTCCTCTTCTCAACACCTTTTCCTTCTGTCTCCAACATGCCATCCTGATCCCTTTCTCCTCCTATCTGTCTGCCACCGCCATTTTTCCCCCCTCTGGAAGATCTTTGGCTTTTGGCTCCCCAAATGACCTCCTCCATAGGATGCTGCTGGCTGTGAGGTCCTTGGGCTTAGGAGGGTTGAAGGGGCGCCAGTGCTGGTGTGAATAGCCAGCATCAGGCTTTCTGCATCAATTAGGAAAGTTACAAGCTATTTCTATTTGGTAAATGATAAATGATTTAAGGAAATTTCAAATGAAAACTCTTCTAATTTAAGTTTTCAGACTCACAGTGAAAGCTTCTGACAAACTGCTTTTCATTTTTGTAGTAAATTATACTTTATCAAGCAAAAATATGCCTCTCCTACTTTGGTGTCCTCTGTCCCTTCTCAGTAACAGTAAGCTGAGACTATATGCTTTACAGATCTCCTGGCTATAACTCCACTAGCATTAATGTGTTTATGTGCCCCAGATCCATAAAGCTGTTTTAGGTAAATGTATTTACTCGGTAAAGAACATGCGTTTCTTAAGCCCATAATAATAAACTGCCAACAGTACACTAAACAGTACTTATGCACGACATCTCATCTTTTCATTAAGTGAAGGCTTCCTCCTGTGTGTCTAAACTCTCAAGATGACAATCTACATTCAAATGGATTTTCACTGCAAAATAATGATGGACAAATAAGATTTTATGAAGATTACAAACATAACAGCAGATATTAGCCATCATATTGGAAGTTTTAAAATCAAATCTTTCATATAGATTGCTGATATAAATGATAATACTGCTCTTCTGTAGTTCTGTCACACGCCTAGGGTAAGTGATGCCAGTTTTCCCTAAGCGATCACTTTCATATCCATTGAAAACACTTTTAACTGCAAGTAACAGAATCCCTGACTGATAGTGACTTAAACAATAAGGAAATTTATTTTATATAATAAACAGTCTGCAGAGAGGAGATTATTGCGGGTTTGGCAAGTAGCTACCAGAGATTAGACATTGACGGTAATCTTTCCTGTTTCAATTTTTTTTTTCCCCCTCATGATTACAGAATGGCTGCAGCAGCACACAGGTTCCCAGAAAGAAGAAAAGGTCCAAAACCAAAAGTGCTTTTTTCTTTTTGAGGCTTCTTCCCAAGAAGGAAGGCTTATCAGATGTATTCTAATAACCAGGTCCCTTCATCATGTGCTTTCCCCAGAACGTATCATGATTGAAGGAAAATGGAGTCATCATGGTCATATTAGATCAGCCATGATTCATTCTCTGAAGCTGACCTACAAGCTGTCTTCTGCATTGTCAAGGGAATGCTACCTACTACCTGAATTACCCAGGTTCTATTAGCTGCAATACTGGAAATCACTGTTGTATAGACAATAAGCAACAAATAGTACCTGTCACTATGGTCATAGCACCTATAAAAGCAACTCGAATAAAAACATGCCTCATTCACATCACAGAGCCTTGGCAGGAGTAATCATGTGCTTTTTGCACTAAAATAAGCTCATTGCTAGTCCACTCTTCTAAGCTCTTCTGCTATCCTCCCCTGGACCTCAGTGAGTTTAAATTTTATTCACTAAAATCTTCTTAAATGACAATTAACTGATCTATTCCAGTAGGCAAGAATTTTTTTAGTATTTTATTTTTTTTCTTTATGTTAATAATAAAGCAAAACAGAGGATAAAATTTCACTTAGGACTAAAGGCCCCTGGCAGCAGGCTACTTGGTTAAATGAATGCATCGCATATCTTGACAAAGCAAAGCGAGTGTGATATCAGTTTACATTATATTTCATTCTAGCATCTTTATTAAAAAAACAGTTATCTATGAAGCCCTAATTCATTTCATCAAGGTAAAGTATATTATAGTGACACAAACACTTCCTTCAAAATAAAACTATATCGTTCACTCGGGAGAAACATAAAGCCAGGTGCTGCAGTATATCATTTTTCTATTTTTCCTCTTTCACTTATTAAGTTATGATTCCATATGCACAGAGTACCTTGATTTGTGGAAGTTATGTGGATTCTAGGCTGCTTTGTAAATTTCAGGTCTGCATTATGCATGTTTTAATGAAGAATGAACTATGAGTCCCGGGGACAGCTCTGGTTCAGTCTTGTCGCACTTCCAGATGTGCACCTGGTCCTTTATTGTGTCTCACATAGAAAGCTGGTGGGCATCTTTCCTGTGGCATCTTGTTAATGAATCAAGATACAGTAAGATGGACGTTTTCAAAAAGTAGAATTGTAATTATGGTAATCTAGCGGAATTGCTTAAAAATGGAAAATAAGCCACTTCTCGCTGCAGAAATGTGAACGTGTGTCTCGCTCTAATCTGCTGTTGTCTTGGAACCTGGCTGCTTATGCAGTGCTTTCACCTTCTGTTGCTTGTCGAAGTGCCAACTTCTTTCCCAAAGGTGTTCAGTGACTAATGCTTTGGTTACAAGCCAGAATATTTTATAAACGTCTATTTCTACGCAGCTCTTCTACAAGTCTTAATTAGACTTTAATGTCAAGCTGAAGTTCACTTTTGGAACCTCTCAGGTTCCGTCAGTTATAACACTTTTACAGGACAGTAGAGGGATATAGGATGGCTGTGTTCCCACACACCTCCCCCCTCCCATTCAACACACACCATCAAGCAGACGTGCATGGGCTTAACCCAAAGGCTGCGACAGGAATGAATAAGTCCCATCCATTGCCCACATCCTGGAGAACACACCCTCGCTCCATCAATGCTTCCTCCCTGAAGTTTAGGATTACTGCTTTATTGGGTATTCCACATTCTTCAGCGGAAGCCAGTTTCTCAAACCCAAGGATCAGAAGCTAGAGATGGTGCTCTTCTTTCCTTTCTCTTCCATGCTTAGAGTGCTGTGGAGTTAAAAAGACCAGGCATCCCCTTCTCTAAAACTGCATGACTTCTGAGGACAGATGGCTACCCTTCTATATCACCCGAAGCTGTGAAGCCTCTATTGTCAGAATAATACAGAGTGACTTTTAATTACTTAGAGTAAATATTATATTGTATAATATTATGTTTGTATTTAAGTTCTCATCCGTTAGATTGCTCTATAGCAGAAGCTGACCCAATTTTTCCTGTGAAGAGACAGTAAATATCTTAGGCTTTGGGGAACTAAGATCTCAGTCTCTACTACTCAGTTGTCATTGAAGTGCAAGAGCGGAATATGGCAGCGTTGAATAAAATTTTATTTACAAAATCAGGCAGAGGTATGAATTTGACCTTTAGGCAGCAGTTTGCAGGCCACTCACCAGCTCTATGATATTCTTGATTTTTCTATGATAATTATATATCTTTTATTTTCTTATGTTAAAATAGTTCCTTTTAGTATATTTTGTTGCTTAAATCTATTTTGAAAGCTAATCATCAAACTAAGATTCAGATATTTTAAGTAATTAATCCTGGGTTTAAAAAAACAAAACTTTTTCTTAAATATGCTCCAAGATAGACAGATATACAGAAAGGGAGAGAAGGAAATATGCCCAGTTAATGCCCAGATATATAAGTTAATCTTAAAAAAAAATTGAGTTGAAAAAGACACATACAAAAAAAAGATACATAAAGGATTATTCAGATATCATTTAGATGAAATATAAAAAAAATGGACAACACCAGTTTTACTACTAAAAATGAATTCAGTGGCTGGCCAGGAGGAAGGGGACACAGCAGTTTCCTGTGTAGCTAATACATTTTTCTTGCTCTGGGTGCCAGTCTCATGTGTGTATTCAAGTTTATAAAAATTGGGCTGTAGACTTAGGCTATATGCTTTTCTCCATATACATACTTTAACATATCGAGTTTCAAGGGGGAGAAAATCAGAATAAGAGGGGAAGAACTTTCAAGTATTAAGTGAACTGTTCTGTTTCTTGGAGGTATATTTTTTAGAATTACAGAAGTGGGGGAAAATGTCCAAAATTATAATTTTGTATATACATTCTCAGGTTCATGAGAATTAATAATTCTGAATGAACAATTTCTAGTAGTGGTTTTGTGAGGGTCACATGAAGATACCTTCAGGAGGTTTATCAGGAGTTGTAAAATGTGAAGTTTCGGGGTGGGGCACAGATCACATGAATGTGATAGTGCTAGATATTTACTTTCTTATCTTGGCGAAACATTTGAAAATTATGTACCTCACAGAACAGATAAACATGGCTACCCAGCTATAATTTGACAAAAATTATATTGTTTCATAAACTTGAAAGTCATTAACTTAGTAATTTTCTGTTTTTTTTTTTTTTTTTTTTTTAATACATGCTCTCTGAGTGTAGCCTGACCCATTTGTATGTCCAATGCTTGCATCTGTTCCTACATACATTATACAGTGTTTCTAGGCTCTGGAAAAATTGTGATAATCATGATCTTGTAACTTCTCTTCAAGAAAACAGTCCATGGAGAGGGGAACCAGACAGAGACTTGACATTGGAATGTGACTATGTTATAGAGGCACCCAGGGTGCCTTTGGGTGTGTATGTGTCCAGGGGTGAGGGCGCCATCACCTTGCACCTTGCATGCAGAGCAGGGTGCAGCTGGAGGAACTTCTTAGTGTCATTGGTATTGAAGTTGAATCTTGAAGAACAAGTACAGGTTCTCCAGGTGCATGAAGAGGAGAAGGTGTTAAAGGCAGAAAGAAAGAGAGAGAGAGAGGGAGAGGGAGGGAGGGAGAGGGGGTGAGGGGGGGGGAGAGGGGGAGAGGGGGAGGGAGAGAGAGAGAAAGGGAATGAATATGAATGATGGGTTTGTACCCGTTTGTAGGTTAATATAACCAAAGAAAAGTGCAGTGGAAAGTGAGGCAGGGCCAGCTTTTGGAGGCTTCACTTGTTAAGCTAAGTAGTTAAGATTCATCTCAAAAGCCCTTAGGCTACTCCACATACATTGTCTGGTTTGCTTTGTTGAAAACAACCCTCTGACAGTGTGACAATTGAAGAGTTTGAAACAGAGATCTATTAGGGGTATAATCCAGATTAACTCAAGTTAAATCATGACATTTTTCTGAATTTATTTTTAAAAAGATCTTTGGAAGAGCCAATCTAGATGATCATATTAATAGAAAATCAAAGGACAATATCGCTTTACTACTCCCAGGCAAAAGTGGTTTCCTTCCCTGGACTCCCAGAGCCCTTTATTCATAACTTTCTCTTATATTCATTTACACTTATATACAGATATGTCCTTTGCTGTATCAGACCAGGAGGGAGTGAAATGTGCTCTAATTATTTTATATAACATCAAATATGACACCTGATTTATTATACATGAACTTTCAATTATAGTCAGTGATTCATGCATCTTCAAATAATAAATAAAAGCAGAAATTTTGAAACATGTTCTTATCCTTATGTATTCTTTGTCTTTAATCATTTCTCAAAACAACTAATAAGTGCTGTTCTGTAATTTATTCAAATTCTAAGCCTTTATATAAACATTGACTAGAACAGCACAATGTTAACTTCACTGAAGAAACTTCAAATTTCTAAAATGCTAGATGACTATTTACCTGTTTTATTGTTAGGAATATCTTCACCTGATTATTTACTTTGGGTCAGATCCTTCTCTATTTTGAACTAATTTTTCTAATTTTTAAATTACTGGATAATTAAGAATTTGCCGTCTTTGGGAAAAGCTTATGAAATCATAACATGTTGTAACTGAAAGTTTTCTTTTGCATTAAGCTATTCTGTCTTGCTGGGAAAGAAAATGGGCTGTGTAAAAACCTGCAGTTGCTTTGAGATTTTAGAACTGTTGTCTTTGAATAAATTCCGTAAGCCTAAATTTCCTCATGTCTAAGACATTCTGAGGATTTCATGGAAGGTACAAGACCTGAATATTAAATTTTACTGACGGAGTGGCCAACGCTTAGAAATGCTGAAGGACACCCCAGTCCAAAGAACAGGAATAGTGCCAGAATTTGAACTTACCTGTCTGGATTTAAAGCAGTCTTCACTTCATAATTCCCAGGATGGTGGAGTGTTTCTGTGATTTTATTTCTAATTTGGCCTGGTTCTTGTAGAGGTGCTCGACCATCCTACCTCAGAAATTAATTCTAGTCTAATAGATTTTAGTGACACACCCTTGCTGGGGACAGCTTTTCTTACCATGCCTTCTTTACTTCTACCCAAACATGCCCTCTGTTTTTTCACTCTTCTTTTCTACCATTTCTCTCTTTTTCTTAAGCTTTTGGTTTAACAGCTAGTTCAATGTCTATCCAAAGATTGAAAGAAAAGTAAAAATTGTGTTGCTTTTAGAAAACTTTTCAAAATAATGAGGAATATATTTAAATTATTGAAGAAGTTAGGCAGAAAAATAAACTATAAACACTGTTCCATTGTAATTATAAAGCAAACTTTTCTTTATTAATAACCAACTTATATTTTCTGAAACTTGATGAATGGAATTCCTTTTAATATGGATTTAAAACTACTTATGGATTCATTCCCATGGTTGGTATTATTTCTAAATTAATATTGTACGTTCAGCATAAATGCTATAGACATAAAGATAGGATCTTTATTTTATAAATAAGAACTAAAGAATATTACTTAATTTTTAGGCCATATGAAAATAAAACCTACCTTGCTGTTGGGGGCATGAAAACGTTAATGTTGAATGTGTCGTTGTTTAATGCTGGAGACGATGCATTTGAAACCACTCTGCATGTCAAGCTACCCACAGGTCTTTATTTCATTAAGATTTTAGAACTGGTAAGTACTAAAAATCACAAGAGTACAAAGCACATGTATTTTATTTAATTTAAAAAAAACATAAGTGGTATTACACCATAACTTTTAATATTTAGACTTATCACTTAGACTCTCAATCATATCAAGACCCCCTCCATGCCCTTGACCAGAAAGGAAAGTTCTTTGATCTATAAGTCCAAAGGCATCAGCTTCCCACTCCCAGGTGCTATGGGAGAAGGCCAGTGAGGCACTGTGACAGTGTTCTTCTTGTCTGGGGTCCTTGCATGAGCAATATTGGTCCTTTATGCCAGGCACCCAGAGTTACTGTGCTGCATTTTAAGTGCCTGCTCTCTGCCTGCTTCCCACAGGACTTTTAATATGTCAGAGGCAGCAGTCCTCTACAGATTCTGAAATCCTGCTGTCAAGCCAGGTTTTAGACAAGTTTTACTTTTCCCACAAGAATTTAGAGTAGTCGGAGACCTTTCCTTACCACTGTGCCTCAGTCACAGGCACTTAAACTCATCAGTGAGATAGTAATAAGGTTGGGTTTCAGAGAAAAGGCTCAATTACTTTCTCCCAATTTCTCTAACCTTTAGCAAATTTACCCACATCATATCCAGGGACCACCTCTTCACACCAACGGCTTTTGCGCCAGGCCTTTGACCTCTCACAAATATCTATTAACCCCTTTTTCTAGAGCATTGGGAACTTATTTCAAAAGAAAGAGTTGAAAAACTTCAGGTATTCAGGGAATATGTTTTTAAAATGTACCAATTGTGATTACAGTTATTGTGCTTAAGTAGCTTCTACATTTTCACATATCAGACATGAACAGGGACCTTATGGATCCCTTTCATTCTGATTGTTCAAGGAATTAGACTGCAGATTAAATGGGAAATATACTAAAGTGAATGAAAACTACATGTCTAGAAGATTTTTATGGATAATTTATATGAATACTAGGACACACACACACATACACATACACACACTAACACCATTTATTTGTATTTCTATTTATCCCCAAAGTAAACAGAAAATTGCTTCCTAGGAAAGTAAATACTCCCAGGATGACTTGCTTTTCAAAAACCATCCCTAAACATATGTTATAAATTTATTATTCCCTGCCTACCCAAACCAGTCCCCCTTTTTTTTTTCATTTTAGGAAGAAAAGCAAATAAACTGTGAAGTAACAGATAATTCTGGCATAGTGAAACTTGATTGCAGTGTTGGTTACATATATGTAGATCATCTCTCACGGGTAAGCATGTAACATTAATGGTTTCTGTTTAGTAACATAAATTTGTATTTTTCTATTATGCTGCATATGTGTGTATGTATATTTTTATTTCTTCTTCTTATTTTTTTTTTATGTAGGGTAGGTAGCTAAGTGATGCAAAGAAAGCAAAACCAACCAGGCCTAAGATCTTTGAGCTTTGTGTTTATATTCTTGGCAATGTGCACTGTTTAGAAAGGGGAGGGGCACATGTTTATGTCAAGATGGGCAAGTGAATATGTCAATCAGAATTCTGTTCCCCACCCCTGTTCCCCCTTCCCCAACACTCCCCCCACCCACCCCAGGTGGCCCTGTCTGCCAGGCATGTTACCTCTGCTGTATGAAAAGGTGTTTTTTGGCAAGAGTCCTCACTCAAGTTGTTAAAGCATTTCTAATTTTGTCCGTCTGGACCAGCCTGTCTTTACATTCAGAGTCGGCTTTGTTTCTGAATGTCATTTATGGAAATGCTTGCACTTGAAAATTGCCATAAAACAGTTTCCCTATATCTTACTTCCAAGTGAGGGTAGTTTATGCCTCTAGAATAGTTTCAATTCTGTGTTCCATAAAAAATAAACTACTAAGAAAAATAAATTCAGATGACAAAAAGATGTATTTTAGATTATTTTAAAATGGCCCTTTTCTGTGTATGTTTTGCAGATAGATATTAGCTTTCTCCTGGATGTGAGCTCACTCAACAGAGCAGAAGAGGATCTCAGCATCACAGTGCATGCCTCCTGGTATATTTGATTATTAAAAAATAAAATAAAATTTAGTAGAGGAAACAAACCCCTGTATTTTGAGAGAAATTTTAGGAGAACCATGGATCTGTGTTCAATTAATTGTAGAACAAACTTTTCTTACATGCTTTGTTTTTAAAAAGCAAACAAAAATCCCTCTAGGATTAGAAGCAAATGGTAGCAGCTTAAATAATGAGAAAAAGTTCTATTAACTCCATCCTAAATTTCTTTTTTTACTACCACATTTTCTTTTATCCCCCAAACTAGTTAAACCTCTAAGTTTATTAGGTGTATATAATATGTAATGAGTTCTCTCTGAAGATGATTTTTGTGCTTGATGAATTTAACAAGGTGTTTTTCTGGTTTTTGTAGTGAAAATGAAGACACGGACAGGCTAGAGGATAACAAAGTGACTTTAGCAATACCTGTGAGATATGAGGTTATGCTAACTACTCATGGGTAAGTCGATACAGAGGCCCGTGGAAAGTTTAGAGGGAATTTCAATTCCATTGCTGCTTACATGAATGACAGAATCATATTTAGGAAATTAAAAGGATACTGTGTCCTCAGCAGTTATCTCAGTGTTGCAGTTCCTGGCTTCACTGTTCATTATTTTAATCTATAATCATCACTGATACTATATCAAACCCCAGCTCAGCTGGTGGAGATTGCTTACTGAAAGAGCCCCCATCAGCTTCTAGCAGGGCACAGTCAGCCTTTCAGTTGTACGCTTTGCAATCTAGGGACATCCAGAGACATGTGGTGTGCAGTTTGCACGAACATCCCCAGTGGCCATGGCAAGCATGAAGTTTAAAGAAGTGTGAGTTTGGCCAAATCACCACTGTCCACACCCATGTCTACCTGTGTAGCAAATAGACTGAGACGTGAGAAAGCTAGCTGCCAGGTGTCCCTAGCCCACCATTCACACCGGTGAGACTGGAGTTCTGCAGTCAGCCTTCATGCCATCATTCATTGCTTCCTCATGAGTTTACTAATTACAGAGCTGTGGCTGCCCTGATTTAGGAAGGGGTGTGTGGAAAGAAAGAAAGAGGAGATTAAGATACTCTCTAATTGTTTTACTGGACATTATTCAGACGCCACATATTTAAAGCACTAGAAGAGATGAGATACAGGACAAAATAAATACAGAGCTTTAATTTTTATGTTAAAATATAAACAATCTCCCAATCACTTTAACCACCCATAAAGATGATATCAACTGACATAAGCATAACATGACAGTTTCCAGTGGAATTGAGTACTAAGTTTGTGAGACTGAACAGGAGAAAGAAGGCCATTCACAGGAGAGCAGAACCTCGAGAGTCAGTGGATAAGCTAATGAAAGGTGACTGCATGGCTTCTGGTTTTGAATGTTTATCTCACTGCTCCACTTCAATTTTCTTATATTGAGTACATTCCTATTTTTCTATTATTTATGTCTCATTATTTGGAGCAAGGAATGTTCTATGACTATTGAACTTCATAAGACTATGTCATTTGATTATTTCTCATTTCTTTCCTGTTTAATGGGTCCCTAATTTGGTATTATCTAACTTGCAATGCCAAATAGACTCATGGAGTAGGAAGAGCCTTTGTCAATGTCCTTAGCTAACTATGTACATGTCTAATCACAGGTTTAGATAGTGGGCAACTTGGTATTCTGAACAAAAACTTACCGAACCTACCAGTGTTTTTCTTGTTTCCCAGACTTGGGGTTACAAGTAGCCAGCAAGAATTGGGGATGAAAAAAAAAAAGAACTCAAAAATAGGTTAGACTTATATATTAAGAGCCCCAGCAGAAAGCTAAAGATTTATCCTATAGTTACCAAAATAGCATGAATCATTAAGGGCTGAAGAGAAAGAATAGTCAATAGAATGAACCAGGCAGGGTTGGGGAAGATAAAAAGAGGATATTGGTGAGAACAAACATTGTCACTCAAGTCAGAGCACATGGCCTTCCGATTCCATTAATTTTTAAATAAAATTATCACCAAGAAACCAGAATTATTCCATAGTATACTTTTACAGCATGTTAATTGTGCTATAACACACCTATAAAGATTATTTACAATGGCTCTTCAAAGAAGACAGTTAATTAACTTTGATTTTATTTCTATCAGGTTTGTGAACCCAAATTCATTTGTGTATGGATCAAGTGAGGAAAATGAGCCTGAAGCATGTATGACAGAGAAAATGAACTTCACTTTCCACGTAAGCAAAGTTAATTGTGTGGATATTTGTAGCAACTGTGAAGGATGTTACTGATGAGTTGCTCCAGGGAACATCTCATCCCCACCATACCCTCCACCGTAGCTCACTACAGAGCTACTTCTAGGCTACTGATGCTCTTCTCCCTTTTTTCTTATCCCTGGTACTCAAGTCCTCATGTCCTTCCAGGACACGTGGGAGGGCATGCAGGAAAAGAAGTAACACATGGAACAGGCAAAGTTAGGGAGTGAGCCGAATCCATTGGAAATGCATACAAGCGAGTTAGGCTGGGAGAAGACTTCTTTAGGAGGAAATCAGTGAAATCTCTTCTTGATTCAAGCTTTATAATAGCCCTGACATTACCAGTTAAAGCCATATACTGCTGCCCCTTTCCATTTAGGATCAACTTGGTCAGCCTTTTGGGCCACAGGTTTATGACCTGTGATAAGCACTTTATCAATTATTGAATAATCTTTTAAAAAGTAAATATTATCATGATCTATAAATATTAATATACTAATATAAAGCTTTTTAAATAAAATTTCTACTGTCAAACAAGTTTTGGTTGCATCACAGGTGTTGATGAGAAAATATGTCTACAGAAATATTTTTGAATCAAAAGCACTATCCAGACATTCTTAGTTATATAACAACCTGAGGATGTGAGTTTTGTATTAGGTATATTTTATAAAATGTTTTTCAGAATGTTTGAGAATCAATTGTGTTTTTTAACCAAAATGCAGATTACTGTGCAGATCTGTAGAAAGAATGAAATCCTATCAATTCTGTGTCTATTCAAGTTTTTGTTACACTGATATGTAATAATGTCAGAACTGTTCTTCAAAGTCCTAAGAAATGCTTGTCAGAAGTCGGTGGGGCTTGCACTTTCATAAAACAGGAACCAAGCTGGATTCTAGAATGACAATTTTGATGTTTAATAAATATTTTCTAATTTACAATGGAGTAAATCAGACTGGAGAAATGCAGTTTGAAGTTGTGGTGAGTCTGTTCAAGTATGTAGATGTTCTTAGAGGTCTGAAGGTTAGTAGCCTAATTACAATTTGCTTTTGTTATTTACTGGCATCAGGAAGACCTGGTCTATAGTCCTGGGTGCCGCTTGGTACCCGTTGCTGATGTTTCTTCCTGCAGCAGCTCTGTGGCTTAGCAATTACCACCTGTCCCAAATCTAGGGACAGTCTCTTCATTTTGTCATATGCATTTGGGTCTGTGACTCATCCTTTCTCATGCAGGTATTGCTGCAAATCTTGTTTCTGACTTACAGGTTTTATACTTAAGCTCTCACTAGGCAATATTTTGGCCCAATGTCTTTCTTCAGGGATCTGTAATCCCCAAATTTATCAATAATGATACATTGTCTCCTTTTTATTTTTTTTGAGAAGTATTCAGAATATTGTATTTTCTTGAAAATTCAGTAGTATACCCATTTCCAGTTTTCTGAATGCATTAGCATTATAATATTCCTGAATAAAAGTACATTTTATTCCTTACTGCCGATATCGTCCTCTTATGATAGTTATTTTGTGAAAACATTATAGGATTTAGAGATAGAATACCGAGATATCAACACTTGCCACTCTTTAGCTTTCATCTTGGGAACATCATATATATCCCTTAGCATTTTCCTTAGCTGGCGAATAGTAGAATGTTGGCCCACTTCACAGGATAGTCATGAGAACCAGGTGGTCATGTTTTTAAAATATATAATGTGGAATGAAAATATATTGATAAGAATATCTCTTAAGACTTTCTACAATAAACCATCAGCCTGGACTTTTAGGGGAGGGGAGGAGGCTAGGAACAGTGAAGAGAGTTTGAAATCACTAAAAACTTTTAAAATTCTCAATATGAATATTCTGTCTCTTTGCTATGTGGCTACCAACTACAAACCTCCACAACTGTAAATCTGGCATGGTCACCTCAAAGCTCATTGATTTTTGTTCTTCATTCATGAAAAATATTTTTAAATTGCTTGAAATTTTTTCCTTACCAGGTTATCAACACTGGCATTAGCATGGCTCCAAATGCGAGTGTGGAAATAATGGTACCAAATTCTTTTACTCCTCAAACTGATAAACTGTTCAACATTTTGGATGTCCAGGTAAAAATGTATTCCATCTGACCTTTTTGAGGTGTCTTAAATATTTAAAAAATGCAAACCACACCTTTATTCTAAGTCATTTTGCTAAGATGAAGATTTCTGTTCTCTTATAGGCACAACTATACATTCACCATGCATTGAGTATACTTTGACCATTATACACTGCTTTAGAACTATAGAATAGCAGCAAAATCTTTGGGTTTGACCTACAAATTAATATAACCTTTCCCCCATCTTTATTGAGTAACTATTTGAGGATGCATTCTTTGTGATGTGGACCTGTGGAAGAAATTTAGTTAGTAGAATTTTCTATAAAGCTTGAAGCCAACTGTTGGAAAATCAGAAACAGAGCCTTCTATAGGAAGCAATATTTACATCACTACTTTTGAAGCACACACCTGTAATCCCAGCAACTTGCAAGACAGGAAGGAGGATCACAAGTTCAAGGCCAGCCTTAGCAACCTAGTGAAGCTGTAAGCAATGTAGTGATACCCTGTATTAAAAAATAAAAAGGGCTGGGAATGTGACTCAATGTTTAAACACCATTGGGTTAAATACCCAGTACCAAAAAAAAAAAAAAAAAAAAAAAATCCAGATTTAGATAGTTCATGCTATTGTTTCATGTATAATTTTTAAAGGTCTTTTTTTTTTTCACTTCTCACATTTCTATAGGTTAAGGCCATTTTGATCAACTTAGGACCTATCCAACCTTCCATAAGTTTTCTGAGTTTTTGTATGTGCTTTTGCCACAGATCCTCTCTCCCAAATAATTCTATCAAAACTGTTTTTACAATTTCAGATGTACTTAATATATTTTAGAAAGAAAAGCAATTTGAACTATTATAACCACATTTTATTCATTCCAAAGTGAAAGATAATTTCCTTGCTTTCTATGTTTGTAGACAACTATTGGACAATGCCATTTTAAAAATTATGAAAGGCAGTGTGCATCAGAGCTGCAGAAGGGTACACTGGAGACCTTGAGGGGCATATTCAAATTCTTGTCGAAGACTGAAAAGAGGCTATTGGTAAGTTTGTTCTTCAGGGTGTAGTTTTTGCTCCCCAACAGAAGTGAAACACTTATAACCAGTCAATGGCTGTGAGCTGTCATTCGAGTGGGAGGAGAGGGTCCAACTTTAAGTAATAATCTTGCTTATAAGGTACAGGCACGATTTGGAGGGGTGAGGCAAATATGATTTGGAAGGGGGAGGCAGATTCATTGATAAATATAAACTGTACAGTCTCATTATCTGCCAGGCAGATATTATTCTAATCTACGCAAGACGCCAAATCACCCAGAAGTCTTGTGGCAGAAGATTTTCATTCTTTTCATCTTAATTAATGAAAAGAAACTGGGGAAGAAATCATCACCTTCAAATGATCCAGGTTTTACAACAAATGTAGAACATGTAACTTAGCAAGACTCTGGTTAGGCATTGTTTTTTCCATTCTTTTACAGAAGAATGTTACTAAAAAAGATGAGAACACATGCACCAACGTTAACACTGTATTTCTGTTGTAATTTACAAAACAAACATTTTTGTTTTATTTAAAGCAAGGTAAGTTTTTTAGTGCCCTAGAGAAAGCAGATGTTTAATTCCATGTTTACAGAAAGATAGTTTTCTAAATGCCACTAAAGGGATATTTAATTTTATATAAAATATTTACACAGTCTTTTAAATGTTGAAAATTTTATTCTTTTCAAGTACTGCATGAAAGCTGATCCACACTGTTTAAATTTCTTATGCCATTTTGGAAAAATGGAAAGTGGAAAAGAAGCCAGTGTTCACATCCAGTTGGAAGGCCGGCCATCCATTTTGGAAATGGTAAGTTCCACGTTGAATTTACAAATTCAATCATCTTATAGAAGCAGAATCATATAAAGGCTGTCAACGAATTAAGGCATAAATATTTTGGAATATCTCAATTTTTATTTACCATTCAAGCTATCTAAAACCATGGAATGATTAGAAGGTTTAGTTTAGAAAATGTATAGACCTGCCTATGAACATTTATTGACTATCTTAATATTTCATATAACCTTAAATTATGCTTAAAAATCTCATAGAATTAAGATTTTCATAGAATCAAACATCAAAATTTCCACAACAAAAACAATGAATTTTGAAAAGTTGAATTACATACATCTTGGACTGCTTCCTGTTGAAGTGTGTATTTTCATGAAGAATACTTAGAGGTAAAACTAGTTTTTTCAGTTTCCTCATCTTTTCAACATCTCTAATCTCAGATTAGAGATTTTTTAAATATATTTTTAAAATTTTTAAAAATCTTTGTTTAAAGATTTTTTTTAAATGATACTTGGGATTGAACCATGGGTTGCTTTATTATTGAGCTACATCCCCAGGCCAAAAGAGATGATTTTTGTTCATACTTACAGTATTGCACATAGTAAGCCAAAGGTAATAACAGCTCTTATGTGTTAACTGGAATTTCTGAAATTACCACATAGTGGTCAAGAAGAAGACACATCAAAAAACTATCCATTTTAGTTTCAATTTTGCTAAAACGTCATAGGACCATCAGCAAGTCTTTTAACCATGTCTAGGTTTCTCAATAGTAGGCACTATTGGCATTTTGAACCATAGGGGGGTTATCCTGTGTATTGTAGTGTATTTAACAGCATCCTCAGCTGCAATACAGTAACAGATGCCCATAGTACCACTACCCTGATGGTCGAAGATGTCTCCAGACATTGCTGGCTATCCCCTAAGGGACAAAATCCTCCCTTATTAAAAATCACTGGTTCTAGATGATTTTATTTCCAGTTTGAAAGTGTAAAGTAACTTTTACACAGCAGTTTATAGCTTTTGAGGGTCATAGACCTCTTTAATATTCTCAGCACACAGGAAAATACCTCTGAATCTAGAAGGTTCATCCAGAGATCCCCAATCTATGAAATCTGGGTTATATAGTACCTGCTTTAGATACTAAAGTTCCTCCACAGATTAAAATTATAATGAAATTAATATAAATTAAGATTAATATAATTTTATAGCAGTAGTCCAAATATATTTCATTCAGAAAAAAAATTTCCAAAAAAAAAAATGTTAGTTTGAGGAAATGTTTATAAGGTGAAACAAGTCTTATTTGTGGCTAAAAATTTAATCTCTGAAAAATTACATTAATAATGAACTGCTGACAGTCTAACAAATACTATCTCAATCAAGTTATCTGTAGCACAACCATACTTACCAAAAGTATTTCAATGAAATGATGCCATATGATTACAACTTTAGAATTAAAGGGAAGCACTGCAATTAATTACAATTAAATTTGGGAAGACAAACTGTGGAAATAACTAGATAGTAAAGACCATGAGAAATTAATGTCTTGATGAAATAAAACAGGTGATGATGACTACTTTTTTTAAAACAGGATGCAACGTCAGCACTCAAATTTGAAATAAGAGCAACAGCCTTTACAGAACCACATCCAAGAGTTATTGAGCTAAACAAGGATGAGAATGTTGCACATGTAAGTTACTCTTTTAATTGGTCCACTGCAGTTAGGGTGTTCATAATTCCTTTTGCATACCTGAGTCAGGAAACCAATGTGTCATAGAGGACCTGGAACATTTCATTGAGAGGTGGCATTTTACACTGCTGTCAGGAGGAAATGACTGAGAGCTCTTTAGGGAATGAATCAGGTAGCAGTTAGAACAGGATGAACTGGAGGAAGAGTCACAAAGCCCATTTCATTTACTATTCCCGCTAGTGTATCTAGAGTTGTGTGGAATCCGCAAGAGAACAAACGAATGGGGTGGCTAGTTTTAATTATTGTAGGTGGTTGGAAGGAGTTTCAAAGTTCCTAACTGGTGTTTCTTTATTTTGCTTAATTCACATAGGTTCTACTAGAAGGAGTACATCATCAAATACCCAAACGTCATTTCACAATAGTGATTATTTCAACTAGTTTGCTACTTGGTCTTATTGTACTTTTATTGATTTCATATGTTATGTGGAAGGTAGGTCTTTAAAAATGCTATTTTTCCAAAACCAGTATCTCCCAAGTTGTTTTTTTTTTTTTTACTATACAGTGTATATATTCTTTATTTAAAAAAATGTTCAGAACTAATATTATAGTTTGGATACAGAACTAGTATTATAGTTTGGATACAGAACTAGTATACTAGTTCTGAACATTTTTTTAAATAAAGACTTGTAAAACATTGTATATTATGTTGAATATCAACTGGGGGAGGGTCTGAGGAGTCCTGTACTAACAGCAAAAATGCTTCCGTAAACCAGTATTTTCAACGAATTTTTACTGATTTTTATCTGGTAAAAGCCCTCATGTAGAGTGACCTGGGACACAGTTTAAGAGTACTGGTTTGACTGAGTATAGCATGTTCATAACTATTCACAATTATTTAATTTTTTCAGGCTGGCTTCTTTAAAAGACAATACAAATCTATCCTACAAGAAGAAAACAGAAGAGATAGTTGGAGTTATGTCAACAGTAAAAGCAATGATGGTGATTAAAAACAGATTACAAGAAGACATGAATTTTTCTCAGATTCTTCCATATACTCCTTTGCTTTGGACCTGAATTCTGTCTTAATTGGAGGGAATAATTCAAGCAGTGATCACTGAAAGAGAATAACTACAAAGGCAATACTTAATAGCTGAAAGGTCAACTTTAGATATAATGAGTAGAAAAACACTACAGCCTTTGAATTATTAAAAAAAAAAAAAAAAAAAAAAAAAACTAAACCCTTGCAGATATATTAAGTACATCTGAATTAAATCATCTTGAACTTCATATGTGCTCACTTTGGCCAAGGAAATCCACTGAATGGGCATTGGTTCATTTAAAATACATCTTTGAGACTTATATGAAGCATATTTTTAAAAATAATTTATAATTTTAAAGCAGTGTCCCTGAATCTTTTAATGAATAAAAGAGGAAGACCATTACTTCAAAGCATGTTTTATTTTTAAAGATCTGCATTTGTAACACATTTTGTATGGCAACTGTTTTACTCTGAAATGATACACTGGTTTCAGCTTAATGGACTGACTTGTGGAGAATTATACAGCTACGGATTTTCCCCCCTGTATATATACATTTTTTAAAGAATATAAACTTTGCTATAGGTATAAATCCACTAGCCTCCTATAATACACTTGTCAAGAGTACCCAGGAGTAAATTTTTTTTAAATCTTCAAACTTTTTTGTTTATAAAACTATTCAAGTATTCTAATTTATATTCCGAAACAGATTGTAAATGTTGCACTTTAGCTGCTATACACTGATATAAGAAATATGAAAACTGTGCCTCCATAGTGATTTATAAAAGCTGTTCCAGGAATGATTAGGGGGCTAACATTTCATCTGTTTGGTACTGTATTAAATAGTCACTGTCCCAAATTAAGCAAACATTTGCCTGGTTGTAATATTTCATTACTCTTTTTGAATATGTTCTTATCAGGTCTATAACAGCATTCACTTCTCCAGGGAAATGGAAAAACAAAATTCATAGTTCACTGAATATTTCCATACAGTGAACATTAATAATGTTTAAAGTTTGTTGATATTCAGATATATTTTAAAATGAAATAGCTTTCTGAATTTTAAATATTTATTTTGATGCCTGTGATCTAGATGCTGGTGACTTTGGAATATAATTTCATCTGGATCTCTTTATGTGTATAAGAAACCTGTGGCCAACTTTTGAACATCTGTTCTAGGAAGCAATCAAGTAGATAAATAAGAAAACAGTCTTTACTGTGGGGAATACTGCTTTGCATAAGGGCTCTGCTGCCAGCTGTCCCATTCCTCAGATTTTCTGATTCATGGAAGTTACTTATTCACAAGCCTGAGACTGGTGGCTGGAGAATGAGAAATGTACTGTGATTTGCCAAGGCATTTATTTGAGCAAAGTTGAACACAAAGCCTCCTTAACTGTGTACAAGCAAAACTAAAATGTATATATTTTAAGAGCGCTTTTTGTCAAAAAGACATTTTTATGCTTTTATCATCATTATAAAAAGCCAAGTAATATTCTACCCAGCTAACCCACTCCTCAGTCTATACCCAAAGGACTTAAAATTAGCATACCATAGTGACACAGCCACATCAATGTTTGTAGCAGCTCAACTACGAACCAACCTAGACGTCCTTCAACAGACGAATGTATAAAGAAACTGTGGTACATATACATAATGGAATATTATTCAGCATTAAAAGAGAATAAAATCATGGCATTTGAAGGTAAATGGATGGAGTTGGAGAATACCAAGCTCAGTGAAGTAAACCAATCCCAAAACACCAAAGGCCAAATGTTCTTTCTGATAAGTGGATGCTGATTCTTAATGGGCAGAAGGGGTGTGGAAGAATGGAGGAACTTTGGGCAAAGGGGAGGGAGGGCAGGAGGCATGGGGGCAGGAATGATGGTGGAATGAGATGAACATTATCCTAGGCACATGTATGACTGCACATATGGTGCAATTCTACATCATGTACAACCAGAGAAATGAAAAGTTGTGCTCCATTTGTGTACAATGAAATGAAATGCATTCTGCTATCACATATAATTAATTAAACTAATTTTTAAAAAGCCAAATAACTTTTAGAAATATATCTAGGATCACTC
This sequence comes from Marmota flaviventris, assembly GCF_047511675.1. NCBI lineage: Eukaryota > Metazoa > Chordata > Mammalia > Rodentia > Sciuridae > Marmota > Marmota flaviventris. The sequence goes on along the minus strand of NC_092508.1, from coordinate 51,748,714 downwards.
CCTCATGAAAAAAGTCAAGCACCAATTTAGAACTGTCTTCTCAAGAATGGTCTCTAAAGAAATTACATTGGAAATCAAGAGCTATGATTTCTGGACCTATGCATCTCAGGTACAAGAGTAACACAGCTACCAATTAGGCTTTTACATAATTCTAAATAAAATGTTATCAACTTTAAGTTTACCTATATGATGAATTTATAAACCTCACCACTGAACAACATTTTCTCAAAGATGGGATTATTCTTTTTTGGCAGACAGGCTAAGCATTAGAAAGATTTTCAAAAAACATGGTTCTGTTTCTGGTTACACAACTAAATGTGTCATTTTGGAATTTAACTTCTCTAAATTTGTTGTCTAATTCATAAAATCAGGGAAGTACATGATGGATTCAAATCTTGTAAAATAAAAGAGTCCAAATGAATTATCTTGATTAAATATTGATATCATAAAGGTTAAACATATGAAATGTTTCAGTTCCAATAAACACCTATACAAACCAGAATTTAAATTGTTTTTGATATTTCATATTTTCATCTTGATTTTCAAAAACCTCCTAGAAGCTTTTTAATATCAAAAATAGCAATTTTACTTTTAAAACATTTTCTTAAGATATCTGTTTAAAGAATGAGCAAATTCCTTCATATTAAAATTCTAATTTGCACATTTCTTTTATAAACAATTACATGTTACTTGGAAATCATTCACTTCTTCCAGGCTTCCTCCATAAAGACTGATAAGTCTTGGATGTAATCTGTAAAGAATATACATAACTTATTATTTAATCAACCTTTGATTTCAAACACATACATAATGATTATGGTACATAGTAATACCACCTAAAAATTACTAATGGCAAAGATGCAAACTTAGAGTGCCTCAAAAAACACTGGTAACTATTTCAAAGCCACCTAGACTAATGCTCCATATTGCCTCTGTGGAACAGTCTGTTGTCCCTCTAGCAACAATACATCTAGTAGGTGCTCCTACACGTTTGCCCATTAAAACGTAACACTTAACCAAGAATTAGCTTGTATATTCCTAAATCTATTTGTATCAATTGCTCTCCTCATGTACCAATATGTAAAAGTGTTCTGTAAAATATGTTGAATATTTTGTAAAGACTTGATAAAAGCAAACTCCTGAACAAGGTGCAAGGGTATTAGAAATGGCTGAAACTAAAGACTGTATACACCATTCAGATGACTTCACAAAGCCTTGAGATTTTGAACCATTTTTTAAAAATCTATAAAAGTTATAGACACATTAACTGTAGAGTTTATGCAGAATAATTTGGAATGCCAACATAGAACCCCAACCAAAAAATTGCCATTGCACTATACTATGTAAGAGTTGCTGAATAAATATGAAGTTATACTTTTCTATTGAAAGTTGTGTATGTGTCATTTTTTCCTTCCTTGTTTGACTTTTTGAAATAATGCTTTCCTGCAGTACTAGTGTTGAGTCTACTGGTGACATACAAAACAGTAAAATAGTTAGGCTTACTTGACATGGACCTCAGATGCAACTTCCATTAAGTCCCCATCTACATTCCAAGGAAAACTGTTTTCTAAAGTAGCTTCATGCGGTTTATCCTCCTCTGGGCCACAGCCACTAGTGGTGTTCCTTGGATGAACTTTTACTTCTCCAACAGTATAAGTCTCAACAAATGGAAAATTGAACTAAATAAAACAAATGCAAATAATCATGATATTGGCTTAATCTCTAACTGCTACTGCAAATCAAGAAGGTCTACTGTGGCCCCTCTCACAGGTAAAAATGATGCAAGATAATATTTTTACATCTTTGAAACTACCACCAGGGATCCTCAGTTTTGTTTTTTGTTTTGGTTGAAGGAGTCTTTTTCCTGAAGCTGGTTTGATTATTAGGACAATTGTATAGAACTTGTATGACAAATAGTTCCTATCTATGAAAAATTGCACATAATATTGTATATCTTCCAATAAAAGACTGGATCATTAATATATACCTGTTGATACAAAAGAGTTGTATAATCCATTGACTTATTAACTTGTGAATTCAGCTGGGGTGAATCAAACTCCAATGATGAAGCTTCATACTTAGAATTATGAAATAAAATGTGAAGTATATATTTTCTTCAAAGAGCCAACACAATCTGATTTTCACAGGTGTTACCCTGCCTCCTTCCCACTCTAAAAATGGCATCCGTTTTAAGAAAACTGATTACTGATCACTTGAGAATGTTACAAGGTAACCTTCAACTTGCAACTTTTCTTCTTTGCTTAAGTAAGCTATAAGGAAAAAGTATATGTATTCTCTGAAATAATTAAGAGTCAAATAATTTTAAGAGAACTACAAAATACTCATTTTAGTTTTCAGACAAATGGTAGGAAATTTACCCCTAATAGATTATCTTCATAGTTTCCCCCCTTATTCCACATATAAACCTCAACGAAGCAGAGTTTTAAAAGGCAATAAAAAGTAATATCTTCCACAACATTGTTATATATGTCAAAAGCAAGATCTAACAGATTGTGCAGTTCATATTGCAGAATAAGGAAGCATCAGCTATTCTGATAGAGGTAGAGTGAGAGGCTCCAAGGAGCTTGTTCTCTGTAAGAACTACAGTAGACCTTCTGCATCAGGCAGAAATTACATGACTCATACTTGCAGAGATTTCTACATAATCACTTATTTTAAGGATTATGTGATTTAAATGAGTCATCAATAACTGGCTGTTATTGGCTAAATTACACCCACCCCCCAAATATCAAGTTCTTAGTCCCAGTAACTGTGTATGTCACCTTACTTGGAAGTAGTGTCCTCAATTAAAGATGAAGTCGTTAGGGTTTGTCCTAACCCTACATGACTGATGTTCTTAAAGAACACCACAACACCACGTGATGAAAGGCAGGAGTGATCAAGCTGTAAGTTATGAAATGCCAAGAACTGAATCCACCGCCAGTAAGTCTATGATCTTAAATCATCACACCTCTCAGAATGAAGCACCAGTCATCCATTCAAATTCATTAATGATGAAGCCACAGACATTGTTAAATGGGACTTCAGGAAGCCAACAGTATGATGTGTGAGGTATGTTTTGAAGTGAAGGGGAGAAGAGAAGGCATCAAAATTATACAGAGAAGTGCTATGACAGTGAGGTCTTGGAGCTCAGCAAGACACGAGGCCAGGAGGCTCTGCATGTGAGGAAAGCTTCCCATGTGAGCTGAGAACACAGAAGATTTAACCCTGGAGGAGAGGGGAAGGAGCTCTGGAGAGAGGAAATAATATTTACAAAAGCACAGAGAGATGCACATACCCCCAGGAAAGACCACAGGAGGACACAGTGAGAAGGTAGCCATGTGCAAGCTAAAGCACAGCCTCACAGGAAACTAAACCTGCTGACACCTTGAGTTTCTAGCCTCCAGAACTGTGAAACAGAATTTTGTTGTTGTTTAAACCACCTATTCTATGTGTTGTGATAGTCCTAGAAAACTAACACAATGACCAAGACACAGGGAATCTGGTGGCGGATGGGAAGGAGGTTGCCACACAGGCAGGGGCTAGAATACAAAGGGCCATGTATTCCATACTGAGAAAATTAGACCTCAGCCTGATGACGAGGAGAAGCAGAAGAGAAATCAGTTGTGTTTCAGAAAACTCCCTCTCGAAGGAAATACAGAAAACCAGACCAGAGAAACAAAACAAGGAGACCAATAGGAGCAAGAAGGGATTAGGTTTAAATTCAAATGAAGGAAAAATTTCTAGATGAGATCCAACAGAAGTAGTTGATGGGAGATTGTGAGGAAGGAGTGAAAGAGGAGTCCAGAGTAACTTCAGGGTGGGTGGCAGGTGGTGCCACTGACCTGCACAGGGAATATGGAAGGAGTGGCTAGAGGAAAGTGATAAGGTCGGCTGTGGACATGGGGACTCAGGATGCTGTGGATTCCATAATCATTGCAGCACACAGAAGGCATAGTGGCTCTGCTGATCAAAAGAGAAGACAGGACCCTTGGGAGACATGATGCACAGATGAGCACTTCAAATAGCAGGGGGCAAGGAAATCACCCAGAAGAGGGTATCCTGAGATGTCAAGAGGGCTGCAAGTATATCCTGAGGAAGCACTAACACTTAAGGGTGTTAAATTACTTACCCCAAATGATAAAAAAAAATAATGAGAAACGGGGGAACTTTGATAAGGGGGTCAGCAATAGGATGGAGTTGAAAGGACTTAGGTTATTTTACTCTATATTGTATAAAGATGGGGAAAGCAACAGTGATTCTCAATCTGTTCCACAACAGATTATATAGTAAAATTCACTTGTTTAACCTGGTAAATGGAGTTCAGGGAACCAGATGTTGCTCTCCTTAGATGGAAGAACCATGTTTTTCCTTCCTAAAGACCAGCATTACTATTAATTATACAACAGATTATATAAACCCACATTCATCTGGTCTTTATAATCTTATATAATTTACATTTTTGGGAAAATGTCACTATGAAAGAAAGAGACCAAATACACATGCACACACACACTCCCAATGTTAGTTTGATATGAATCGATAACTTTTAACAAATATATCAAACTAACATTGAGAGCAGTTGCCTTGGGAACCATTCTATTTAATTTTCCTGTATACCATTATATAAGACATTTTGGAATTTGTTTGCAAAAAAATTATAGAGCAATATCATAAACTTTAATTTCTGGAAATATCAATGTGAATCAGTTAAATCTAATAAAACACACAGGCCATAATTTCTTCCATCAAAAAAAAAATCACTGGCTAAGTACATGGAAAAATACATTATATCTTGCATAACATAATCTAATTTAAAAACATTTTCCTACTGATATAGAACTATTTTCATTATATTCTGTATATCTTATTCTTTTAGGTAAGCTTTGATTTTGAAATCAGAAGACAGTTATTTTCACTGGAGAAAAAAAAATATGTCTATAAAAATTGCCTCAGAAATTTGCTCCTTAGGGAATTCTATAAGAGATCTTCCATACACAATTTATGCAATAGATGCTCCCCTAAAATAGAGCTTCTCAGGTTCTCATTAATAACTCAATACTCACTTCTCAGGTATTTATTTCATAGTAAAAGATTAGGAAAAAAATCTATACCAAGGTAATGATGCTAGGAACAAGGGATGTTGAATGCTGTTCATTTTGTTTTCTTGTTTCTGTTTTCTGACAAAAAACAAAAACAAGGAATATGTTCTGCTTTTGGAGTAAGAAAAATAAAGTTGATTTTAATGTTTAAAATTTAGTAAAATCTTTGTGTGAACATGTTTTCATTTCTCTTGAAGGAATGAATGGGAGTAAAATTGCCAAGTCATATGGTAAAAGAATTTTGAACTTTTAAAGAAACTGCCCAAGTGTTTCCCATTTCCAAACCCAATGTATCATGTCCAAACTGTTCCACATCCTCACTAATCTATGAATCTTTAGTCTTTTGCAGTTATTCTGAGACATGTGTAATCATATCACCCTGTGGTACTAATATGCATTTCAGTAATGACTACTGATGTTGAGTATCTTCATGTGCTTATCAACTACTCATATCTTTGTTGTTGTTGTTTTGAGATATTTAACTTAAATCCTTTGCATTCCATACTATATTATGAATCATAACATCACTTCTTACCACATAAATATAGACAGCTATACTTTGTCAATTTATAACTTAACAATTAAAATAAACAAATAAAATGATGTAATAAATTAAAAATAAGTAAAATTTAAAAATTAGTAAAATAAGAAAATGCATAAATTCCTTTGAAAAAAATCATTAAATCCACAAATTTCTCCTAGACACACATATATTACTTAGGCTTACAATCACTTGTCTTATATCCACTTGTCTCCTTTGTCTTCTTAGAGATTTATATTAAAGGAAAGTGTGATTATGTCTGAATTTCCTAAAATATCCAGTTGGTAATATGTTTATCAAAAAAATAGATAGACGAAAACTCACTGCTTGAGGACTTCCTAAGGAAGTTTGAAATTATGAAGGAAGAATGCGAGCTTCTCAGGTTCTCACTAATAAGTGGTAATGGCTCTGGTCTGGAAGCAAGATTCAGCAGCCGGTCGTTGGCTGAATCACTACATCATTCCCATCATTTGTTGTTTTTCCACTACATCTAACACTATTTTATACCTTTAGAATATGCAAGGCTATAGACAGAGTTTTACAACCACACCTGTGTACCTCAAGACTCAGACTGGGTCCAAAAATCTGGCAAAAGAATATAACTACTGTCTCTTCAAAGTTAAATCACTTAAGTGGAAATATATATCTCTATGTGTTCTTGTTCTGAATAAAATAATGTCTGCATAAAAGTGGTGTATTATGAAGCATATTTGGAAATCTTTTTTAACCAGTGAACATAGGCAGACCTGCAAATAAATGTCAAAAAAATCCAAAGTGCATAACTTTGGAGAGCCTGCTACCATAAAATCAAAACTGCTGATACAACTTCAGATTTCATTACTTTTCACTCTGAAGAACAGCCTGAGTGTGTGATTATATTCTTAATTTGCTTCACTTTTCAATATAACACAATATTTTCTATTTGGAAAAAAATGTATAACCCATATCTCATAAAAGTCAGTTTATATTAACACTGGTGGATGTTTTTCAAACTCTGGATAAAATGCAGATTGAAGAAAAAAGATTAATGTATTCAGAAGAAAATAAAGCCTTTTTATGAGGCAAGCCTTGGTGTCAACTCTTGAAGCATCTTTTACTCCATGATTAATAGCTTTGCAAATAAGTAACAAAAAGAAGGCACCATACCTGATTTTTTATACTGGCATATCTTTTCAGGTGTCTTATAAATTGTGGTCGAGAAGTGTTTCGTGCAATTAAAAGAGCCATACTTCCATTGTTTATTCTGAAATTAAACATTTGCATTTGACATTAAGAAGTTTATTAAGAGACTTCTTCAGAAGCTACTCCATATCATTTTCTTATAACAAATATACTGTTTACTAGAAATATTGGGCAAGATAGCTTAATCATCACCATATTAAATTTACCTAAAACTCTTAAAGTCATATCTTACTGTGTTATTGTTTAAATGATGGAGTTTTTCAAATTAGTTTTACTAAACCATTTGTTTCCTTCTCAGCAAGGTCTTACATCAGGGCTCTTTAAAAAACAAACCATCATGCATCCTATTCACATTATGAAGTCACAATTTAAAATCCACTGTCATTATTTAAAAGATATATTATAAAATAGTTAACATGTACAAATGGTATAATACATAGCTCAACATTTTCTAAAATCTAATGTGTGATTTAAATATTTATTTTATGGGCAGAAGGTCTAAGTGACATAGGAAATGAAATAAATCAAAGTGGTCCTGGGTGGAGGAAATGGAGTGAACAACTGTGCCACACATGTTCAGTTAAATAACTGAGCATTTTAATCTTGCCTAACCATTCCATCCAATATGATAGACTGGAGATTCAGAGGTGTGATTTAGTGCCAGAACAGCCATGCACAAATGCATTCGCTTAAGAAAGCAATTTGCAGAATCCATGCAAACGACTTCAAGCCTGATTTCAGTGCAAACATGAAGTTCTCCCAAGAATATGACATAAAAAACAGCTCTTTAAATCTTACGGGAGCTCAGGTTAGAGCTGTAAGGGACCTTAGAGATTATCTTACTGTTTACTCATTTTATGTAGAAGAAAAAGACCACAAGAGTGTAAATGATGTGCTCAAAGACACAGAGAAAAACAAAATCACCTCCAGCCCCAAAGCTCCTAATTGCCAGGGTCCAGTGTCTCTTCTACTTATCATGCCACCTCCTCCCCTTCGGAAACAGCAAAAAAATGTTCAGGGTAGTGTTATTGTACATCTTTGTTTTTCTAATTGTGTCATTTAATAAACATGAGAAGTATTACCTATGTCTGCTTTTCGATATTTACTAGTAATGGAAACATACTCAGTGTGCCTGGCACTGTTCCAAATGTCTCATATATATCAATGCATTTACTCTTAGAATATGTAGAAGAAAATTAGTTCCTAACACCAATTTGCACCGAGGTTATTTTGCAGTATATTATATTTTATTGCAAGTGGAAGAAAAGCTGAAAGTAGGATCTCTGATTATTCTGAATCATTCAGAAGCTATATCTCTGATATCTCTGGTCACCTGAGGCCCGGTCTAAAGGGCCTTCACAAAAACTGGAATGTTTTCCCTATAAGCCACAGAAGAAATCCATAATTAGTCATCCTTCTTTGAAAAGCTCAGCGATACTGATTAAAATAGGAGAGTCAGCATTGGATTCCCAGGAAAGCTGAACATTGATGGAGTTGCTTTGAAAGAGGTATGAATCAATTGCTCCCCAAATAGCAGGGCTACCTCCCTTGGAAGTCCTTGAGCAAGCAGGGTTAGAAAAACACTGTCTCAAGGACTGCGGGATGCAGCTTCTGGGCCAGCTAGCCACATCTTCATGTCTAGCAGAGGAAACTGCCATTTGGGAAGCATACAACTATCTAGGATTTCTGAGGATGTGGAAAGGAAACAACCAGGCTCCATTTCCAAATCACACAAGCTTCAAAACCCTCCTTCCAACTTTCTGCACTAGACATGCTTAATGTGAACCTTGCCATCTGGGTTTTTATTATTAAAGTTGTTAGTTTCTCTTTTTTTCCCCCTCTATCTTTGGATACATGTTTATTACCTTTATAGCAATTACCAAGGAAGAATTTTAAAATCACTCCCTTTTCTAGATGTTAATTTTTCTGGTTAAATATTTTGCAGGGAAGTTAAAACTAATCATTAGTATGTTATAAATTGCCAAAGTACAGAAGTCATCCTTTCATTCCACTTACAGAGAAAATCTAGAGTTGATGTTGTTACAGTTTGGATGTGAAATGTCTCTCAGAGCCTCCTGTGTCAAAGGCTTGATTCTTAACTCAGCAATGTTCAGAGGCTTTTGAGAAGTGACTGGATCACCAGAGCTCTGATTTCATCTATTGGATTAATCTATTGATGGGTTAATAATTGAATGGACTACTGGGAGATGGAGGAAAATATAGTGTGGCTGAGTTAGAGAAAATAGATCTCTGGGAGCACCCCTTGGGAGGGTATTTATTGTTCCCTACCTATCTCTTCTCTCTCTCCTTCCTGGCCACTATGAAGTGAGAAGCTTTTCTCTACTACACACTCTCCACCACAATTCTCTGCCTTACCACAAGCCTACAGGAATGAAGCCAGCCAGCCAGCTGTGGACTGAAATCATAAGCCGAAATAAATCTTATCTTTTAAGTTGATTTTCTTAGGTATTTTGTAACAGCAATGAAAAGCTAACAAAACCTTATTTTACAATAGTCATGACCCTTTTTACTATACAGGATTGGAATTTGGGAGAGATATTTTCATACTCATAATGGACAATGATTCAAAAAAAATCATTATTGCAAGAGCAATAATGTCTATCTATAGATGAAATTTATAAAATGTCTCATAATGTATTTAACTAAAAGTATGTGTAGTGGAATCCTATGCATCATAGTTCACATTAAGTGGAACTGAAATGTTTCCTTTAAAGTTTCAAATGAAAACACATGTGCTATCCTTTTCATGTTAAGGATATTTCTGTTTGCTTTAAGAATGAAATAGATATTCACAAGAAACATCAGAATGTAATGTTTTCAACAACCAGTAAAAACGTAAATAAGCAAAGGAAATAAGGTAGGCATGAAATAACAAGATGAAGTCAAGAAAACCAAAGGAATGTGATTTTAGCCTTAGTGATACCAAAAGGTCAATGATTATCTGGCAAAATTTCTAGTTCAACAGTTTTTCTCAACCTACTCAGAAAATTTTGTTATCTGAAGGATAATAAATCCTTCAGAAACTCTTACGTGCCAAGAGACACTACCTATTAGGCAGTTTCTAGCTAGCCAAAGGTAAACTGGGCATCATGAAAGAAAAAATTGGGTTTATAAAAAGAATATCAAGAACTCAATAAAAATGCTTACTTACCTGGTATTAGGTGCCAAGCCTCTGGGTGCCACTGAACACAGGCAGGGAATTGCCATAATGCTGACATTCAAGAACTGACCCTGGATCATTTGCCATTGATCATTACAGTCTAAAGGCAATGAACGTGACTAGTTACTTTCCTCACCAGAGCACAATGCCAATACAGCCTGGCTCAGGTCACAAGGAGGTGCTGCTCTTGGACTTACCAGAGTTGAGTAATCCCTGTGCCCTCCTGAAAGAAAGAGAACAAAACAGAGACAAAACATGTCACACACACACATGCACATGGTACCTATTAGGTATGAAGAAATTAGAGAACCCATCCTTGTATATATTAAAGATTTTATTAAATAGTAAGTGAAAATATATGAGAAATTTTGTCCTGCCAACCTGATAATGTGTTAATTCATCTAATGGTAGAACAGTATTATAAGAAACAATGATTTTCAATTACTTTCATGAGTAGAGCCCTTCCTCAGTTTGGCTTTGATTAATATTTGTTTTCCACACTAGACTAAAATTCTCATGAGGGCCAAAATTGCAAGTTTTGTTTGGGTTTGGGCTCATGAATATATCTAAAGTGTCTAGCATGCAGTAGGCACTCAAACAGCTGTTGAATGAATAAATAAATGGATTCGACTGGATGTATGTGTCCTGAAGACAGAAGCCAAACTATATGCTTACTAGAACGTGCAGGAGTCTGTGATTCTATACTCTTGACTCTTAGTATATAAGAAAATAACCTAAGATCACAAGTCTAGTAAATTATTTCAAAATGTTTTATGCTTTAAAGAAGGATACAGATGTTATTACATTGAGCTTTAACTTACATTTTTGGGTCATCCTGAGAGACATTAAGTGGTAAAAATGATATTTCACAATCCTCTGGCCTAAAATAATAAAATTTATTATTAATAGTCATTGACCCCATGAAACAAAATTCTTGGTTTAAGAAAAATACTTACTCAAGTTTTGCTAGTGCCTTTATTACAGCAAAATCTCTCCGTTGGTTAGGAGACATCCATCGATATTTTTCTGCAAGAGCCAAAGTTCTACCACCAAAGCCAAACATGGCTGAAAACCCAAAGCGAAGAAGCTTGCCAGTGGTACTGAAGGAGCAGACATCAACTGGCTGTATGTGCCCTGAATTTTGTATTGAATATTAGTCAGTGAATGAAGTACATCTAGTTATCAAAGCAGCAAACATCAAAGACCACAATTATTTATCTATGGGATAGTATCTCAAGGTACTGTACACCACAATGAATATCCTTGCTTTCTCTTCATCTCTCTTTACCTATAACTATTATAGACATCATTTGTAACTTTTCTAAATTCTAAGTGAAAAACCTAAAGCAGTAAATTTTTCAGCTTATTGCTATTTCATATAAAACACAGCTAAGGAAGTAATGTTGAAGTTGATGCACAAAATAAACTTAGATTTAACTGTAGTTTTGCGTTGTATTTTTCTAAAATAAAATGTTCCAAATTGGGATGATTAATAGACTACAGATGTGTTCTGGTTAAAATAATTTTCTTGTAATTTTTTTTTTTATTTTAACATAATCCTAGCCCGAGAGTCTTGGTATACTAAAAAAAAAAAAATGTTTATGTTATATACTAAAATAATATCCATAGATTCTTCTGGATCTGATTATAAAATTGTGGTTTTGAACATCATTAGTATTTTTTTTCTATCAAGATTATAGTAAAGCTTCATTTACTACTCTTTACAAAACAATATTTTGAATAAGTAATCCAAATAGTGAAGCCCTGCCTAATTGACTTCTTGGTTTCAGTCAAACATTTCTCTGATCTCAAGAGACAAAGAACTTGCCATTCCTTAGATACAACTGGCAGAAATAAAACAGTGTTTCTTACATAAATAAAAACTTCCTTACAAAACAAACTTCTTTGGAAGAATTCTTACCCATTATAATGTGCAAAGTTGCAGTTACTACGTGAGGGACCCCATGAAGAGAATGTGCCAATATGTTAGTAGATCCTGCCAAAGCAATTTTTAAAACATGCACTATCAGTATGGCATATGTTTTAAATTAACATCTGCTCTTATTTTATATAAATGTCACTATGTAATGTTCAGACTAAAAATTAATGAAAATTTATAACATCAGAAAAATTAATGGAAACATCAATGAAAGTACTGCTTTCCCCTGACTGCATAAATGTGCATCAAATATGTACTGTGTTATTTGTTGAACTTTTAAACGATTTGAAAATGAGCAAACAGTATACAGTTCCTATTTAGTTTTTTTTTAATGAATACCCATTTTTCTACCCTCTCCCAAATGCTTGCTACATCAAAGCCCCAACTTTAATGAAGGTGCTTTAGCTTTTAAACCAAAATGAGCACCAACAGCAGAAGGGTTGCTCTGGAGAGTAGTGACAAATGCATAAATATATAATAAAAATCCAAATAATAAATAAAACAAAAATTTAATATTATAAACTTGAATGGGTAGTCTCTAAGTATATTTAATGAGCCTTAGAGATAAGTCCCAAATGGGACTCCTACCTATTATTTGACCAAAAAAAAAAAAAAAAAAAAAAAAAGAAGATAGTGTCCTATATGAAGGAAGTATTTAGCTTTGGATTATTTTTTAAGGTACAAAAATCTATATCTTAGACAATAAGAAATCAATTTCTCATTGTCAGAGTTACTAGGATAATTTAAGACTCACAAGGATTTTCCCCTCACCAGCCCATAGAAAAAAAGAATTCCCCAAATTAGGCCCCTATAACATCTATGTGGGACTGAAATCAGGTACAAAGGCCTATCTCAGAAGGAGGAATACTAGCTAGCCTTGCTCATTTCCAAGAGGCTCAAAAGGGGTTAAAAGTACTAAAAATAGTGAATTAAGCTACAGATTTTTCTTGCATTAAATAACACAGAAAATAAGTCTAATAATAGCTGAGAGTTTCAAAACCACTGGTATGGTGTGCTAATTACTAATTACAAAACTAGTAATTAGCCTGCTCCTGTGTTGCGTTATTGGATGCTTCCCTGTGCAGTCAGACAGGATCCTACTTGTGCCACTTGAAACTATATTCTTGAATTCTCAGTTGGAGAAACTGAGGCATCTCAGCCATTATCCATCAAGACTTCATTACTATTAATTACTAGGTTTCTATCTAAGCATTAATCATTAATAACCATATTTCAATTACTAATAACAAATATACATAATTAAGACAGACCTCTAGTAATAATTTAAAGAAAAATTTGTCCTAACCAGTTCTTAGATTGGTTCCAAATGATTCACCAAAAGGCAAGCTAGGGTCTGTCTAATCCTTATTATCAAAGTATAGCCCACAGAGAAATGACAACACCCACGTGCTTATTAAAACATTGGTGCCCATCAGAAACAATACAAGGATGCCCACTTGAACCCCTTCTATTCAAAATAATACTGGAAGTTCTAGCGAGAGCAGTTATTTTTAAGAGAAAGAAATTACAAACTGGAAAGGAAGAAGTTAAATTGTCACTGTTGCTAGGAACATGATCTTATACATAGAAAACACTAAAGACTTCACCAAAAATCTAAGAAGTAATGAACAAATTTGGTAAAATTTCAGGATACAAAAATCAACATACAAAAATCAGTAGTGTTTCTATATGCACTTACAACAAACTACGTGAAAAGAAATAAATAATCCCATTTACAATATCTGCCCTCTGAAAGTACTTAGAAATAAATTTAACCAAGGGAGTGAAAAAACTTTACACTGAAAACTACAAAACACTGATGAAAGAAACTAGAGATGGGACAAATAGATAGATACCTCATGTTCATGAACTGGGAGAATGAATATTGCTGAGATGTCCATACTACCCAAAGCGATTTGTAGATTCAATGTAATCCCTATCGAAATTCTAATGGCTTTTTTTTTTTGAGATAGGAAAAATATCTTAAAATTCATATGGAACCACAAAAGACACAAAGTAGCCAAAGTAATATAATGCACCATGAAGACCCATATTTATTATCGTAAACCTTTGGGGGTTTGGATCCATGTTTTCAAACTTTTTCAGAAGCTTATTGAGGTCTGCAAATACTTCCCCCTTTGCTGTGAATTTTCATAGAGGTGGTTCTTTTCCTTCTCCTGCAATTTCTTATCTCCTGCCTCTCTTTTCAGCTGCATATTCACTAAGTAATAGGAATTTTTCAGCTCCATTATAATAGTAGGGAACTACCATCATATATTTATAAATATAATGCATGTAATCATGTATATAAAGGATGGTATATATAGCACACTGACTACATACAAGGAAGTAAAAATAAGTCAAGAAAAAAGAAGATTTAAAATGGCTTTAAAATGGGCAAAGATTTAGAATAGTCATTTCTCCACAGAAGACATACAAATAGCCAACAAGTATATGAAAAACAAGGTTAAGTATCACTAACCAGAAATGAAATTTAAACCACAATGAGATATCACCTCACACCCATCAGGATGGCTGTTATAAAAAGAAAACAAATGTCCAGGACATAAAGAAATTTGAATCTTGTGTACTTTTATTGGAAATGCAAAATGGTATAGTTGCTATGGAGAATATTATGGAGGTTCCTCAAAAAACAGAAAATAGAACTACTATGTGAATCAGCAACCCCACTACTGGATATTTCATTTCATCAGTATGACAAAGAGATACTGTTCATTGCAGCATTGTTCACAATAGCCAACATATGGGGTCAACCTAAGTGTCCATCAATAAAAAAAAATGGATAAAGAAAGTGGTATAAACATTGCAATGGAATATTATGCAGGCTTTAAAAAGAATAAAATCCTGGACTGAGCGCTCATCTAGCACGTGCGAGGTACTGGGTTTGATCCTCAGCACCGCATAAAAATAAATAAATAAATGTCCAACTACAACTAAAAATAATATTTAAGACCCAGAGAGAGGCCTGCCCCAGCACCTGCATGGGGAGGCACCCTGCCCTGTGCTGGGGTTCCTGATTCACCAAAGTGTGGCTCCACTGCCCAACATCAGGGTACATATAGGCTTGAGGCTGTCGCTGCCATGAAACTAGAATATTGCTGCTTCTATCAAGGGACAACAATAAGGATCTGGTAAGACGTCACCAAGGTCCCTGAGGGTCTGGCTGCAGCAGAGGTATCTTTACTAGGGGTGCTAACAGTTATCCTGTTGCACGGAGTCTTGTGTGGGGTTGCCTCTCTCTTATTTCTCCTACTAACAACCAACTTCTCATGATTACTCTCTCACTAGTCATATAATCTAATTCTCTATAGTCTCACATCCTACCTCATAAACATCTCAGCCAAACCCTCAAAACCCCCTTCTACCATTAGAAACTGCAAACCATTACACAGACCTATTGACTGTATGGTAGAAGACACCTGAACTCATCATTTCTGATTATAGTGATAAAACTGTAAGTGTAAAAATAGAAGCTAACTGATCTATGGCTGCAAATTGGGTACACTGGATGCTATAATACTGATCTCCCACTTAAAGGTGAAGTATTGGTAACCTGTAGGAACACTATAAGACAATAGGGCAGAAGCTGTCATATCTTGGATCTACACTGCAATAGAGAAAGACACATAGACATCATGAAAAACAAATGAGAAAAGTGCCCCAAACAAACCAAGATACTTCAGCAATAGAATCCATAGATAGAGAAGGAGTTCAGAATATACATAACTCAAAAGATTTGGGAATTAAAGAACCACCTAAATGAGCAGATACAGGCAAAAATTGATCACTCCAACAAAGAGATAAGAGAGCAAATATAGGTAGCAAGAGGTAACTTCAAGAAAGAGATAGAGATTCTTAAAAAAAGAAAAAAAAAAAACAAAAAACAGAAATCATTGAAGTGAAAGAAACAATAGGGAAACCATGAAGAGAATATCCAAGAATTATGGGATACCATCAAAAAAACAAATTTAAAATTTATTGGGATAGTGGAAGGTTCAGAGATTCAAACCAACGGAATGCACAATTTCTTCAATGAAATAATACCAGAAAATTTCCCAAGCATGAAGAATGAATTGGAAAATCAAATGCAAGAGGCCTATAGAGCACCAAATGTAAAAAATTACAACAGATCTACTCCAAGACACATTATAATGAAATGCCTAGCATACAGAATTAGGATAGAATTTTAAAGACCGCAAGAGAAAAAAAAAATCTGCTGAGATCCTAATTCGTCTTCCCATATGAGGGAATTCGTCTTCCCTTATATGGGAAGATGAATTCGGATCTCAGCAAATTTTTTAACTCAGAACCTCAAAGCCAGGAGATCCTAGAATAACATATACCAAGCTCTAAAAGATAATGGGTGGCAACCAAGAATGTTATATCCAGCAAAATTAAGCTTCAGATTTGATGATGAAATTAAAACCTTCCATGATAAACATAGCTAGAAGAGTGTACTGCAAGAAATCCTGCACTACAGAACATTCCATGAGAAGGAAATGAAAAATAATAATGAAAATCTACAAAAGGGAAGAACTACAATAAATGAAAAGTCAACCAAAGGAGAAACCAAGTCAAGTTAAATACCAAAAATAAACAAAAATGACCAGAAATATAAATCATGTCCCAATAATAACCCTGAATGTTAATGGCCTAAACTCACCAATCAAAAGATATAGACTGGTAGATTTGATTAAAAAAAATCAACAACAACATGCTGCCTTCAAGAGACTCATCTCATAGGAAAAGACATAAACAGACTAAAGGTAAAAGGTTGACATAAAATATACCATTCACACGGTCTGTGTAAATAAGCAGGGGTTTCCATCCTCATATCAAATAAAGTAGACTTCAAGCCAAAGTTACTCAAAAGAGATCAAGATGGATATTTAGACTGCTTAAGGGAACTATACATCAACAAGACATAACAGTTATAAATATATATGCCCCAAATAATGGAGCATCTACGTTCATCAATCAAACTCAAGTTCAAGAGTCAAACAGACCACAATACAATGATTCAGGGTGACTTTAACACACCTCTTTCACCACTGGACAGATCTTCCAAACAAAAGCTAAACAAAGAAACTACAGAACTCAAGAATACAATCAATAACTTGTATATAAATATATAATAATAATATATAAGATATATTATCCATCAACAAGCAAATACACTTTCTTCTCAGCAGCACATGGATCCTTCTCTATATATTATGCCACAAACAACTCATAGTAAATACAAAAAAAGTAGAGATACTACCCTGCATTCTATCAGATCACAATGAAATGAAATTAGAAATCAATGATAAAATAAAAAATAAAAGTTACTCCAACACCTGGAGACAAAATAATATGCTACTGCATGAACAATGGGTTACAGAAGACATCAAGGAAGAGATTAAAAAATTCTTAGAGGTAAATGAAGACACTGATACAACACATCAAAATCTCTGAGACACTATGAAGGCAGTTCTAAGAGGAAAGTTCATTGCATGGAGTTCATTCCTTCAAAGAAGAAAAAGACAACAAATAAATGACCTAACATTACATTTCAAAGCCCTAGAAAAAGAAGAACAAATCAACACCAAAAGCATTAGAAGACAGGAAATAATTAAAATCAGAGCTGAAATCAATGAAATTGAAGCAAAAATTGAAAAATTGACAAAACAAAAAAGTTGGTTCTTTGAAAAAAATAAATAAAATTGATAAACCATTAGCCTTGCTAACAAAGAGAAGGAGAAAGAAAACTCAAATTACAAACATCTGTGATAAAAAAGGAACTATCACAACGGACACTACAGAAATACAGAAGATAATTAGAAATTATTTTGAAAACTTGTACTTCAATAAAATAGAATATATTGAAGGCATTGACCAGTTTCTGTAGGCATTTGATATGCTCAAACTAAATCAGGATGATATACACAATTTAAACAGGTCAATTTCAAGCAAGGAAATAGAGGATGCCATCAGAAGCCTACCAACCAAGAAAAGCCCAGGACTGGATGGATGCACAACTGAGTTCTACAAGACCTTGAGAGAAGAACTAACATCAATACTACTCAAAAGTATTTCATGAAATAGAAAAAGAAGGAACACTTCCAAACACATTCTATGAGGCCAATATCACCCTGATTCCAAAACCAGACAAAGACACATCAAAACAAAACAAAACAAATCAAAAACTTCAGACCAATATCTCTAATAAACACAGATGCAAAAATTCTCAATAAAATTCTAGCAAATCAAATACAAAAACATATCAAAAAGATAGTGCACCACGATCAAGTAGGGTTCATCCCAGGGATTCAAGGTTGGTTCAACATATAGAAATCAATACATGTAATTCATCACATCAATAGACTAAAAGATAAAAGTCATATCATCTCAATAGATAGAGAGAGTATTTGACAAAATACAGCACTGCTTCATGTTCAAAACACTAGAAAAACTAGGGATATCAGGAACATATCTCAACATTGTAAAAGTTATCTATGCTAAGCCCAAGGCCAACATCATTCTAAATGGAGAAAAATTGAAAGCATTCCCTCTAAAAACTGGAACAAGACAGGGATGCCCTCTTTCATGGCTTCTATTTAACATAGTTTTGAAATTCTAGCCAGATCAATTAGACAGACAAAAGAAATTAAAGGGATATGGATAGGAAAAGAAGAACTCAAATTATTACTAGTTGCCAATGATATGATTCTGTACCTAAAAGACTCAAAAAGTTCTGCCAGAAAACTTCTAGACACTTCTCAGAAGAGGATATACAATCAATTAACAAACATATGAAAAAATGTTCAACATCTCTAGCAGAGAAATGCAAAATCAAAACTACTCTAAGATATTATCTCACTTTAGTTAGAATGGCAGCCATCAAGAATACAAACAATAATAAGTATTTGTGAGGATCTGGGGGGAAAGGCACACTCATACATTGCTGGTGGGACTACAAATGATGCAGCCAATCTGGAAAGCAGTATGGAGATTCCTTGGAAAACTTGGAATAGAACCACCACTATCTCACTCCTCAGTTTACATTCCTCGGTTTACACAAAGGACTTAAAAATAGCATACTACAGGGACACAGCCACCTCAATGTTTACAAGCAGCACAATTCACAGTAGCTAAATTGTGGAACCAACCCAGATACCCTTCAGTAGATGAATGGATAGGGAAACTTTGATATATATACACAATGAAATATTACTCAGCATTAAAAGAGAATAAAATCATGGCATTTGCAGGTAAATGGATGGAGTGGGAGAACATAATGCTAAGTGATGTAAGCCAATCCCCAAAAACCAAAGGCTGAATGTTTTCTTTGATATGAGGATGCTGACTCATAATGGCAATGGTGAGGAGCATGGGAGAAATGGAGGAACTTTATATAGAGCAAAGGGGAGGGAAGGGATATGGGAGTAGGATAAAGGGTGGAATGAGTTAGACATCATTACTCCAAGTACATGTATGAAGACATGAATGGTGTGAAAATACTTTGTATATAACCAGTGACTTGAAAAAATGTACTCTATATGTGTAATATAAAATGAATTGCATTCTGCCATCATGTAATAACAAATTAGAATAAATAATTTAATAAAAAATACTTTTAAAAAAAAGAAGGAAATTACATATTTTGTGACAACATAGTTAAACTTGGAAGATGATGTTCTAGTGAAATAAGAGCCACAGAGAGACAAATGCTGCCTGATCTCACTTATATGTGGGATCTTGAAACAAAAAATAAATTAAAAAAAAATAAAGAACTCACAGAAGCACAGAGTTCACAGTACCAAGGCCTGGAGGAAGGGAAGCTCAAAGACATATTTGTCAGATGAGGAAAAATTTAAGTTAGGAAGATTAAGTGCAAGAGATCTATTGTACAAAATGGTGACTATAGTTAAGAATGTGTTACATACTGGAAAATTGCTGGGTGTAGAGTTGAAGTATTTTCCCAAAATAAGTATGTGAGGTAATGCATATGTTAATTGTCTCAATTTAGCCATTCTACTATGAATACACATTGCAAAATATCATGTTGTACTTGTTAAATATATACAATTTTATGTCAATTTAAAAGTAGATGAAGATAAGTAGTTTGAGACAGTTATTAATGGAAACAAATTAATTTAAAAAAATATTGACCCTTGGGCTGCACTCCAGGCATACTGAATCAGAGACAGAAGATTTTAAGATCCTCAGGTGATTTGTGTGCATAGTGTCTTGAGGTATGGATTGAACGTGTGGTCTATGTGCAGTATTAAGATTACCTGGGAGCTTGTTAAAAATGCAAATTCCTGTTTCACCTCCAAGGCATGTAGCATGGGTGTTCATGTGTGCCTGCACTCTTCAAGTGACTTATACACACTCCAGGTTTGAGAATAAGTGGTTAGAAACCCGTTACTCTATGGATTTTAATCTAGGCCTTTCCAATGACTTTTGACCTTCTACAGCTTGCCTTTTGGTCATCTAATTGCTAATTCATCTGGAATGAAAAAGAAAAATAAAGAAGAAACTAATCAATCTTTTCTTCCCAATCAGATTTATGGTAAAGAATTTGGAGGAAGCCATGTAATTAGAAATATTTAGGATTATCGATGGATTATAGTACTCCACTTAATACATTTCCTCCATTGCCACGGTTGATTAGGAGTAAACCATAAAAGCATTCCTGTAGAAAGGCCATTTAAAAACAATGAAATGTTGTCATGTGCAATAGAGAATGACACATATCATGACTCAAGAAAATACTATTTATTCCCTGTGAGTTTGAAGAATGCTGAGTTTGCCCAAACACAAATCATTTCAGAATGCTAGAGATGGATTTTATTTTTGTGTCCTCTCAGACTTTGCAACATTGCAACTTCTTCCTAATTCTGTAGAATTTAGCAGATACTAGGCATGACCAGAAACCAGAAAATTATTTAGGTCACCTACTCATTAGTGCATACCTTGATCTTTGAATGGGGTGTTTTTTAACATTCTGAAGAAAAAAGAAAAGTTCACGAGAAAGTAAATGTAAAACTCCAAAATTATAGAGGCTTTTAGATTTTTGTTTGAAAAACCTGAAAGATCACATTTTGTTTCAGAAAATTGTACTCTATTTGAAAAGATGTCTACATGCCAAAAGAACATGCTGCTCACATAAATAACAACGGTGTAATTTTAACATTCTCACAAAAGCTATAAATGTTCTACCTTAAGGTAAACATTTTAATTAGCCTAAAGAGTTATTTTTCTTAACACTACCAGCAACTTTGCCCACCCTCCCTCTCCCCAGACCTGCTAAAATGTGCCAAATACAAAGTGTAAGGACAGAAGTAGCAGTTCACGTAAAGCAAGATAGATGTTTACCAGGCAGACACTACAGAGGTTTGGGGGGGAAAAAAAAAAAGGAAAAGAAAAGAGAAAAAAAAAATGTCCTTGGAAGTGCAAGCACTTCTGCAGAACAATTAACTTAATTAACCAGACATCATGAATATTCATAAGGCTGTTAATGTCTCCCACATCCAAACAGATAAATGTGATGTAATGACTTCCTAGTCAAGCATATCTAAAATTCTCATGAAAACAGCACCTACACTTTGGTTCTTTGCCTGAAATATCATAGAAATTAACAGTCCCTCGGCAATATTTTATTCTCCTCAAATTAATTGGAAAGCATGAATTTATTTATGCAAACTCTATAGGAATATATGGTTCACAGCCATCAGTATGTGGATTGAGCCTTGTTTTACAACAACTGGATTGCTTTTTTATTTTTATGTCCTCTCAGGCTTTTTCCTCTATCCACCCCCCTCCCCAGTTTTAATGGGAATCTCTCTGTATAGTTCCTTAGCACCAGTTCCCATAGCAACAAACACCATTCCTAATGGCCAGCAGTTCAAATACAGGCTTCCCCACATCTGATCCATTTGAGTCTGACCATAATTCAGCGGCTTAGTCTGTTGGCTCAGTGGAGTAATTTACTAAACACTCTCCCTCTGGGTGTCTCTCTCCAGGAGGCAAATGGCTTCAAAGGCAGACTGTCTCCTCATGTTCAGCTTGGAAACTTCCTGCCTAGCTCTTGTTTCCATTCTCTATCAAAAGCCCTGACTAGGCATAGCGTCCTCATATTAAATACAGCCCACACATGACTTTCTCCTCCTATTAGATGGAATTAGTAAGCTGGAACTCCTATCCAACAACCAGAATTTTGGCAGCATGCTGTCATCTTTTAAACAAAAAGCATTACAATGGTGTTTCCACAGATACCCACTGAATACAGTTTATTTTTGAAATTAGAAATTTGCTTTAAAATTATAAAAATGTAATGCTATTTCTTTATTAAATCATAGTTGCATATTAAAAACATAAGCATAGCTAGCGTAGCTAAGTGCCCACTTTATGCCAAATGCATACTTCTTGGGACACCCTTTTCCACTTTTGATGCATGGCAGCTCATGACCTCAGGAATTTAGGCTCTAATGAAGAAAAACAGTGACTTACTAAACACATCCATTTTGCATGGAGGGACATGTTGGAAGGGTTACACTAACTGCATTCAGAACTACAAAAATGATAACAACAACAAAAGACATTTAAAAAATCCCCAAATAATTCATCTTTTTCCTCCTTTGAATTGAGGTTATTTGTTATCTTCCACTTATGGACCATTATAGATTTTTCTACATATAACTTACAATTATATCATAATTTATCCTAATAATCTCCATTTTTACATTCTTGTTTTTATGATTTTATACTCTCAAAAGACATTTGGCCATCTTTGGTCCTTGGTCAATTTAGCAGCAATATTAAATATTCTAAAAGTCATGGCTATCAATAGAATAAATTTTCTTCTAACCATGTGCATTATTTTCAGAATGAAAACATTTTTCCTCCTTTTAAAAACAGGGCATGATGTTTTAAGAATGAAAAAAAAATCAATTTCCTTCATTGTTGTTTATTTAAATAATAATTTAGGGTGAAGCTTGCAGAAAGTGTTTTCTTTTCTGGACCAGGGTTTGGCTCTAGCAGTTCTCCCTGGCTTCCACCTCCTCATGCCCACTTCCAGTAATGATTCCAAGTCTTGCTACAAAATGAATTCTCCTAGAACAAACTCCATCAGGTTGCTCCCTTGATCTGGAGCAACCCATTGTTCCCTACTACTTCTTAAATACAATTCAGACCCTGTGGCTTCAGTCTGGCCCATTTTGACACTATTATCTCCCATCCAATGGCCTGTTTTCCATTTCATAAGCACTTCTGGGTTTTGCTGTTATTATTTTTTGTAGCTAAAAAAATAAATAGCTTACTGATCTTTTTAGGCCATAGAGCCTACCCACTTTAAGGCCTGATTCAATTGCTATTTGCTCTAGAAAGTCATCTTTATATTCATTCACTTGAGAAACTATCCTGCACTGTGTTATATTCTCTTCCAGGCATTGGAAATATGGTAGTGGATGGAAAGATAACCAGTCTGGCCTTGATGGAGCTCACCCTCTAGGGCTTGGATCCTCCTTCTAGTTGGAAGGAATCTTTGGATATTCAAGGTTTTCTGGTTATAGTTCAATTGCACGAGTTCCACATTTTACCTTGTATGAAATTAAAAACAATTTGACTGATGGGTGTCCCATTTTGAAACTTCCTATCTAGTACTACGTAACCATTAGACTTGTCTATGGAAGGCAGAATATATTAATTTCATCTATTGATTGTTTAAACTATGTTTTTAACCCATAGTACATGCCATCTTATTTAGTACTACAACAAATCTGTAATGAAGTAAATATTATGAGTTATCCCCACTTTATAGATAGAAAAACTAGGCTCAAAGAGATTGCATTGTTCAAAGACTCACATTTGCTGGTGGAGATGCCAGAAGTCAATCTTGGGTCTTTCAGACTCAAGGTTTATACATACTGACTAGGTTAGGAAGTAGGAAAGGGAATGATGGAGGAGAGTCAATTTAACATATACATGGCCACCCACTTGCCTGCTGGTATTAAACCGAGTGGAAGCTGTGCTCTGACAGGAGTTAGGATTTGGTCTGTTTCTATCCCAGCACTCTTCTGGGCTCTGAGAAGCAAAGCATTGACTACTTCACTAGCAGATCCATCTCCACCAACACATACAACACTAGAAAAAAGAAATTAAGCAAAAACAAGAATTTCAAAATAATTGGTAATTACTCACAAAATCTAGACTTCTGAATATTTTACTAATCTTACATAGTCATATGCAAGACTCATACTCACCTTCTATTTGTAGTATAATCAATGGCTAAGAAGACACAAGCACTGAAAAGGTAAAGTTACTCTAAGTAGAAAACCTGGATAGTCCCCACAGACAAAATATTTTTATGTGCATTGAGGCATTAAAACTTTTGAACATGTTAATTCACATCTTTCAAAAGCATACAATTCTCATTCTGTTTGTTAATAATACTGTCACCTACAATTCCTTTCACACCAACCAAAGTCATAAAATTCAGCTAATTCTCAATAAAACTCTGAAATGAAAGCAATAAAAAAAATCATGTAAAATATGAAGCTTTCATTGAAGGAACTGCTAATTATCACTAGTACATGAATATACTAATTGCAAACCTGACCTGGTTTTCATTGACATTCCTGCTATATGCACTTCTAAATGTACTGTCACTACCCTTTGATTATAGATAGTACTGCTGATTTTTATTTATTTATTTATTTTTTTGAGGTCTTATGGTAAGTAGATTTGGGGAGAGAAAGATACACAAAACTGATATCTGATTTTTTTTTCATAGTACTTCTATTTAAAAGATGCAAAATAATCTTCACTATCAAAATGTTATCAATTTACCCCAAAGGAGGAAGATTTCTCATTATGGAAAGTAGGTGTCAAAACTTAAGGTCTTCAAGGGCCAATAAGAAAACGTGATCATTCTGAAGAGGTGGCAGCTTTTCTACTACAGTCCCTTCATATCATGTGGGAGGCCGAGCAAAAGCAGATAGGATTTTTCTAGCAAAACCAAAGATTCTGATTTTAGGGTAAGTCTCCTAATTTATAAATACCAGCAACTAGCCTTTGTTACATTTTTAAAAACCAAGTGCCAAACAAAACAGCCTATGGGGTATAATCAGAGAGAGGTTCTTAAAGATACTGAAAGCATCATTTCCTTCTACCTCCCAGTCCCCTCTCCTAATTGAGGTCAACACCCACAAGGGCTAGGCAATCCCGGTCCACTGTGGTTATAAGAAAGATTCAGCTCTTCTTTCTTTCTTTTTTTTTTTTTTTTCTTCATGGCATTGTCCTTACTGTTTTATGTTTGAATGAATTCCAGGTTTTTACAATGTGTTGACTGATTCAGAGAAAGGGGATACTATCTGTTATGACTTAAATGTGAGATGCCTCCCAAAAGCTCCTGTGAGAGACAATGAAAGAAGGTTCAAAGGTGAAACAATTAGATAAAGTGAGTTATAATGAAATCAGTAGATTAATACCCTGATAGGAATTAACTGGGTGGTAACTCAAGGCAGGTAGGGTATGGCTGGAGGAGGTAGTTTATGGAAGTCATGCCTTTGGGATATATATTTTATCCTTGATGAACTGAGCACTCTGCTTGTCATTGTTACCATATCCTGAGCTGCTTTCCTCCTCCACACTCTTCCACCGTGGTATTCTGCTTCACCTTGGGCCCAGAAAAATAGAGTTGGTCAATCTTGGACTGAGACCTCTGAAACTGTGAGCACCCATAAACTTTTTCTCCTTTAAAATTGTTCTTTTGGGGACTTATGTTCACAGCAACAAAAAAAGCTGACTAAAATAATTACCTACTAGGGACAAACTATATGTCAGATATGCTTATCCTTTACTATTAAATCCTCATAATTCTGTGCATTAGCCATTGACTCCATCTTTATAAATGGAGAAACCAAAGTGTGGTTTGAATATTTCCCATTGATTTTAAAAATCTCCATTAGATTTCCAAACATTTTATGAATTTAGTATAGTCCATATGATCCATACCAGTATACATGCTGATATTTATGTGTGATCTAAAAGGACAACATAAAGTCATCCAAAAAGCATTTAATTTTGCACTAAAGAACTTGACTCCTATGTACACAGGATGGCAATACTCAGCTCCTGGAATCTTGCATACAGTTATACCATTGGGCATCTGTTAACTCATTGCTGGAGTTAGCAGAGATGGCCTTTCCATAATATGCTCTGCTACAAAAATCTTTGAAATTTTGTCATAACATGCACTGTTAAATATTTTGAAACTAATAGTGAATCATCGCTATATAAAATTAGGCACTGTTCTCAGCACTCTCCATGTGTTACCTCATTTAACTTGAGCCATAGATGTATACAAGAAATGCTATGGCCTCCAATTACAGATTAGGAAACTAAGCATAGAAAGATTAAGTACTTTTTCCATGGTCATATCGCTAGTAAGTGGTAGAACAGGGATTTGAAACAAGAAAATTTGCCCTTAAAGACAGCACTATTATTCACTATATTCTTTTCTACATAGAAAAAACAATGAAAGTAGCCTCAGGAGAATTTTTGTTACTCTGAAAATTAGTTTGAAAACCCATAAAACCAGATCAAAATTGAATGACTCAGGAAGATATATATTTATTTATGTCAACCACTACTAGAACATTAAGGTTATGTTCAGGTATAGTTCTTCAACCTAAGGGATAGACTTAATTAAGGCTTAATACAAAAACATCACAAGAGGTTGCATACCCTAAGAGAAAAAAATATTCAACTTTCTATATAAATTTAATTTAATCACACTTAAAAGTTACTCTAAAACATAAACCCTATAGTAATTATTCCTTTCCATATGGAATATCTTCTTGTTTTTAGAGTAAGTAAACTCCTTATTGCCATGGCTCCATGTGGAATGATTTAGTCTAGAAAAGTAAAATTGAAGGTTAATATTTTATTTCCCTTTTGAAATGGTGACAAGGAAAAAATTTAAATAGCAGTTTATAAATTGATCTATCAACTGACATCTTTGAAATGTTGATTATAGTATTGGTTTTTGATTCAATGTTTTTCATTTTTCTGAAAGATGTATTTCTACTTAAGTAGTACAGATATCATGGTTGATCTGATAAAATGTAAACATTAGCCAAATAAAATCTAGATTATGTGGGTCTAGTTAATAGTAGAAGGAACCAAAGAAAAAAACTAATTCAACAAACTCAATACACTGAAACAAATAGTAAATACTTAGTAAATTTATAATTTTCCATGGTTGTAAAATCTACAGATTGGTTTAAGTATATTCGCATTTGTAAATGTAACTGTTAGTGCTCCAAGTATGTGCAGTTGATATTACTTCCTCTTCATGACCAACAAACACGGGCAATATGGAATATGAAGTTCCTCCAAGTTTTAGCAGTGGATCTAAGTGTTTGCTAGAACACACCAGAGTGGGCACTAGCTGTCATGCATGCTGATGTGCTGTTTCTGTGGGCTTTAGAAACATGTCACAATTTCATAGAAATATATATAACTCATTAAAAGTACCCTAAAATCTTGGGAAATAGCATTTCTTAAACATTATTCATTAAATCATTTTTCTTTTTTTCCTTTTATGAAGGAATTTTTTTTTAATTTTTATTGTTGGTTGTTCAAAACATTACATAGTTCTTGACATAACATATTTCACACATTTGATTCAAGTGGGTTATGAACTCCCATTTTTACCCCATATACAGATTGCAGAATCACATCGGTTACACATCCACTGTTTTACATATTGCCATACTAGTGTCTGTTGTATTCTGCTGCCTTTCCTATCCTCTACTATCCCCCCTCCCCTCCCCTCCCCTCCCCTCCCATCTTCTCTCTCTACCCCATCTACTGTAATTCATTTCTCCCCCTTGTTTTTTTCCCTTTCCCTCACTTCCTCTTGTATGTAATTTTGTATAACAATGAGGGTCTCCTTCCATTTCCATGCAATTTCCCTTTGAGGATAATATCCATTGAATTTTTCTTGGCTCTCTCTAGCCTGTCTAGAAGCCATTTATTGACTTCCTAATCACTTCCTATCAATAGCTCCACTAGAGTAAGGAAGAGATGCTTCAGGGCAAATTTCTTAAGATAATGTGAGTTGATCTCCTATCAAAATGAAATAGCATCCTGGGTTACCTTATCCCATCCTTAAACTAAATTGTTTGAAAAGTGCTTTTATGACCACTCTTAGAACACAGTCAAGGACAGGGAACTCGCCAATGCAGAACACTCAATTTAAAAAAATTCTACTTGCTAGAGAATAATCCTTTTGAAGTGCATAGTGAATGAAATTATGTTTTTATTCTTCTCCCCATATACCTCTCTACATATTTCTAAGTATGGGGACTTAAAAATTACCATTTTATTAAGATAATTATCCCGATCACCAGCTCCTACTGGAAAAACTAAACCCATGAAAACAAATGAACTATTTGAAGCATTTAGGAACATAGATTTCCAGTAAAAAATTATAAGTCCAAAGTGTATTTGCATATTATAGGGTTTGGAAATAGTTAAATCACCAAACTCATTTCATTTATTGGTCAGGTCAAACACCTTTGGCTGAAGAATATACAAGTAATAACTAAGGATCTAAGTATCTCTTAGCACCGCAATTCAAAACTGCATGGGAAATAAAGAATTGAATATGTTCATGTAAAGAGAAAAATATTCCTAAACCACATTTGAGCAATAGTTTTTCTTCAGATTCAGCAAAGTTCTTCTTAATCCTTGCCATACCAATAGAACACATTTATAGATACCACATTGGACAGAATATTCCATGTCACTCGTGGACAACTCCAGGGTTAGTATCTGTGATACCTGTTACTCTTATCATTCACATATTCAAGTTTTAAAGTAAAGACTCTTTTTGTAATGCAGCTACCCTCATGTATTCCTGGCTTAGGACTATGCAGCATATTGAGGGAGATGGTGGGCATGATTCTCCCAATTACTTTCCTTTAAACTGTTTTAAGAAACAGTTTAAAGATAATTAGCTTAAATAGTTTTTAAGAAAATTTCCTAAATGTAGCTTATTGCTCCTTCTGTTTGCTTCTAAGTACAAAGTTCTAAAGTAACTGCCTATCTCATACTCTTGATCTTATGTGATATTGCCATCTAGATTTAGTCTTCTCCACTGTCTTTGTGCTAAATCATATTTTACTTACCAAACTTTCTTCTTCATCAGCTTGTTTTCTCATCAAACTATATTAAGCATTTCTGAAAACAACACTGTCAATGCTTCATTTTGAGCACATCTCTTCCCTCTACAAATATGAACATTTCTTTAGGAAGATTAGTCTTTCACATTCATAAAAACGGAGTCCCAACTGCCTTTCCTGACTTTGTGGATCCTTTGTCAACCCCTGCTCATCACAATGTGACACAATTAAGTCACACACCACCCTTTTAAACTCTCAGATAGTCCCTCCTGTAAAAAATAAATAATTCTCCCCTGAAGTAATATGTTTTAGTCTTATTCATCAATCTAACACTTTCGCAAATCAATTTACCTGATTTTTAAAAAGGGCTATTACGTGTGTGTTGTTTGCCTTGTTCCAATGTTCTAATATTTCTAAGGTTGACATACCAATGAGAAACCCTGCATACTCCCACAATGCATTGGAAACTTGGAAATACATCATTCTGGAAATAATTTATTTGTTTTTCCAAAATATTTACCTCAACCAGTCATAGCAAAATAAATTACTAGGTAGATATTAAAACTATTAATAAATTTACAGAAGAGAGCCATAGCACTAATAACATATAATCAGTATGATATCATCTTTCAATGTTTTTCTAGATACTCACATGGTAAAAGCACAGAATTAAGTATTATATATTCAAATGTATGCACATTAAATAAGTATAGGGCAGTACACTGTGATTTTTTCAAACTTGAGATTTCTTTTTGCTTTTCTATGCTAGATCCTGAGAGGTGGAATGACCATGACATATCACCATAAATTTTTATGTAGATATGAGTAAAATAGAGCCTGCTTATATATACATACATATCAGAAATGTTTAAAAATTATGGGTCCCAAGTATGCAGCTAAAACCTAACAAAAGTATGGAATAACATAAGCTATATGATATATATATATATATATTAAAATTAATAATATAACATACCCATCAAATCCCTGGAGTTCACATTCCTTAAGCAGGGACAGAGCATGTCCTTTATATTCCGTTACTATTAAAAAAACACACACACACACAAAAAATAAAAGCTATAAATAATGTTCTGCACTTTTTTTAACTTGGTTTGGCAAAATAATATGATTAACATATGGTTGGGTCATAAAACAACACTTATTCTTGAATATTTATATTTTAATCATAGAAAAGAGGCTTACATGTTAGTTGCCTGGTGTATTTTATAGCTTTATGCAAAAGAGGGTCACATATTTGTTCCAACTACATAAGTCATTTGGTGATATCCAACACAGAGTAGTTAGAGAATTTATCTTGGTGCCTGTCTGTTTAGTGTTCCCCAAATAAGACACATTTCCTTTAAATCAGAAGCTTATGAGCAGGAGTATTTTGAAAATACAGCATATTAGCTGGCACTGAACAGTCAATGTAAAATCACTTTGGCAACCTTACATGAATAAATTAGTTGAAAGGTTAGTGTAAGATTTACATACCAGAAGAATGTGTATCTGGAACTGCTAGACTGAAAAAAGGAGGAGTTGGATGTGAAAATATGAAGTCAAGCCAACACCAGTGATAAGAGACCCAGTCCAGGAGGAGGGTGGCACACAGGCCCACCAGAGCCCGGATCCTCCAAGGAAATGTGTCTGTCACACCGTATCGCTGTCTCCACAGTCACTGATGCCCTGTGCAGTATTGTAAATGCCAGTGAAGACAGGATAAACGGGCACACTGCAGATGGCACCAAGCATCACAACCACATTTAGCATTTTCTAGGGGAGCTCTGCCAGAAGAGACAGCCCAGCTGTATCCACCCATCAAAGATTTCTGCTGACTGACATGACATTGCAGATGGATTTTTTGTGTAAGAATGTGCATCATTATAAGCAAGATTACATTAATCTTTCATGCCTGTCTGTCCCTGGTGCCAGCATGGTTCAAGCTTCTCCTGCGATGATTTTAGATATTGTTAAAAATTATTAGTCTTGGTGTCTAAGAGAATCATTCTGTATCCAGCAGTGTTACATTATAATTCTCCCACAGCTTATTCAAAATGCTGCTAACATTCACATGAATAAAACCTCTCTATATTAAATTCTAATCAGATGAAAACTATAATAAAGCTAAATATAAAATATTAATATTAATAAAGTTGGAAGGTTAAGTTATCATAAAAGACGTGTGCTGATAATTCATTTATAACCACAGTAAGTAGTTGAAACCTAACAATGGGAAATAATGTCTGACATACACACATTAAAAATAATTAAGGATATTATGAAGAAATATTTATATTGAAAATCAGTTTATCAAGTCTTTCTTGGTCTGGTGATGAATCGGTTTATCAAGTTTACTTTTGGTAACACTATTCAAATCCAATACAAAATTAGCCTAAAATTATGTTATAGTTATATGTCATTTTTTGTTTGGGAACAATTTTAAATAATTTCCTTTGGTCTTACAGGTGATAGCTGACTATATACCATGCAACCTCTTTAAAAATAAGTTTTAAGAGATATTGCATAAGTTAAATAAAATAATTTATCTGGACTAATTTTTTAAAAATCAAAGAAAGCTGACTACAAGAAAATATATAAGCAGAAGGTACAAAATGAAGAGTCTTTGGCCTCAGGGAGTTTACACTCTGGAGATAAACAGTATACACTAGTTATAAAACAAATATATGGAGTAGAAATAAGTGATTATAAAGAAAATAAATGTAGTGCGGAAGAATAATGCATGATTTGGACTACTATTTGAAGTTAAAAGAACAAAAATCTATGTTTAGACAGGCTGTTATGGACTGTTGAATCAGAGAGCTGAATTCAAATCATTCCACACCAAATAAACATAAAGAGTAGATGGCTAGGAAAATAAATTTCAAAAATGTATATATTCTAATCTCTTTTTTTTTTTTCAGATCCTTTCCCTTTCCTATTGGCACTCTGGGCTCTTTTTACATGTGGATTTGGAGTCTTCATAATTGACTGGGTTTTTAACACAGTCCCCTACTGGGACCTGTTTTCTTCAGTGTAGGTATTACTCCTACAGGAAGACAGAGGAGAGTGGTGTCTTGAGGTTGACATCAAGTTCTTAAACTGAATTTGAAAATAAAATCAGATGTGATCTGATATGGACATCAGGAAACATTTCTTGTTCTGGAGATAAAATTCTATTGTGGAATAGGATACTGAGATGTCAATGTCTTTTCTGTCCTACAAGTATTTCAAACTCACTTAAGAAGTGAACTCAACATGTCCTCCTTAAGTATACCATTCTTTTTGTGTCCTGTCATCTACCCCCAAGGCAGGAAACAACTCCTCCTTGGTTATCCCTCCTCTCTCTTGGACCACTCCGTGGCCAACACTGTCTTTTAACCATGCTCCCTTCTCCCTCACAGTTGATGCCGTCAGTCTGGGCATTATCAGTTCATGTGTGTACTACAACAGCCTCTTCTGTCTAACTTCTGTCCCACTCTAGTCATAATGGCCTCATTGAACATATTTTAATCAAATCACTCATGGCATAAATGTCACTGATGACTCTTTATATTCCAAATTTTCAAATATTTGAAATATTCCATATTTCAAACTTCCAACTTTCTAACCCACACAAGTGTTAGAAACAGGATTGGACATATGCACTCACAGTTATTTAAGTTGATAAAGAACAACTTTTCACTCAGAATTCTCTTTCTCTAGCTGGATATGGTGCATGAACACCTACTATGTGTACTTTTATTATGCTGGTCAAAGGAAAAGAAGTAAGTTTCCAGGCCTCTAGCACCTTTTATTTAACTCGGTTTCTTCAGACTGCTTAGCATTCTGCTATGTGTGATCAGGAATGACAAGAGGTATCTCCAAGGAATGAAAGGATTCAAGTACAGTCATTAAGAGCCCAAGAGAAACAACACAAAGAGTCTCAGTGAAAGGGTTAAAGGTTAGAAGCATGATGCTAGAAGGAGAAAGAAGAAGAAAATGAGAGAAAGAAAGGAGGGTAGGAAGGAAGAGAGGTGAAGAAAAGGGAACACCTCTTAGCCACTTTCTGGACAATTCTTTCCAAGAGGTAAAATTATCTGAGGCCAGACACTCCCATGGGCACTGAGCTGGCAGAGGTCATGTTTGCAGTCAGAGAAGTGACTTGACCACAATAAGTTCTGTCATCTGTTAATACAGAGTGAAGAAGATGGATGTGCCTGTCAAGAACGAGAGAGATCAAGGGCAGACAGATATCTGTCTTATATTTCAATGACACTTATACAGCAGGTAGGATATAATTATGCTGCAAAAGATAACATTAACTCTAGTAGATGATAGAAGGAGGGGGATGTCAGCTCTCAAGTTCCCCATGGTGTGCAGTGTGCAGTTTACACCTCCAACAAGGGAACATGGCTGTAGAGGCAGGTGACTTGCAACACAGTCAGTGCTCCTAATGGACAAGCCAGGTGAATGTGGGCTAAATTAGCCCAGAAAAAAAAAAAAAAAAAGAGTACCTTTTAGTAAGTCAGTTCAGAGGAGTGGCTTTTCTACTGCATTCAAAGGCACAGTATATGTGAACACAAGAACATCAAACAAAACTGTCCAGTAACAGTATACTCTGACTTTAACATAGGGTACAAAGTCAAGCTAAATCATAATCCACAAGAAGTGCCACACACCTGCACTCCACTACATGGGGAAGCTGAGCTGTGTGGCCGCTATAGTTTTCTTTACTCTTGGTTTTTTCTGCTGCCTTGACTTATGCACTGTATTGTTCTGTGGATTCTCCTATAGCTCACGACACCTCAGCTGTTATTAGATAAGATACTACATTGGGGATATGGGGTATCGGGGAGGGGGGATCATTTTCACTCGAATATTTCAAAAGACGTCCATCTATATTCAGAAGTATTTAGGGTTTCAGCATAAGTCAAAATAAAAGGAATAAGTATATTTTTATTAATGCGATGAGATTCATTTCAAAAAGAAATTTATGGGAAAAAAAGACTTTTTAATGTATATATCTAGCAGCAATTTTTCTAACCATGCCACCTATTTATATAGTACTATTTCTTTATGAATTAATTACCATACAAAAATTTTTTAATGTTAATTAATATTCCATTTGGATTTACCAGTGCCCCAAAAGGATATGTTAAAACAATGAACATGAAGATATGCATTCTTTTACATTACTTTTCATATGTTTTTCTTTCAAATAAAGTGAATTAAATATTACACAATTTTATGAAAATGAAACTAATAATCTTGCAACCATTATTTCTATAGCATTTTATAATACATAAAGTAGTTCTACCAAATAACATTTTAAGGTAGGAAGACTTAACAAAATAGGAATAATTTTTATGTAAATATTTAGCCAATATTCATGCTAACATGGCTTAATAAGCAAAGGATGCAATTTTATAATTTTGCCTGTAGGAGGAGTGTTAGGCAGCTAATAATTAGACATTCTATATGAATATAAAAATAAATTCTAAATTTCCATTATGCAAAAAATCTAATTTTGTGTTGAACTGAATTTAATGTTTGGCAATACTTTGAAATTTTTAAGGGAGAAAAAAACAGAACATGGTATATTCTCTCCAATACAACTGGTAAGAAGCACATTCCTTTTATTTCCTCTGCCTTGGTTCAGACTTCACATACTGGTTTCCTTTTCTCCCAGAGCTCTTTTCCTTTCTAATCTTTATTCTGCTAGTGGAGTCATCATTGGCAAACCTGATTACAACTCTGTGATTAAAGACACTTGATACCAAATGTGGATGGATGCGTGAACAAACCACCAACTGTAGCACCCCGACCCAGTCACAGTCTGGACTAGCCTCCCATGGGACACATGGTTGGGAGTCTTCCCAGGAGCCATCATGCCTTGTGTTTCCCCAGAAGAACCCAAATTCCCTTTAGTCATCAGCAGTCTTTTGGAAAAGTCTACACTTAGTCCCTGCGAGAGTCTTGATAGTTAGAAGAATGAGTGTTCCAGGTTGGGTGCAGATACTATATTAGTTCAACCAACCCTGAAGAAAGACGTGTTAATCCATCTTTAGGATTGAAGCATGTTGGGTCTCCCTCTCTCACGTACACTTACTTCTCCCTATCCTGAGAGGTATGAATAAGAAAAGATCCAATTCACTGGCAGTTATTTTAGGATGGTGGAAAGAACTAGATTTAAGATCAAAACTAGGAAGGTAGAGCAAACTTATAAAACATGTTCTCTCTCTCCCCTGCCTTCCCTTTCTACACTTTTTGCCTCCTTTGTCTCTCAAGAGCTGTCTAGTGAACATGATTTTCTTGAGTTCTCTGATCAAAATTAATATCACCCTGAGATACTATAGTTCTCTTATATATACCACAATTATAATATCTGGTTTTAATTGTCTTTTTGAATCCCTATAAGAGTAACTCAAGAAGGGACATGACAGCTTTATTTCTCTTACATCTTTCAGTGTTTAACACAGAGCAAACATTCAATGAGAGATTTTTTTGTTGTTGTTTTCTGAGATGAAGTCTATGTTGCCCAGGCTGAACTTGAACTCCTGGGTTCAAGTGATCCTCCTGCCTTAGACTTCTGAGCATCTTGACTGTGGATGTGCACCCTCAATGAGAGATTCTTGAACTGTATGTAATATCCATGTCAGATTGTATTTTAGTGTTCACATAGAAACATACAAGATAATGTTATTGAGTTAATAATGAGTTTACTCAACTTTTAATACAGTCTCATTCCAGTTGGAATCTTCAAATTTTTCTTTTGTCTAATACCTGAAAATTTTTCAGTAAAAAGGATAGATCTCTGAATTTTCTCTTTTCCTCATATATCATTTCTAAGTGAGCCTCAAATCACAAACACAAAAGGTTAACTTTTATGACAACTTTAATTCAGAAATTTTCCACTCCAGGTTTTCATGACAGTTTCTCTTTAACCTCCATTGAAGCAGATGTTTTCTGGGGTGACTGAACTTCCCCCAAAGTTTGCCCCTTTTCACGAACTTCCTTCTACCCAATCCATCAAGTCACTGGGCTTCACTGATCTTATTTACATCGTGCAACCCATCTCCCTTGGTTACAGCTGAGCACAGCCCTGTCATTCTGAATCCCTTCCCCAGGAACTCAGAATTAGGAGTAGGAGACTCCAATTGTGCTCTGGGCTTATCTCTTGGGAGGTTTATTGTGCAATATTCTTCATCAATAAAAAATTATTGCAAATTTCCATTGTGTTAATGAAGCTACACAGAAATAAAGCTAGAAAAAATTGTGATTCTTGATAGTATCAAACACTTATTCTCAGGCTCCAGCGGTAGAAAAAATTCGAGTCTTAAGGAAACAAAAGAATTTGGTCATCACCTATAAAAACTCGAAGAGTATTACTAATCTCCTTTCTATTAATTTTAACATTAGAAAATTTCTATTTCCCTTAGTATAAAGCTAAGAGAACATTCTTATTTTAGACAATGAATTTAAGCTTCTGGTTTCTCCAAGTTTGACTAAAACCAGCAACTACTTGCTTAGTTTTGACCTAACCAGCAGGGGTCAGAGTCAGAACAAAAACAACCTACCGAAAGATTCCATGGAAAGACATCAGCTATAGAAGGGAGCAAAAATCAATTGCTTGCCAAACTGCAGAAATCATGTATAAATAGTAAACGTCTCATTGAAGACAACAAAAAGTATACAGTTTTCTTTAAAATCAATCCTAATAATTGTTGGAAGGCTGGAAACATTCTAAAGAGAAGACATTGATATCTTAATAAAAATAGCTCAATAAATAAGGAAACATAACCACTTATACTTCTGGAACTGACCAGTGTTATAGGAACAACTTCAAAAGCTTTAGATATTACAAACAGCTCTGCAAGTTTGGATTAAAAACAAATTCAGATTATCTGGCTTTCATAAGTGAGATTTTCAATGATAAAATTCCACAATGACAGTGACTCACTTGTGACATCAGTCTTTATCCCTGCAAGCTTTAGCAGAGGTTCCACCTTCTCATAATAGACCTGGGTAGCTTCTTTTTTGTGACTTTGGGGGTTAAGGAGTATTTTTAATGATTTTGGCCTGTTTGAAAAACCTGAGAAGAAAAAGATAAAGTTAGATTGTCAGCAATGTTTCCTTCCATTTAAAATGACAATGTTAAAGTCCATTAGAATGTTATACACATATCTAAATGGTATTTGCTATTTTTATTCAAAATGCTTATAAGTGTATTCCTGGATATGACTATCTTCAAACATTTATGTTTTCCTAATAACAAAGTAGGTTTATTTCTCTTGAAATGCATCATGAGATATCACAAAGTACTTAATCTATGAAGGAAGGTGTAAGTAAATGCAACTCTGTGAACATTAGGCAATGTTTATGTACATTTACCAAATCACAGATATCAAATGTTAGCATTTTTTTTTCCTGGAGAAAAGTGATGAACTGTAACAAAGAGAAAGGTACATCTCCTCTCCTTAGATAAATATGCTCATTATTGGAATTGGGTAGCCCTGGTGACCCCAGGGCTACCAACGTCTGACCTACTGATGGGCCCCAGGCAGAGCAGGGTGAGCAGAGATGGGACATGGTTGGCACCCACAGCACTGCATACTGGTAGCTAAAAGGAGGGGTTTAGGTCAGAGTTCAAGCCCAAAAAGCAGCCAAGGGAGGAAAAAAAATCTTCTCCAGGGAATTGGGAAAGCAACGCCTCTCAGCGGGGAGTCGCTGATGGTGCTGCCTCACAGTTGGGGCTGAGATTTGATACTACAATTTTCTGGGCTTGCAAGATGCTTATCACTGAGAACCCAGTTGGAGCAGGTGCAAAGCAAATTTTCTGTTGTTAGGAAGGGGCAGGAGCCAAAAGAAAGCTGACAACCGTTTCTTTGATGGTAAGCTGTTCTCAGAGGGCCATGATTCAAGGCTGCAAAAGCAGTTATTAACATCCGGTTTTAATAAAAAGAAGGGAAAAATATCTATCACAAATGCAAAGTTAGTGCTTCCTACCTCAAGTAGAATAATATTTTATTAGTTATATTTGATAAAATAAAAATCTTTTGACAGCACATATTGTTTTGAGTTTAGGGAGCATTTGAGAGGAAAAACTAGATAGAGCTATGCTGAACTTCTTAAACATTTCCATAAAACTGCCCAGGGCCTCTACTGTGATAGGAAGCCTCTGTCAGGCTTCCATTCACCTAGGCTGAAAACCTCAAAACCACTCTCACTTTCTTTTCCAAGTTCCTGCATTCGAATGAGTGCTCAGATTCACAGGGAACTACTTGCTTTCATGCCTTCTGCACTTTCTCACTGCCATCCTCTAGTTCAGGGGTCACAGCACGGGCACCCTGGCTATTCTCCCCTCGCTGCATCCTTCAGCATCACAGCTCTGATCAGTGCCTCACAGGGCAAAAGCTGACACAGCTCATCACAGCCTGCAGAGCACACCAAACCCTTAAAACAGTCCTTTGAGTCCTCTTTTCCCCAATCCCAACCTTTCTCTTTTCCTTTCTCTCTCAGGCATATTCAAAAAACACTGAGCATCCATTCTGGGGAGATGGGGAAGGTGATTAAGACCTGGTTCACTCTTCAGAGGAAGAAGACATATCCACAAATGCAAACAGCTCAAGACAGTATTGACTGCTAACAGAACGGCATGCGTACGGTGGGCCTGTGTGAGAGCAAGATTCATAGTTCTCATTAGGCATCTGGAAAAGGTTTCCAGAAGAAAGGAGTATTGAGTGGGGCTTTGGCTCATGCAGTTTCTACAGCCTAGAATTCCTTCCTTTATTACCTTTCATCCCATTCCTCAGCAAAAGGGAAAAGGTAGAAATTCTAGGCAATGAGACTGGCCTGAGCAAATGCATGAAGTTAAGTTAATCTAAAGGGTTTCTATGTTTCATTTTAATTTCCTTATCATGGTCCAGACCCACTGTATTTTTCATCAAATACCAAGTCTACTAGGGCTTCCCTTAGATGTTACCCTTTCCATTCTACCCCATTCCTATTTTTAATCAAAATCTTTCAAAGCTTGTTCCAAATGCCACTTCCTCACTGAAGCCTCTACTAATCACCAACTGAATTCAGTCCTCTCGGTTCTTGGCTCCCAAGAACTAGTTCTTATATCATGTGGAGTTACACTGGTCATGTATTCATTTGTGAACACATGAAAGTAATTTCCAATTCATTTTACTGCCTTTCCTATTCCCGTTTCCCCTCCCTCCCCTTTATTCCACTTCAGACATTGAATTTCTTGACCACCCAATTCCAGGAGTAACTCTCACATCAAACAAATAAAGGGCAAAAATGGAAAAGCTGTTTTGTAGAATAATTAGTAATATGCAATACATTGTAAAGGAAGAGAAAAATCACTATTTTAAGTCATTAGAGTAATAACCAATTGAGACAGGAAGCAAGTAATGGATGCTAAAACCATCCTGTGATGATCATTGGGGACAAAATATTTATGTATTACTCTTAAACTGTGTCCCTTGTCATTAGTTGTTATTCTCTTTAAAGAAAACTAAAGAGAGTTTATCATTGCACTGATAAATAAATGCAATGTATGATTCTAGACAAGGTTAAAAAAAATTGTTGTCAAGATAATATTGTCGGGCTGGGAATGTGGCTCAAGCGGTAGCTCGTTCGCCTGGCATGCTGGGGGCGCTGGGTTCGATCCTTAGCACCACATACAAATAAAATAAAGAAGTTGTGTCCACCGAAAACTAAAAACTAAATATTAAATATCTCTCTCTCTCTCTCTCTCTCTCTCTCTCTCTCTCTCTCTCTCTCTTTAAAAAAGAAGATAATATTGTCATCCTATAAGAAAGAGGAACTAAGCAGATAAATCCAGAATTGCTTTTATTAAGATGACAGGGAAGAGAAACTTACTCTAACCCTCGCCACCAAGGATCAGATAAAATATCCAGATGACATTTGTTTTACCCAGAAAATTTGTCAGAATACTTTACTTCATTTCTCAAGCAAAAGTAGTCCTAGTAAGGATTGTTGTTATCATAAAAACAAACTATATTTAT
Organism: Marmota flaviventris; assembly: GCF_047511675.1. Classification (NCBI taxonomy): domain Eukaryota; kingdom Metazoa; phylum Chordata; class Mammalia; order Rodentia; family Sciuridae; genus Marmota; species Marmota flaviventris. Next base: position 51,708,556 of record NC_092508.1, on the reverse strand, counting down.
CCTTTCTATATTCATTCATTTATCCATTCACAAATAACTACATGCCTGCTACATACCACACAGGAGCCCAGGAACTGAGCCCAATCAGTTGAACCAGAAAAGCCTCTGTCTTTATGAAGCTTCCATTGTAACAGTAAGAAACAGAAACAAATCAGAATTTAGGGCATGTCACGTGGTCATAATTTCTAAGGACGAAAAATGAAGAAAGGAAAGGAGGAAGGCAAACATAAAAGGGACTTTCTGTCCGGGAAAGGTCAGATCACCCAGAATTTGGAGGCATTTCCAAGGACTTGGTTTTTTGTTGGGTAGGAAGAGAAGCATGGTGAATTTTGAGCAATGTAGCAACATAGCCTTGGGTGTTCAAAGGACCCCTCTGGCTGCTGTGTGGGAATTAGACACAACAGAATCAAGTATCACAAAGTGAGAAGAGTTGTGTCATTCCAGTTGGCAGATACTGCTCTTGGACTGGAATGGGTGCAGTGGCAGTTTCAAGAATAATAAAGAACCTGGAGCTGACTGGCTTCGTTGACCCTTTCTATATGGTATTTGAAAGAGAAGTGTCAAGAAGTAGTCAGATAGTGGCTGGATTAGAGGAAACTGAGGACATAAGATGAGTAAGACCTAGTAACAAAGCAGTGGGATCCTTAAATAGTAGTATCGGTGGGGTTGAAGGATTTCAAGAATTGAGGGAGTAGATCAGGGATCTAGGAAGACCAAAGAAAGGCAGCAGGGATGGGGAGGATACTTGAAATTGAGACACACAGAAAGAGATTGGTACTGACAATAAGACCTGATGGGCTGGCACATTCATCAGAATTGCCTTGGATTCTGAGCCTCAGTCTCAGAGTTTGGGGCTCAGTAGCCTGAGGTGGGGCCTATTTACAACAGATGGCAGATGATGCTGGTCATGTTGGTCTGGGGGTTACACTTTAAGAACCAGTACTTTGGGAGTATGGTCATAAGAGAAGGGGGGCTAAACTAAAATGCAAGTTAGGATCTCTGACAGAAACCAGAGTATCAACTGAACATTTACAAAAACACCTAAGATTCTAACAAGTAGTGTTAGAGTGATGGTGAGATGGGCTTAGGTCTTCAAGGAGTAAAAGGAAGGATCTAGTAGTCTGTATAGGGCTGCACAAGTAGCACTAAATGGAGGTGTCCAATGGATTGAGCATCAATGTGGAGAATTTTTAAGGGATAAAGGAGAGAAAATGCCATATTTTACTTCAAAATTGTGACCATGGTACTGCACATCCATGAATCTGCTGTGCATCCCAATCTTACATCAAAGAGTATTTAGTAATAAAGGTTTTTAATAATGGCATAATTTTTAAAAATTTCACATAACGATTACATCCTACTTTTTGCAAGAAAAAAAATTGGCATAAAATATACAATGATGATGGGGTGAAATATAGGTGGCCCCCAAACAGCAGATAAATAGAAGGAAGATGTCAGCAGCACCTTGAGGACCAGTGTTAGAAAGGTATGGCACAGAAAACAGCCAGCACTTGAGATGAGAAGCTATGAGCCCTTGGCAGACCTGGGTTTCTCTATTAAAGCAAGAAAGCAGTGTTAATATTTGGGAAAGTGGTTGAAAACATAGATTTTGCTAATAATGGATCATTCATTCAGAGGGTAAAGTAAAATGGTGTTTGCAGCTGAAGACAGCAGGGGATGATGTCAGTTGAGCCTTAGGAGAATTGGGAACCAGGTGATAAAGAGACTTTGGCGGTGATATGGTGTGCAGGGAATGAGAGTGGTTTGTAGTAGTTAATATTGGAGAGGGTGGGGGAGGATGGGATCTTGCCCCAGGCACATAGAGCTCTAAGAACTTGTCTTACACCTGGGGAAGGAGCATATTACCCAGAGCTGGAGGATTTTCAAAGACAGTTCCCTTCTCAGCCTGGGCAATGTCTGAATTTGAAGTCAGATCGGTATAAGTTCCTAGGTTTCCCTCAAATTTCACCAGGTGACCTTTAGTGCAAATGTTCTGTATCTGAGAACCACATGCTTGGCTGTTTGCTATGCAGGTTAAAGCATAAACAAGTTACAGAACCCCAAATCTCCTTAATCAGCCCATTCTCTGATACCCAGTTTCCTTCACAGAAACAACCAATGATGATACTATGTAACTTCTTCCAGAAATATTCTACACATATACCAACATGCATACATATATTCTGTTTTTTCACACAGCCACATCTCTATATATTATTCTATTTTCTGCTTCTTTCTTTTACAAAGCAATATCATAAAGGATGTAAATCTATTGAAATGGGCCTTCAGTAAGGAAGAGTAAAGAGGGTAGAGATGACAGAACATGGTGGATGGGGAATGCAAATCCATACCTAGATTAAGAAGTCATAACAGCAAGAACAAACCACCGACCTTCCATAACAGAGAGGACCCAATGCAATCAGCCTGCCACCAAGTGACTGGCTGGTTACCTTGGACTGGGTTGTCATATCCAGGGCTCAAGTTTGATCTGTTTGTGGGTAAACATAGTAATCCAATCAATCCTGGTGAGCAGAAACACTTATTGTGAAAACCACATATTTCTTCTATCCCTTCACCAGTGCCACTTTGTTCACTGTGCAAGCCCCACCCCCCCCCCACCCCCCACCCCCCCGCCCAGGGATGCTCTGCAATGACACTAGCTGACATTTTTACAATGTGATATCTTGTGAATTCCTTCCTCTGAATGAAATCTCCTTGGTAATCTTTTACATAAAATATACATCTCCTCATAGTCTATTATTTTCTGCAAAAAGTATATTTTCTACCTCTATATCCTTGTCACCAACCTTTTTCTTCCAAGATCCTTACTGGCCAAGCTCTTAACCACTATCCAGACATCAACATACATCAAACCTTCTGCCCATTACTCCTTGACAACTATCATCAACTGTGTGAAGTCCTGCCCCACAGAAAGATTTCCTTTCCCTATTTTTTAGGAATATTCTTGAGTAGGAATGCAATGTTTCAGTAGCTCATTTTTGGTTTTTTATGGAGAACTGTCTCTAACCTAGGTCCCTTTTGTTTCCTTCAGAAGACTGGTAATAGGACGTTTCCATGAGACTGTGTATATGGGGTAAAGACAAAGTAAAACCACAATGATTATAGGCTACCAGTATATTTGATGTATTATTCGCTCTCATTTTTATTACCTGCATGAAACTCTCCTCTACCTAAAATAGCCAGAACATTTTATGTTCTATTCAACTGAAATCTGACCAACTCATACGAATAATGGACATCTCAAACTTAACATATTCAAAAGTGAAATTCTGATTTTTCTCATTAAACATGACCTCTCTTATCCAAAGTCACTCAATGATAACTTCTTAACTTCCACTTGTTCCAGTCAGAAACATTGGTTCCTTACCTTAAAAACAATAATTAAAGCTAACAAATTAAGCAGTTATCCTGTTTTTCTAATATGTATCTGGATAGCCAAATAGCCCCAGTTGCAGAAGCCACATGCTTTTTTAATAGAAAATATCACTAATTTAGATGAAACAATCGAACCAGAAATCTCCATATTGTAGCCCCTAATTAGATAGTTATTTCAGGCAAAGATAATCAATGAATCTTAAAACCATTAACTGAGGAATATTTATTGAGAACTAGATACTCTGTGAATCCTAAGTACTGCTCGATAGCTACTAGTTTTAAATGTAAACATTACAATGGAAGGATCAATTTTAGGAATCAAGAATCAATTTTAGTCTCATTAATAATGGGATACTTACCATTACGTGTCACTTGACACGATGAAAAATGAAGTACACAGTACTACTTATGATGTATTCTATCACAAAATATCCCACATGAATCTTATTAAGGCTTTAGGTTGAAAATTCAGTTTATAGGAAATAGAACAAGTTAAATGATACCATAAATAAGTAATCAGATAGTGATACAGAAGTACTGCTTTAAGTATGGTGTTCAGAATGACAACCCAGCATCACCCAGCACCTCCTCAGAAAAAGCTATGCTGCACACAATGAATTGGACTTTTAGATTGGGGTGCAGCAGTTCATGTTTAAATAAGATTTCCAAGTGACCTTCGCGTACACTAAGGAATGCATAACAATCTGGTCTCTTCTGTAAGTCAATGTCAGAATAAGACAAATGAGGAAGGAAATGTTGTAATGTTGTAGTTTAAGCATATTCAATTAAATGATTCCTTTAGTTGGTACAAATTAGTTCTAAAAGACATTATAGAAACCCTAGGAGATTTGAGTATGAACCAGGGATTATATGATAGGCAATTTTTGTTCATTCATTTGGTAGGATAATGATACTTATTTGTCAAATGTTTTTAAAGAAGCATATTGAAATATTTCTGGAAGAAGTGTCTCCAATTTACTTTTGAACACTGACATAATGTATAAAGCAAATATGAAAAAAATTATGTTAAGACCTATAGAATCAAGGTGACAAATATAGGTACCTATTATAACATTATGCATTTTCTATGTTTGACATTTTTCATTACAAAACAAAAAATATCTTGACATTGTCCTTGACTTTTTTGCTCTTAGCAGCCTCCATATGAGTAAATGCAGCTGATTGTATCTTTAAAAACCAATGCAGAATCTAGCCACTTCTCACCAACCTCTCCTACTCCCATCATGATTTAAACCACCATTTCTTACCTGGATTATTCCAGTTTCCCCTTAACTTCCCTCCTACTTCAATCTTGTCCTTTACTCACTTGTTCTACTCTACACTTAGCAGCCAGAATATCCATTTGAAAATGGACTTATGTTACTCTTCTGTTTAAAACCTCCAAGTGGCTTCCTATTTTTCTCAGAATAAAAGTCAAGAACCAAACAAAGCTTGCAAGGCCCTTTATGACCTACTCTGAGCCATCTCTGTAAGCTCTCTGCCCAGTGCTGACTCCACTCTGAACCTGAACTTCTTGCTCAATTCTATATACTTCCTGTTTACTCTGCTTGGAACATTTTGCCCTCAGATATCCATAGAACTCCCTTTTCCTATTACTCTCAGCTTTCTTCTAAAATTTTGCATTCAGTGAAGACTTCCTTGTCCATTCTGTCCACAATAGCAAATAAATTCACTGCATGGTCTGGTAGTACACGCCATCACTTGACAGATACATTTTATTTGCTCCTCCTTAATTCTTCTAGATCTAGGGCACAGGCTCCTTGCAATCAAGAACTTTATGATTTTGCTCTCTGCCATCTTTACTAGCATAGCATCTCACATATGGTAGATGCCAAATAAATATACATACTAAACTAGTATTATTTTAAAGAATAAAATTTAAAGAAAAAATATGAAACTGCATTGAGAATTGCATTAGAGAAACCAAGAACTAAATGCTGAAAAAACAATTTAGTTCAGAAAGAAGTTTTTATCTTTAAGTCGCCATAATATGAAATAAATCCAAAGTTATAAAGCATTTAGATTAATTCCTAAAATTAAAAAAAAGTCTAAGGAAAATAATGAAGAATAAAAGATTTATCAAAAATAGATTTGTGATAGACATCTAAATCCTCTGGAAGAAACATTTAGCATGGAAAAGATAACTACCTTTTTTAGCTACTATGTTAAGCTTTTATGAAAGTAATTTGATCCCTATCTCCTACCTACTGCCTGCATTTACAATCTTAAAGTGAATACAAAACATTATAATTAAGACCTGGCAAAATCTTTTCTAAGTTAAATTTGTAAATGAAATTTAGAGCAGCACTGAAAATATATACTGAGCCTCTTGCTTAGAACTTAAATCAGTTCGCCTTCCAGAAACAAATTATCAGTTACAATAAAACTCAGTCAACCCGAAAACAACAGCATTTAGTCTACAGGACACTAGCTGGTTTTTAAAGCAACCCCAATTTTCTTGTCCTGGTCTAAGACTCAGAGTGTTGTCCTGCACTCAAACTTCCTTAACTCAGAAGAGAAAGGAAAATGCAAAGAAGCAGGTGTCCAAGGGTTGATGGGCCATAGATGAAGCCAAGATAGCCCTCAACACCAGAAAGCACCAGGTGATTCTATAAACCTCTCTCTCATGAAGAGAGCTAAAACCGTAAGAAAAGCATTCAGATAGTTTGAAAACCAGGTCAGGAGGGTTAGAAAGAGGAGAAAGTTCTTACAATTTTAAGAAAATGAATTTATAGTTAGCTAAACAAGCACTTTTTTATGAGAAAATTGACATGTACATCCCAGTCCCTGATTGAACAGAAACATTTCCATGTGATATAGAAATACAGTACACTGTGAGGACTTATATAAAACCATCAGCTGCAAAGAACTTTAAAAATATTTTTAGAATGCAGCAATACCAGCCATCTGATCACCGTGACCTTGGTCTCCTCGCATCCAATTATGACAAACTGTTTAATACAAAAGCTATAGTGAGACACATAAATCCCCAAACTTCTTGAAAAATGCATTTTAAAGTGGCAATGATCATTTATTCATAAGTTTACAACAGTATAATCACCTCCCAAATAGATAATCCAAGATTTAAATACAAGTACGATTCAACATTAATATGCAACTGACTCAGTTCTCAGTCCTTTGGTAACCTCTTGATTCATACTCTGGAGTAGAGACCTTTTTAGCACGCCAGTTTGCAATGAACCAGCAAAGTAAAACAGAATGGCCAACTGTTCCTCGGTTAGTAACAAATGTGCTAATATGTACTAGTTTAAACTTGATTTATCAGTGAGTCAATGAACCATGAAGGGTGGGGGTTAATCGTGGTGTTCTCCAAACAAAGGCTCACAGGAGCAGTAGGGACGCCACTCCCAGACTCACATCTGTGCTGTTCTGAGTGCAGCATGAGAGAAGTGGCTTGGTGTTCATCAAAGTTAAGAGCCCAGAACCTTGCCACAGCCTTGTGGGCATTCACAACTATTTCACACAGAAAAGCAACTAAGGGTTGCAAAGATAAAACCTGAACACAAGAAAGTCCTCACTTAACCATAACTCTCCGTAGCTATTAATATTAAACTATGCCCTGTTAATGTGTAACAGTGATGGTAAAAGCCTTTCACACATAAGATTTGACAACTTTCCAGAAAAGGTCAGACTTGCAGATATTTTATCTTGGGAAATTTATACTAAAATGCATCAGTTTTGCTTTATTGCCAACAAAAGTTTATGTGTGCTGATCTTTACATGTACAGATGGAAATAATCTTAATGCCACAGCCTACTTAAAATGTAAACAAAACCTTATAACTTCTAAATTCACATTCAGTCTGCCAACGTAAACAAGTCTTCATTTCTAACAGCTAAAACTGACCAAAAAGCAATTAGTAGGAAGAATCACCTGCTACCAAAATAATCACTTCAATACTTCAACATTTAAAAAATAAAGGAGCAAAGACTAGTTTCAGGGAGCAAGAGTGAAAAAGCAGTAGAGAGCAAAGAGAAAATTCCTCCAAACACACCATTCACTTATTTTTATCATTTTAAAAAAATATCATGAATTTTTGCTGCTTTTGGAAGTTGTTATTGAGTAGACATGTTTTAAGTATATCATTTTTCCCAAAACAAAATTCAGAATGAAAAGAAATTTATGCTGCTGTATTTAAGGAGACTTTTCCTCCCTACTCAAAAGTCAACTAGAATAATGAACATTTAAATATGATTAGCTTCACAACAATCTAATTTGATGGCATAATTGTATATTTAATCTCCCACAAACTAGGAAACTATAAAAATATTAGCAATCAATTCCATGAGTATGTTTTAATAATGATTTTATGCAGTAAGAAAGCTTTTTCAACATATCCTCTCAGGATCGTATATAAGTAACTAAATTTTTACAACAGAAGGTTTTAGTTATCTGCAAGACCTGGAGAAAAAAATAAGTCACATTGTTGTTAGCATATCAAGAACATATGTTCCATCTAAAAAATAAAGATTCTTGGAAAGACTTGTGTACCATAATATATGCTAAAGATTAATTACTGATAATTTTAAGTTAATTGTTCAATTAAAGAGGTGTACATTCTCATATGACAAGTCACACTTGAATGAACATTAATGTATTTTGTGTAATATGTATCAAAATCTACATTGCAGCACTTACTGTGATTGAAATAGCATCATCAACAAAGAACCCTAAGCCACAGAAGTACACTTTTAATATTTTGACATTATTACTGTATCTCTAAAATATATTATGTTGCTATTACATTGTTTTCCAGGCTCCATGACGATTTTAAAACTATTTCATATGAAAGAATATGAATTAACAGGTCATGTTGCCATGTTTTCAAAAGTAGCTTTATATATTTTTGATATTCCACTTCTAAATTATAAATGTACAAAACTACCTTGATTCAAGTGATAGTTTTACATATCCTAAGCATAACATGCAGTAGAAATTAGATGTGAATGATTATTTAATAAAGAAAGAAAAAATGGAACTAAAAAAGAATATACCCTTTTTCATGCACTCATGGTATATTCACAAAATAATTGGTAATTTATTCAGTCATACTAATCACAAGACAATAAATATAGAAATTAGAGGTGAAAAAGTGGGGAAGGGGAAGGTAATATCCTTGGAATCTTAAACTGGGTGTATGGTGAAATACAAACAAAACCACAGAATTTCTAAGATTTTAATGAAAACTGCTCAGTTTGACATCTATGAGATACATTTGAAATAAAGATCAGAAGAAAAAAGGTCTTCAATATCTGTGTCAGTGAAAATAAATTTCCAAATACAAAAGCTAGACAAACAACAGCAAAATAAACCCAAACAAAGTAGAAGAACAACATAAAAATGAAAGAAGAAATTAACAACAGGTTTTATATCCTGCCACTTTGCTGAATTCATTTATTAGCTCTAGTAGTTTCTTTGTAGACCCTTTTGGGTCTGCTAGGTATAGAATCATGTCATCTGCAAATAGTGATAATTTAAGTTCTTCTTTTCCAACATGCATAAATCAAAGGCATTCCTGTATATCAGCGACAAATCTTCTAAAATGGAAATGAGGACAACCACTCCATTCACAATATCCTCAAAAAAAATAAAATACTTAGGAATCAACCTAACAAGAGAGGTGAAAGACTTATACAATGAAAACTACAGAACCCTAAAGAGAGAAATAGAAGAAGATCTTAGAAGATGGAAAAATATACCCTGTTCATGAATAGGCAGAACTAACATCATCAAAATGGCGATACTACCAAAAGTTCTCTATAGGTTCAATGCAATGCCAATCAAAATCCCAACAGCATTTCTTGTAGAAATAGATAAAGCAATTATGAAATTCATATGGAAAAATAAAAGACCCAGAATAGCAAAAACAACTCTAAGCAGGAAGTGTGAATCAGGCGGTATAGCGATACCAGACCTCAAACTATACTACAGAGCAATAGTAACAAAAACAGCATGGTACTGGTACCAAAACAGGCGGGTGGACCAATGGTACAGAATAGAGGACACAGAAACCAATCCACAAAACTACAACTATCTTATATTTGATAAAGGGGCTAAAAGCATGCAATGGAGGAAGGATAGCATCTTCAACAAATGGTGCTGGGAAAACTGGAAATCCATATGCAACAAAATGAAACTGAATCCCTTTCTCTCACCATGCACAAAAGTTAACTCAAAATGGATCAAGGAGCTTGATATCAAATCAGAGACACTGCGTCTGATAGAAGAAAAAGTTGGCTCCGATCTACATATTGTGGGGTCGGGCTCCAAATTCCTTAATAGGACACCCATAGCACAAGAGTTAATAACTAGAATCAACAAATGGGACTTCCTCAAACTAAAAAGTTTTTTCTCAGCAAGAGAAACAATAAGAGAGGTAAATAGGGAGCCTACATCCTGGGAACAAATTTTTACTCCTCACACTTCAGATAAAGCCCTAATATCCAGAGTATACAAAGAACTCAAAAAATTAAACAATAAGAAAACAAATAACCCAATCAACAAATGGGCCAAGGACCTGAACAGACACTTCTCAGAGGAGGACATACAATCAATCAATAAGTACATGAAAAAATGCTCACCATCTCTAGCAGTTAAAGAAATGCAAATCAAAACCACCCTAAGATACCATCTCACTCCAGTTAGATTGGCAGCCATTATGAAGTCAAACAACAACAAGTGCTGGCGAGGATGTGGGGAAAAGGGTACTCTTGTACATTGCTGGTGGGACTGCAAATTTGTGCGGCCAATTTGGAAAGCAGTATGGAGATTTCTTGGAAAGCTGGGAATGGAACCACCATTCGACCCAGCTATTCCCCTTCTCGGTCTATTCCCTAAAGACCTAAAAAGAGCATACTACAGGGACACTGCTACATAGATGTTCATAGCAGCACAATTCACAATAACTAGACTGTGGAACCAACCTAGATGCCCTTCAATAGATGAATGGATACAAAAAATGTGGCATTTATACACAATGGAGTATTACTCTGCATTAAAAAATGACAAAATCATGGAATTTGCAGTGAAATGGATGGCATTAGAGCAGATTATGCTAAGTGAAGCTAGCCAATCCCTAAAAAACAAATGCCAAATGTCTTATTTGATATAAGGAGAGCAACTAAGAACACAGTAGGGAGGAAGAGCATGAGAAGATTACCATTAAACAGGGATGAGAGGTGGGAGGGAAAGGGAGACAGAAGGGTAATTGCATGGAAATAGAAGGAGACCCTCATTGTTATACAAAATTATATACAAGAGGAAGTGAAAGGAAAGGGAAAAAAAACAAGGGGGAGAAATGAATTATAATAGATGGGGTAGAGAGAGAAGATGGGAGGGGAGGGGAAGGGAGGGGAGGGGGAATAGTAGAGGATAGGAAAGGCAGCAGAATACAACAGACACTAGTATGGCAATATGTAAAACAGTGGATGTGTAACCGATGGGATTCTGCAATCTGTATACGGGGTAAAAATGGGAGTTCATAACCCACTTGAATCAAATATGTGAAATATGATATGTCAAGAACTATGTAATGTTTTGAACAACCAACAATAAAAATTTTTTAAAAATCTGAAACAAGAAAAAAAAAGAAATTAACAACAGGTTATCCATTCATTAATAACTAAAAAGTTCTAGTATTGGAGGAAAAATAGATAAGCCATTAACTCAGTTGATCAATAAAAAAGGGAGAAGAACAAACATGCAACATAATAATTGATAAGGGGAAATTTCTATTGATAAGGGAAACTTAAAACAAAAGAAAATTAAGGTTCTATAACTTACATGAGTTGACAAGGTACCTTAAAAAGATCAGTTTTCATAAAACAAACAGAATAAGTTAAAAAAAAAATCTACCGTATACAGAAAGAACCTGGCAGAGATGGTTCTGCAGGAGTACTGTGGTGAACCTTGGGAACACGGATTTCCTCAAGGCTATAAAACTGATCCAGAGCATAAAAACAAAGGAGAACTTCCAAGCACTTATTAGCGAAGCAAGTACAGAATTGATACCTAACCCTGAGGAAGAGAACCAAAGCACACATTTGACAAATTCAACATCCACTGCTGGAGCAGGTGGTCAACTCTCAAGATAACAGGAAGGAACAGATTACAGTAGTGTGAATGGAAATGCAGTTTGTTCCGCAGCCCACACCACATAAACTCAATGCAGAAACACTAGCAGTATTACCACTTACTTGTTCACAAGAAGAAGGCAAGGATTTTTATTATCCTCAAAGATACTTCTTATGCCACTGAAGGTTTGGCAAACCCATGTGTTAAAGGACTAGTGTTCAGGGTGGCACTATTGGGAGGTGGGGGAACCTTTAAGAGGATGGGTCTTTTAAGAGGTCTTTAGGTCATTGGGGGAGTGCCCTTCAAGGGGATTTTAAGACTCCAGAAACCTCCTTTCTCCCTTTTTTGCTCCCTCTCCAGGAGATGAGCAATTTTGCTCTGCTACATGCTCCCCCTGATGCCTCGCTATGGATTGGTGATGGAGCCAACTGATCATAGACTGAAACCTCCAAAACAGTGAACCAGAATAAATTTTTTTCTTTATTTTTATCTTTGATTACCTCAGGTGTTCTGTTATAGTGACAGCTGTAAGAGCTTAAAAGAAGTAAGGCATTCCTATGTATAAATGACAACGGTATACCTGGAAAATCTTAGAGACCAATGATGATATCAAATTATTAAGCAACTTTATAGCATATAACATAGGAAATTCAATTGCCTTCATCTATACATAATGACCAACTAGAAAGTACGATGAAAGAGAAAACTCCATTTACAAAGTAAAATGCTAAAAAACATAAAATATTTGTGGATAAGCCTAACAATATACAATTATACATGAGGAAAATTATAAAACACCATGAGTATGCAAAAGTAGAATTGTACAAAAAGGAAAGATAGCTATTGACTTTGGCAAGATAGTCTCAACATTAAGAAATTGGTTCTTCCTAAGTTTCCAAGTGTGATGTGCTCTCAATTAAAATATCAAGTTTTGTTTCTAGATCTAGATAAGTTGATACTGAAGTATATAAAAAAATTAACTGTATAGATATGAATAAATGAATTGGTGTGAATATACTATGTATACCAGAGATATGAAAAATTATGCTCTATGTGTGTAATAAGAATCATAATACATTTCACTGTCATATATAAGTAAAATAAATAAATTAACCTGCAAAAATGAGCATAAAGCACTAAAAAAACTGAGAGGAACTATTTCTACCAAATATTACAATGCTACACAGTCTCTCTAGACATTGGTACATGAATAGACTATTATTGAGACTGTGAGTAAAGACACTTTCAAACATTGCTAATAAACATGTAAAATAAATCCCTCAGAAGAGAATTTGTCAATATTTAATATATATCCAATGTATTTAACATTTAACCCAGAAAGTCACTTTCAGAATAGTACAGAAATTAGAGATATCAATGTAAACTCATGATTTCTAATAACTATTTCCTAATTCTATCTGCTGCAAGAACATAAAATTTATGACATTCTAAGAAAATGAGCATACCTAACTCACAAATATTGATTTCCCAATACCATTCCCCACCAAAAGAAACTCCTTAGGGAGTAATAATGGATTCTGGGGCTGGGGTAGGGAAGGTTTATTTTGGCTCATGATTTTGGAGTTTTTGGTTCATGACCAATTGACCTTTCTTCTTTGGGCCTCCGGTAGCATAGTCTATCATGTCAGTGCTGGCATTGAACATTGGGCCTTGCACATGCTTGGCAAGTACAATGAGCTACATCCTCAGTTTCCAAAGAATATTTTATTTTATCTACATTTATATATATATATATTACACATCAAATTCTTCACCAATTCATCTCATGGCCAGGTGTGAAAAAAAAGAAAGTGGAAAAGAACATGTTCCCATAATCCTCTTTGAGGGCATCCCTGAAATGACTTAAAACCTCCCATTAGGCTCTATCTCTTAAATTTCCACCATCTTCCAATAGCCTTCTGGGGACCAAGGACTTAACTCATAGGCTTTTGGGAGACATTCTAGAGCCAAAATATAGCATTTCACATGGTCCCCAAGAATCATGTCCATTTCACTATGCAAAATACATCCATCCCCAACAGTCCCAAAGTCTTCACTATCCAAATGAAGACTAAAGTCCTAGTTCAAAGAGTCCTCTGAGATTCATGGCAAATTTAGTTATGAGCCCCTGCAAATATCAAAAAGAAAGTCATAAACATTCAAGAAATTATGGCACCATAAATATTCCTACTCCAAAAAGGTGAAACAGGAAGTAATGAGGAATCAGACCAAAAATTAAAATCCAGCAGGGAAAACATTAAATCCTTAGTCTCCAGTTCTGGCAGTTGGGGCACACTGTGGCAACATGTGGGCTTCCAAAGGCTTGGGTAGCCCCCACCCTACTACTTCACTGCAGCAGGCCTGAAGGCCTTTCTCTCCATCAGGTTTTACCTTTATCTGCAGCTTCCCTTGGACATATTACATGTTTCTGGCAGCTCCAGCTTCTTGGGGTCTCCACTACAGCTTTACTCTTACAGCTCTATGCATCACCCTGTTAAGGTCTGACCCTGTCACACATCTCCTGGCCTCCTAGGCTTTCTGCTGAAATCTTGGTGGAAGCCTCTTGCATTCCGTGAGTTTGCAAACCAGCAGCAGCACATAAACAGTGCAAAGGTCTACCATCAGCACAGAGCCATACCTGGGTCCATTTGAACCATGACTACAGTGACCTCAGTGTATTGCTTGCTTCAGCAGTCCTGGGCAAGAAGGGAACCATAAGGCTCACTTCTCAAAAGATTCTGCCCAAAAGTTCTCTGAGCCTGTGATGGTTGTGGTCTTTATGATTCCTGATTCTAAAGGCTTTTCCTCACCATCATGTATACTTACAGCAACAATTCTACCCTCAGTACCCATTTTCTCTGTTAGTCAGATTTTTGTCACTGAAACAAAATACCAAAGATAAGAAACTTGTAAATTAGATGAATTTATTCCAGGATAGTTTCGGAAGTTTCAGTCCATGACCAATTGACCCGGTTGTTTTGTATGTGTGGGGGCACAATATATCATGGCAGAAATGTGTGGCAGAAGAAGCCCATTTATTTCATGGCCCAATGCAAAAAGAAGAGAGCAAAAGATCAAGATCTCATATTTCCCTGAGGCAATGCCCCCAATGACCTAAAAGCTCCCACTAGGCTCCACCTTTTACAGTTTTGACACCTTCCCATGGCACCAAGCTGCCAACCAAATCTCTAACACATGGACTCTGGGGAGCTATTCAAGATGCAAACTTTAACAGTCTGGAGAAATATCCCCAAATTACTGGAAACAGGTTGAAAGAATGTAGGAGCCAGCTAGAGCAGGTTTATGTGCTTCTCAAAATTTCCTTTATAACCCCAAGGAAACACTAACTCATCTTATATAAAAGGAGAACTCCTCATCTTCCTTCCTAAAACTACTCTTTTATTCTAGTTCCAGATACTCCCATCCACAAATGCAGGATATTAGATTCATCTTTGTGGTCTCTCTCTCTCCAGTCAGCTGACTTCATGATATGAACTGAATTAACATATAGGAAGGTATTGAGGAACCAGAGAACACAGCCTGGCATTAGAAACTGCAAAGGGCCCTGGAACCTGAAACATACAAACAGGCTTTATCTGTCTCTCCTCTTTTCTTTGGAAAAAACAAAACAAAACTGTGGTGTATGACTAGTAGAAACAAAATTAGCATTTTCAAAATGCACAATTTTCCACTTAAGGTTTTTTTTAACAAAATGAAGATGGTTTTTGTCTTTGATGATAAAGAAAAAAATTGCCGAAAATCACTATTATAACAGTACTACAATGTGTAGCCATTGCAAATATTCAACTACCTACCTAGGACACCAATAAATAAGTGTAATAAAATTCCTGAAGTTACATACAATATCTACATAAACACCACACGGTAGTCTAATGATGCCAAGGGGCTTAATAATTTGATATTTAATATGAAATATGTATTTCCTACTTACACACACTGGGAAAATGCTGCTTTATTGCTTTTCATTTATTTGCAGTGAAAAGTGAGGATGCATTATACTCTCATGTAAGGATTGATTCATGTTTGAATCTCTCCTATCAACTTATAGCATTTGTATTTTGTTTAGGAAACTCTGATAAATATAAAACCAGTCATAAACCAGTGTTTTTACATGGCTTTTAAAATTCCTTTAGGTTAACAAAGAAATGTCTGTCATCTCTTACATAATGCCCAAGACATTCATGCAAGGGGTTTGAGAAATCTTAACAGTGACAGTCATGGTGAGACATTTGTATAAGTATCTAGAAACACACTATGCTACTTATTGCCCACATGTTGCCTGCTCCAAGTTCTAAATCACAATGGAGTTCTAAATCACAATGTTGGGAAAAGAACATGAGAGGAATACTCTTCAAACAGGATGAGGTACATGCTACCTGACAAGTTCATGAAGTCTATTTTTTAGGGTAGAATCTAAATAGTACCATGAATGTGATGGAACTGTTGTAGAGTAGACCACCACCCTGGCAGGAATGACACATTGGTTAAGTGTGCTCTGGATTTTTATATATATATGGATTTGCACCAAGTTCCTACACCACCTACTAGCTGTTAAACCTTAGATTAACAATTTTAAAACTATTTTAGACTTTAGTTTTTAAAAAATTATTGTAGTTTTCTTATCAAATAAGAAAATTATTCTTATGAGATAATTATAATTTAATTTCACTATTACCAGTCATGCATTATTTCAATTTCTCAAACTCCACAACAAAACTCATAAAGTAAGTAATTTTGTTCCCATTTTTATATGAGAACATATTTGTAATTCTTGATGCTATTATGAGGATTTAATGAGATAATTCATAAAAGTTGCTTACGGAAGTGTCTGGCACATAGTAAACGCTTAATAAATGTCAGCCATTATCATTAGGATTTAAATTCTTAAAATGATGACTTCTTTAATATTCGGTAAAAGAAGAAATTATAACTAATTTATTTAACAGCATGAAAACTTAATTCAACACTCTACTGGAAACATTTAGAGAATCTTCATTTAGCACTTTGAATATAATCGCATGACAAGATCTGAGAAAGTCTACTAAATTAGTACTTCAAAGAAGTTCAGTTATACAAAAAACATAGTCAAAAGGGCCTCTTTCTAGGAAAAGATTTGAAAATAACATATTTGAGAATGAACGCACTCCACTTCTATTCTCAAGATACTCTGTTAATGACTGAAGCAGGAATATTTTTTCTTGTATGACATACCCATTATTCTTTTCAATATAATTATAATCAATTACATACAAAAATATAGTCCTTTATCAGGATAAAAATGCTACAGAGGCTGGTGAGAAGCCCTTGGCAAAACTGCCCAGTGTCACTAATCCCAAGTATCAATAAAATGTGTAGCTTCTAGAAGACAAATTAGAGCTTGCTACCCACTAAAAGGGTAGTAGCTGTGAGTCAGAGCTGATGCTAGGGGGAAAAAAAATAAGGAAACCCCTGGTGAGTTCTTTCAGCCTCTACCAGAATCTTCTTAAACAGACAAATAGGAAAGTCTTGGGAAACAAGTGACAACCTTATATGACTCTGTCAGGAATGGGTACTGGTTGACCTTTAAAAACATGTCAAATGATGAGGAAATAAAATGTTCTACAACCTACCAGCAAGTGTCTTTGGTGACTGTGGCATGCAGGTTTCTACATGTTTGTTAAATCAAAATGTGTTGGCTGAAACAATCAATCTCCGTGGCTCATGGCCCTGCAACACTTCACACTCACTGAGGGGTCTTCTAAAGGAATTAATGACTGGTGCCCTCCCAGACCTATATCAGTCAGAACCTCTCAAAACTGTCAGGAATGGCAAAGTCCTGAGAAGGAAGAATTTTTAATAAAAGTAATTCATATGTATGTCACAGTAAAAGAAAAAAAATTTTTCAATAGTACCCTATTTTATATTTTCAATTTCTCTTTTTGTTTGATCATTTAAAAATGTACTTATTTCATATTCTCTTCTTTTCCCCTTTTCCTATTACATGAAGTTCTCAGGGAACTAATGCTACTGTTTGCTGTGTCTGCAGATTCTTCATTTGGTGAATTTCTCATACTGCTAATTGCTGAAATGGAAATGGGTCACAGTGTCAAACTAGCATGCTCTAGGTTCATCAGAAAGAGAAATTTCTTCCTATTCCTTTATTAAGCAAATTTCACATGACAACTATGTTTCCATATTTTTATACTTTAGATAAGTATATGTTATACCACAAATTTTATAATATTAGAGGTTTTTAATATTTTGATAACTTTGGAAAAGTAAAGTGGTGCTAGTAGTCAGAATTTAATAGAAACTAGTTTAATTTCACTGTTTTTTTTTCTGTCCAGTTCAGAAAGCGATGGAAAATTCAAAGGAAAAAAAAATTACTGAATAAAATTTTTAAATTCAATTTCAGTAGTGGTTTAAGGAAATGTAGGTTTCTTATTTGCAAATTGGTTTATAAGCAATATTTTGTAAAATTATAGAAAAAACACATTTAAACATATATTTATAAGAATAAACATATATTGAAAAGAATAAAATTATATAGACATTCTCTGCTGGTGTCAATGATGGAGTTGCCAAAAGTGTGCATTTGGGTAATTAGAAGACTTGGAGGTCTCTATATGCCTACTGGTAAATAAAAAGGCTTAACAGGTTATAATAAGCTAACAGGTTGGCATTCTTAGGATGACTTAATCTGAGATTTTCAAGTGCTTTAGTTTTGGGGAGGTGTATTCAAATAAAGCCACATTCAAACCCCACTAAATAGGAAATATGAATCAATTAGCTCAAGAGTGAGTGGTAGATGAACAGCCTACACTGCAAAAGCAAGTCCTGGGAGGTCCAGTGGTCACACTCCACAGACCACTGTTTTGAGTTACTGCAAGAGGTGGACATCACATGATCAAAGAAATATTTACTCAGTTTCCACATTAATATATATATATATACTTATCATAAAAACATATTTAAAAATGAAACATTTCACTTAAATGTCCAACTCAGCTGGTAAAATACCAGAGTCATAAATTTCATTTTCAAATCTTCAAAAGAAAAACTACTTGTAGTTCAAATATAACATCCTTGCAGAAAATAACTTGTCCCTAAGAGACAAGCCCTGACAATTCAAATAAGGTACAACCAAATGTCTGAAGCTACCATTCTTTTGACATATAACAACTGCTCATTTAAAAGTAATCATTACAATATTGATTTCCAATTTATCTTTTCCTGTAAGCACATCGCTTGGCAGCATATTTAAGTCAGAGTGTCACATTATTCCATTGTCCTGCTAAGAAAAATTCTTCCTTGTTAATTTAATCAATGATACAACTTTGACAAAAACAAAAAAAAATTACTATAATTTTCTTGTACATTACAATGTAAGTATTAAACAAAATCAATGTTTTAAGAAGCCGTGATCTTTGTTCTCAAGGAGAGAGCATCCTATTGAGTCCGACATCATAGAACACAGATTTGACATCTAATGACAAGCTAGAGAAACATCTTTGGAAAGAAAAACAAATAACTTTCCCATTTCCTTTATGCTTTATATTTCAAAGCTGATTGAGTTTTTTGATATAGAAGAGTAGGCTACATTACAAGAACAAAATGAATTAAATACATCTGGCTTGCATTACCCTCTATGCATGTATGATTACACTATTGGTGTGACTCTGCACCATGTATAGCCAGAGGAATGAGAAGTTACCTTCTATTTGTGTACAATGTGTCAAAATGAATTCTACTGTCATGTATAACTAATTAGAACAAGTTAAAAAAAAGAAAAAGAAATTAGCATTTAGAAATGAAACAAAAATATGACATCAGAAATAACTCTTCCAAATGTGTATTAAAAATACTTTGTTACTTGTCTCTGGGTAACTATTACATTTAGTTAAAATTAGAAAAATCTAAACAAAACTCAACAGTTTTTTTTTTTTTTTAATGTACATATATACTCTATTGCTCAATACTCACTTGGCTACTAGGAACCAACACAGCAGTCTTGTAATGTCACTCTTGACCAATGAATTTAGCACATTATATTGCAAATACACTCAATCAATAAGGATTCTTCTATAATACACTATGGTGATTTTATTCTAGAACATGGCTGTTTTCTCAGCTGTGGCTTTTAAAATTTGTTCTTTTTAGATATGCATGACACTAGAGTGTATTTCGACATATTATATATACATGGCGTATACCTCCTCCCTCCCCCCTTTTTTATGGTACCAGGATACTTTCCAGCCCTATTATGTATTATATTTAGAGACAGGGTCTCACTGAGTTGCTAAGCGCCGCGCCATTGCTGAGGCTGGCTTTGAACTCGTGATCCTCCTGTCTCAGCCTCCAGAAACACTGGGATTACAGGTGTGTGCCACCACGCCTGGCTAACTTCCCCTTCCTGTGGTCGTACATGATGTGGAATTACACTGGTCATGTATTCATATGTGAACATAGGAAAGTTATCTCTGATTCATTCTACTGTCTTTCGTATTCTCATTCCCCTTCCTTCCCTTCATTCCCATAGGTCTAATCCAATGAACTTCTATTCTCCCTCTCTTTCCTTGTTGTGTGTAGCATCCACATATTAAAGACATTCAACTTTTTTTTTTTTTTTTAGGATTGGCTTATTTTACTTAGCATAATAGTCACCCGATCCATCCATATACCAGAAAAAGTCATTCTTTTTATGGATAAATAATATTCCATTGTGTATATAAACCACATTTTCTTTATCTACTCATCTGTTGAAGGGTACCTAGGTGTGTTCCAGAGGTTAGTTATTGTGAATTGTGCTGGTATAAAAATTAATGTGGCTGAGTCACTGTAGTATGCTTATTTTTTTTTTAGTATTTATTTTTATTTTTTAGTTGTAGTTGGACACAATACCTTTATTTTACTTATTTATTATTTTTATGTGGTGCTGAGGATCGAACCCAGGGCCTCACCTGTGCTACGAAATTGCTCTACCACTGAACCACAACCCCAGCCCCTGTAGTATGCTGATTTTAAACTCCTTTGGATATATATCAAGGAGTGGGATAACTGGGTGAAATAGTGGTTTCATTCCAAGTTTTCTGAGGAATCTCCATACTACTTTCCAGAGTTGTTGCACAGTTTGCAATCCCACCAGCAATATATGAGTGTATCATTTTCCTCACATCCTTGACAACATTTATTGTCACTAATATTCTTAATAAATGCCATTATGACTAGAATGCAAAGAAATCTCAGTGTAGTTTTAATTTGCATTTCTCTAATTGCTAGAGATGTTGAACATTTTTTAAAAATATTTATTTATTTATATATCTTTAGTTTTAGGTAGATACATTAATTTGTTTTTATGTGGTGCCGAGGATCGAACCCAGTGCCTCATGCATGCTAGGTGAGCACTCCACCACTGAGCCATCACTCCAGCCCCTGAATATTTTTTTCATATATTTTTTTTTGGATCATTTGTATTTCTTCTTGAAGTACCTGTTCAGTTGCTTTGCCCATTTATTGATTGGGTTATTTGGGGTTTTGATGTTAAGTTTTTTGAGTTATTTATATATCCTGGAGATAAATGCTCTGAAGTATGGGTTTGAAAGATTTTCTCCCATTCTGTAATCTCTTTGTTCAGGTTCTTGATTTTTCCCTTTGCTGTGAAGCTTTTTAGTTTATTGATTCTTGATTTTGCTTCTTGCGCTTTAGGAATCTTGTTGAGATAATTGGTTTCTAAGCTGACATGATGGAGAATTGGGCGTACATTTTCTTCTAGTAGGTATAGAATCTCTGGTCTAATTCCTAGGTCCTTCATCCATTTTGAAAAACTCAACAGTCTTATGCTAAAAGGGTTCTTCAATTTTTTTTTTTACCATTTTTTCAGTTTTTTCCTCTTTTTTCTTCTGTATTTTAATATATAAGCATGTCCCCAAGATTTTGTATGTAATACTCTGCTTTAAAAAAAAAATCTATACTACTTGCTTTTGTGATTTCATCTATTTCCATCAACTCTTCTCCCCTTCTTCATAAATTCCTCTCAAAGTGCTCCGTGGTTCATCATCCCCAGTTGCATCATGTAGTACATCCCATTGGGCCAAGACTAGAATATTTTTCTTTTGAATCAACTGTGTTTTACAATAAACTTCATCTTTATTCTCCAAGTCACTTGAGCAAATCCTTTAGAGCTCTTGTTTTCTTTTGCCATTGTTTTGTTTCATTTCTCTCTTCAACTTCTGCCAAGTTCTGAGGACCCTAAATATCACCTGCAGGATACTGTGTTCTTTATTCCCATACAGGGTGCCTGCCAGAAAGCCTATGAATATCCATTAACATTTAGGTAATTGTTTCTAAGAAAAAGCTTGGTTCAGTGTTCAGAGGAGCTCATAAGTCACCATTTCTAGGAAACTCAAATATGCAGAAACTGGCTCATACACTAAATGGATAAAAGTCAACCTACCTACTGTACACTCTTGCTATATTTAAAATCTATGCATATTTATCTTTGCATCACAGGTATATAAAAAAGTAGAAAGACTATGTTCAATTGCTTTCACCACACAACTACATAATCTAAACTACTTAAAAAATTTTTGAATCTCTAAATCAATAATCAATTGTTGTGGTCCCTATTCAATTGTTCATATCATCATTGTTGCCCTTAATACATTTTTAAATACAATGAATTGTCTATTCTGTATCCAGGGCAAAAGAGTTCTATACAGGAGTATAGAATTAGAGTTCTATATAGGAGTACATCTTCATTTTTGTATTTCCAACTCTTAACACAGAGTCTAATACAAAATGTGTGTTGGATGAATGAACCTCTATTGCCCACTTGTCATAAAGTTATGATGACTTTTCTATTATTAAGAATAAAAAAAAAGATGCTGTACTCAATTGCACTCAGAATTGTTGAACATGAAAGGAGCCAACTTGTTTTCTGGTAAAAATAGACTTCTAAGATTGTTTTATATTTATAAACCTACAATTATCTGGTCACCTTTTGTCAATTAAGTCTTAAAATCACAAGTGTTTGAGAGTTGTTTTGTCGCCCCCCCCAGTACCGCCAGTCTGTTTTCTTAAAAATTCATCACATCCTATTCATTGCTCTGATTCAAAGAGAAAATGTGCATATTTGAAAATGACTCATAATATCTAAATTATGCTAAAATTAGTGTTACACTAATTAGACTAAAAGACCAACCCCTTGAGGTTTGAAGGCCTTCCTTCTTCATGTTTTTCATATTTGGAGTAAAAAAGGGATAAGATATAAAGGCTGGAAGGAAAAAAAAATCTCTTTGCTACATAAAGATAAAAACCAAAATAAGTCAATGCAATTTTTTAAAACAACCTGTTGATTTCATCAGAAAAAAAAAAAAACAGTTAAAAACAAGGTCTTTGTACCTAAAATAGAATTGCCTAATATTTCACTGTGAATCAAATATATATTTTTTGTGGTATAAAATTCATCATCTCCTAAATTTAGGTTAGCTCTAAACACTAATTATTTAGATGAGGAATTCTTTCAGGGGGCAGGGATGGCTAAACACTGATCAATCACCATTTGCTAAATCTGATGCACTGTTATCAAATAACAGGGACAGTGGATATAAGAGGGGGAGATAATACAAACGGAGACCCAACTCCTTGGAAAGCAGAGCCAGAGAAGACCAGGTAAAGGTACGCAATAGCCCTATCTCAGACTGAGAAGGACTCAGGGCTTCCTTCGCTAAGGGAAAGAGGTTTGATCCAGTTATATTTGACTGTCAGATGATAGGCACTTTAATAAACACCTGGAGTTCATGGATATGAACATGAAAGAAATAGCAAGAAAAACTGAGGATAAAATCTTAAAAAGGAAGTACCAATATAATATAATGAGTGGCAGAGAGTCTTGGTGCTTCAGCTGTTCACTTGTGCACAATGAAGTTGACCCAGAACTGCTTTTGAGTGGAGATGAGTTGACCCCTCCTTTAAGGACTCCCTGTCCCTTGGATGTAGAGATGAGACAGTCATTTATTCAGATAGTCTTGGTTTTCATTTTCATTAGAATATTTCAATCCTGTGTTGTTTGTTTGCACTGCTTGGTTTTAAAAGTCAGTCTATTTGCTTTTAATCAGCAAATTAACTCTACTCCAGGACCAATGCAGAGATTATGACCTTATATATTTTACTGTCTCCAACTCTTATCAAAATCAAAAGTACAAGAAGTAATATCCCCAAAGGATGATAGCCTAGATAATAAGTTGTTTAGTGATCTCTGTAATCTGTCTAGATTTTAACATTAAATTAAACCAAAACATCATTAAGATGAATATCTGGACAGTGTATCAGGGGCTGTTTTGTTTGCTTATGGCTAGGCACACTCCTATAAAATTGCTTTTACTGAATTGAGCTTTGTTGTGATATCTTCTGCTACTTGCTTTTGGCTTTATTGGTGAGATATATTAAAGAAGTTGCTTTAGCCATCTTTTTATAAGCTCTCTGGGAGATTTATCAGGATTTCAGAGTGAGGAAGAGTTTGATGCTTCTTTTACAGACCATGCAAGTCCAATGAATACCTAGCCATGTTAATAAATGTAATTGAAATGATTCATTTTCATTTTTAACCTTTTATCTTTTCACATGAATTTGAAATAACAGTGTAAAAGTCCCACAGTTAAAGTGGAATGCTTTTAGTTAATTACACTGATTTTTCTCCATTTTCAGGAATGAACTAAATTATGGCCTCTGTGGGTTCCTGCCCTCTTGAAAGAATCAGGTCTCTTTGAAGATCCCAAAGGGGATAATGAGGAAGGATGGGGCTACTTAGCAGCAAAGTTTTCCAGTTTTAATGCAGTCATGTCAGCTTATTGGCATCTTCTATGGGTATAACCTTAGCAGTGGCCTGCCAGTGACCAACATGGGTCCTCATGATGTTGATCATAGATGTTGGACCTGAATATTTCTGACATCTCTGTGTGCATGCTCGTTATCTGGCACCCATCTTTCTCCTGAGTCATCCAAGCCCAAACTAAACCATCAGCAATACCAGCTGCCACTACCCTGGTCAATCTGGCAAAAAGGAAAAAAGTGGGCTAAAAGGAAATTAAGCAATATTTTCCAACCTATGAGGACAAAAAAAAATAAATCAACCCTAAAAATCAGATTATATTTTAACTAGATAATATTTAAAAATCCAAAATTTAAAAATCCAAATTGCATTGTATTTATTATTTTGTTTAGTGTGCAAAATATAAAAGTGTCATTTAGAAATTTCAGATACAGTGTCCATCTATGAGATATATTCTAATAAGCATGTTCTTAGATGTTCACCTTCAGAAAAATCTACCCTAAGATAGACAAGTCTCAATTGACACAGTAAAAAGTAAAGTTCCTTAAAGATTATCTTCAAAACGTTCTTATTTTCAAATGCCAAAGGCATCAATACAAACTATGCTATCAACATGTGCCTAGAAGAAAACAGTTCTAAAATAAGCTGAAAGATGTGAATATAAAAATACGCTTCTAAAAGTAACTTGAAAGTGAACAAAATTATTTAAAAACTGTTATTTCAGATTATAGAAGCTTCTTTGTGAATGTGGTCACTCAAGAGCCAATGCCTAGCTCATTCCATGGGGCCAGCATTAACCTGATGCCAAATCCAGACAAAGATACTAAAAAAGAACTACACATCAATATCCTTTATGAACGTTGATGTAAAAATCCTTAATAAAATTTGAACGAAAAAAATTCAAAGCACATTAAAAGCTTATTCACTAAGACAAATTGGGATTTGTTCCTAGAATGCAAGGATGGTTAAATACATGAAAAATCAGTGTAATATACCACATGAACAGAATAAAGGGGAAAAAGATAATCATCTCAGTTGATGTAGAAATAAACACTTGACAAAATTCAATGCCCTCTTATGATAAACACACTCAACATACTAGGAATGGTAAGATGCCATCAACAGAATCAAGTGTTGTTTGTACCCATAAATATAACATGTGTATATTCATAATCTACATCAAATAGACAAAACTCCCAGGATGGGGTTGGGGTTGTGGCTCAGTGGTAGAACATTCATTTGGCATATGTGAGGCACTGGATTCAATCCTCAGCACCATTTATAAATAAATAAAATAAAGGTATTATGTCCATCTACAACTAAAAAAAAACCAAACAAACAAACAAAAAAACAACTCCCAGGAGTACTTACCTGCCAAAATTTTCTTTAACTGTCTAAACCATACATCGCAGTGGTCTTCACTTAAATTAATAAGATCAAGGGTGGAATCTTTTAATTTGTTCTGTTCCTTTTTCAGGCAGAAGAAAAGTGTGATGCCTAGTAAAGTCCCACTTCTTGGCTGCTTAGCAGAGCAACGCCGCTTCAGCTTCACAGAGAATATGTTTTTGAGCTCAAGAGATTCTTCTTTACATAGCAAATCAAATTTATAATTACCTGAAAAGAAAATTTATTTTCTTCAATCAAAACCATTACATCCATATCTTCTATGTATGCACAATAGTTAAGACCCAGAAAATCTTTATCATTTTTAATTATGTGGTTTCCCTTTGCGTCTGTCCCTGCATGAGACAGGAAGGGAAGAAAAGAAAAATGGATCTATTTTCCAAAATGAGGGGGAAAAATAGGATGAATGAAGGGCATTTCTGCCACACGAGGCCTACAATATTCAGAATCAGAACATTTAATGTATGAAGAATTTTGAGCAACACTGTAGTAATAAATTAATATCATGCAAGGGGCTCTTTTGTGACAAACTAATGCAAAAAAAAAAAAAAAAAACAAAAAAAAAAACCACAGAATTCACTCACAGAAGTGAGTTATGCCAACTTATTGAAGGCAATCTTAAAGAAAAGGAAATGTACCCTCCTGGAAAAGTAACACATGTGCAAAAAGGATGAACATGTATGATTATTGTCAATAGGAAACATAGGAATTCCTGCCAATCTAGAAAAGCACTCAAAAAACTTAACCACAATCAGACTTTATTTTTAAAGTGGTGTGTGTGTGTGTGTGTGTGTGTGTGTGAGCAACTTTCAAAACTTTTGCTTCTGATCAACATGGAATGACATGGACTGTTTATAACTTCTACCTGAAACACCACAAAACCACACAGGATACCTGAAGAAGCAGTGTTCAAGACACTGGACCTCAGGTGACAAAGGAGGACAGTGGTCCCTAAGAGAAGACAAACAAAATGCACCACATGATTGCCCCAACCTACTACAGGAGAGTGTGTCCAGGACACAATGGAGGCAGGGGAACCCTAGTGGTCTTTCTTGGTTGAGAGGGAATTAGGGGTCCAAGATGTCAAGGTGACAAGGATTCATAAGGCTAATTACCAGAAAGGAAAAGGCTTCACAGAGAGCACTTAAGATCTGTAGAGGTGTCAAGTCTTCAGCAAGTATTGGTCAACACGTGAGGCCAGGGAAAGAACCACTCACAGGACTATGAGAACAGTGTTCAGATCACATAGGCATCCAACCAGCCAAAGTGGAAAATCACAGAAATTCACGGGAGATTGGGGAGAATATTTAGAAGAATATTATCCCATCAGTGAGTTGACCAAAGGCTGCCACCTAACAAGCCTAAAAAACAAGCTGCAAAAGCATTACTCTGCTTCCAAGTAACTTACAAAGCACTAGAATATTCATAGAAATGTAACAATGTCCCACAAGTTTTGTAATATCTTTCATCCAACTTCACATAACTAGGTATGCAAAATATGTGTCCCACAATAGAAAAAGTAATGAATAAAAAATAAAAACCAGATGAAACAATAGAAAGTAGAGGCTATGTCTCAGCTTCTTCATTCCTTGAAGTATGCAATTGTCCTCAGACTGGAGTGAGGACTTTGAGGCACTCCAAGATACTCATTGTCTGCATATTTCTGGGAGTTTTTGGCCTTCTCTAATCATTCTGTAAATCATAGCCTGATTGATAATGAAGCACAGGTACCACTAAAATAGAAAGGAATAGAAAAACCTTCACTCAAAGATTATCCTATTGTTTAGTAGGATAGGGGGAACTCAAAGTCCATTTTTCAGGCCTGACATTCTCTAGAAAGTTCAGGTTTCAGCTCTGATTATAATCCACTTCCATCCTTCGGTGACACAAGACCCCCAACATATTAATTCAGCAGGCTTTTCTTTGTGTAGCAAAACATTTCGTAATCTCAGAAAATAATCATCACTATTATTATAATCACTTTAACCAAAGGAGTGCACGTATTTGAGCCAAAACCTTTTTATACCTTTATGAATTGAATGATTCACCCTGACTTCCCTTTTCTATAAATACTAATCAATTAATCTGTATTGTAAGATTGACTTTTCTCTAGTACAGTTCTCAAGCTATCAGTCTCAGAAGCCCTTTGTACTCTTAAAGAATGAAGAACCCCAGATAACTTGTTTGTGTAGGTTATAAGTATCTGTATTTGTTGTACTAGAAATTGAAATTGAGATTTTTTTTCAAAGAACAAGAAAACAATTCATACACTCCTACAGGGCAACGATGTTAGACATATTCATCTCTGCAGAATTCTACTGTACCCTTGGGAGACAATGAGTGACTATTGCAAACATATTCTTAGTAATATGATAAAAACAGCTTTGACTTTACTAATCCCCGAAAAAGTCCCTGGAACACACTTTGAAAACACTGCTTTAGCATATTTTAGATCATTTGTGCCCTTTAATCATATTATGAAGTTAAGTCCTTTTTCAGATAATGTTCCAATTAACTAAAATTTTTGGTTCCCTCTTAATATCACCCACTGATCAGTGTAAGTCTCTCCAGTTGAGCACCTTGGTAACCTATCTCTGAAAATAGCCTCTTATAACAGCATAGGGTTTCAAGTTCATCTGAGTTTTTTAAGGAGTCCCAGTTCTAATAAGGAAGAATATATTAGAAAAGCTGGCCAGAGGAGTATGATACCTAACTCATTCACAATAAGTCAGTAATATTGCTATGATTTGAATGTGAGGTGTCCCCAAAAGCTCATCTGTGAGACAATGAAAGAATATTTAGAAGTGAAATGATTGGTTTATGATAGCATTAACACAAATCAGTGATCAACTGAGTGGTAACTGAAGGTGAGTAGGATGTGGCTGGAGGAGGTAGGTCATTAGGGGTGTGCCTTTGGGGTATATATTTTATATATGCAAGCAGAGTCAGTCTCTCTCTCTCTCTCTCTCTCTCTCTCTCTCTCTCTCTCTCTCTCTCTCTCTCTCTCTCCATTCTGATCATAATGTGAGATGCTTCCGAACCGGTAGGCCTGTGGCCTCCCTCACAGAACACTTGAGAAAGTCCAGTGATATCTTACCCGCTTCCAGTACTCTCAACAATGAATGGAGCAGGTTTGTCCAAGGTCCTGGAAACTCCTCACTCTGTAGTATATAAAGAAGTATGTGGTAAACAGTGTCCTGTGAAGCTGGGGAAGTTTGTCTGAGTATGGGGGTGTTGCTGGGTGTCTGCTTCACACAGCTGGATGTGTAGATAAGCTGCACCATATTCCTGCCTAAATAAACTTGATTTTGGCTATATCTGTGGATATTCTTTTAAAAAATCAAGCAATTAGCAAAGCTGAACATCTTTTCATGTGCTTTCCATTTTAGTTTCTCAAGAGTTGCCTCTATATGTGCTTTGCCCTACTTCTATTTGTCTATTTTTTAGTCACTTGCAGAAATCCTTTAAATAATCTAAAAATTAAACCCTTTATACACATTATGTTGGTAATAACTTCTAGGCTGATTTTACAACAATTTGTGTCACATATAAATTTCATTTTATGTGGGAAAACATACAACAAGTAAGAACACAGAGGAAG
The DNA here is from genome assembly GCF_047511675.1 of Marmota flaviventris. Classification (NCBI taxonomy): domain Eukaryota; kingdom Metazoa; phylum Chordata; class Mammalia; order Rodentia; family Sciuridae; genus Marmota; species Marmota flaviventris. Next base: position 51,679,211 of record NC_092508.1, on the reverse strand, counting down.
GAAAGAAGGAAGAAAAGTAAAAGAAAAAGCAGCCATTGAGGGAAAGAAAAATTGGGACAAAATAAACTCTTTACTTTTAATTTGAAGTTCTGTAGTGTAGTCTGTAATTATTTCATATGCATGTGCTTCATTTTGGCTAACAAATAATTCAATAACTATTCCAATTTAAAACCTCTTAGAAAATTGAAATTTTAAAGATATTGACCAACAGCCAATATCACATGACAATAAAAAACAGAGGAATTTCCAGAAATAAGAATACCTAATAGAATACCTATAGAATCATCTTCACTGTTCCCAATTACTCTAGACATTCTAGCCAATGCCATAAGGAAAATGAAATAAAAGACAATAATTGGTGGTAGAGGGAGAGGAAGCTGAAATTGTAACTATATCACAATATATTTGTAAAAACCAAAAGAGTCAACTTAATCATTAGACCTAATAAAAATATTCAGTAAGGAAGCTCGTTACAAATGTGTCTATACTCAAGGAGACATAATGGATATAAAGAGATACCATATCCATTAGCATATCATACTTAGGAATAAATTGGCAAAATGATGCTGGACTTGAATGGGGGAAAAGCCATTTATAATTTACTAAGAATAAAGAATTAAATGGAGATGTATTAAGTTCCAAGATTACATGTTTTATATGACAGAAACCTCATTATTAACTATAATACAACTTCAATCAAAATCTTAATGGTATATTCTTTGATGTAAGGAGGAACAAGGAACCTGATCAAGTGATTTGCAAATTCTCTTGGAATAAATGTCTTACATTAACTAAAAAAAAAAAATGTTGTAAAAATAATGAATGGAAGATCATGCCCTGTCAAGTATATTTTATAAAGTTATGATAATTAAAAACATCTTTAAGTAGAGAAATGAATGGACCAGAGAAACATTTATATGATTTTTAAAATTCTCTAATGTGTTATGGTAGAATCTAAGCTCACTGGGAAAAAGTGAAAGGTGCTTTAAAACTGATTTAATTTTTTGAAAAGAAAAAATAGAGCCCCATCTCATAATAAGCACCAATATTTCCAGAATAGAAATTTATATAACCATAATAAAAAAGCCCTAAGCATAACAGCAAAGGCAGACATTCCAAGATCAAGATAATTAACATAAAAATTATTCAATGCCTACAAAGTCCTAAAGACCCATAAAAGGGAGTCACAAGCAAAGGCCAAATGAACAGAAATACTTGCAACACATGATGATTATATAATCTATTTAATCAAGAAAAGAACACTTTAATGGAGAAGCACATAAAAGACCCAAGCAGGCATTTCACAAAAGAAGAAATGCAAATTTACCAATGAACATATGAAAAAGTTCAACCTAATTAGTAATCAAAGAAATGCAAATTAAAACAACAAGATACCACTTTTTGCCTTTTAGATTGGCATGAGATCAAAAATAAGGCTCAATGATGGTACAGCTAAAGGGAAGCAGTCCCAGTGCTGCTAGGAATGAAAAATGGTAACTGCTGAATAACAAGTTGGGAATATGTATCAAAAGATTTCAAAATGTTAATTGCAGCAACATTTATGATAGCAAAAATATTTAAAGAAACATTTGTGTCCTTCAATGGGAGGATGGTTGAAGAAATCATAGTCGTCTTCTGTAACTCAAATGAGCCAGTGTGAGCTCTGTATGCTGATCTGGAAAAGCATTCATGCTAAGAGAAATGAATAAATGGAATAAAAGTTATAAAAGCAGTCTGAGGGATTTGATCACACTCTCATTCGAGAGATTTTTAAAAAGAAATCTAAGCAAAATTACACAACAAATTTAACATTGACAACCTATTAAAAGAGAGAAATGTAGCTTTTAAGCAATGTAGCTCAGTGATGGAGCTTTTCCTATCATGTATCAGACACTGCATTCAAATCCCAGTGGGAGACATGGGGAGGGAGAGGGAGAGGAGAAGGGGGAGAAAGGAATACAAAGTTAGATTTCTTATAAACCTCTATAATTTTCTTTTGAGAGACAGTGAGAGAGCGAGAAAGAAGGTGGGAGGGAGATATGAGATAGAGAATGTGAGGTTAGATTTTTCTTATAAACTTCTATAATTTTCTCTTCCAATAATCAACATAACATATTTGAATATAGAAAATAAAAAATGCTTTAAAATGCATGGTTTTGGTCCAGCAATTTACTTCGAGGAATTTACCAGAAGGGAATAAGTAATACGCAAAATTAGCTAAAAGAAAGCTTACCCAAGCATTATTTGGGCAAAATTTGAAAACAACCTAAATGTGCCGTAAGTACTGGTTCTATAAAATATATTTATATAACGGAATGCTACAGATCAATTAAAATGCATTACTTGTAGAAAAGTATCCAAAATAGCATAACACATTTCCATTACTATTCTATATATTGAATACAAAACATAAGAGTAATACATTTTATATGCATATAAATATTAATGTGCATGAGAGAACTTGATAAACTAATGAGACTGTGTTTAATTTTGCTGACGTAAATTTATTTTTACAATGAAGTACTTATGATTAGTTGTAATTGCTCATCCTAAAATTGTTTCTGATCATTTTGTTTTTATCTAAAAAATCCCATTCCCTAAGAAGGGTAGCTGATATTTAATGAGCACATGCTATTAGCCAGACAATACCCTAAGTACTTTACATGCATCATCTCCTTTAAACCTTATAGCAATCCTATTTAGTATTTATATTTTCCTGAAAAGGAAGAAACTCAAGATGGAATTGAAGTAACTATCCAAGGCTATACTTATGACAGGGGCAGGGCCAAGATTTGAACCCAGGCATTTTGGCTGACCTTACAAGTTTTCTACAATGCTGGGCTGACAATAGGGACTTTCTTCAAGGAAACACTCATGGGCCCTTTCATCATTCCTGCTGGTTATTAAGGCACAAGTTCATTACAATCAAATGCAGATATTTTAAGGTTATAGTTTGAATTTTGTCAAATATATACACTTACAATCATTATCTCAATAAAATTATTTTTTTCATTATTCTAGAAAGTTCCCTCAAGCCACTATCCAGCTAATCCCTCACTATCACCATTTAGATTATTACTGACTTATTTTTGCTTTTTTCTAGAACTTTGTAGAAAGTGTTTATTTTTCATCTGGTTCACTTCACTCTAATATTTGGATTGATGGGAACAATAATTATAAAAATTAAAAATAAGATTAATAAGGAAGGACCATGTTATTAAAACAAAACTATTTATGCCTCTCCTTCAAGAATTTATTGATCTGATCTAGACCAATATCCAACTGTTGCTTTTAGAATGCTTTTCATTAGATTTCTTTTTTTCCTGCTTTTACTAATGTATGAATGACACATTAAAAAAAAATGTATATATTCATGGTATACAATGTGATATTCTGAAACATGTGTAAGAAGTAAAATGATTAAATCAAGCTGAATTATTTCTGTTGTTGTGAGAACATTTCAAATCTAATCTTGTGGCAATTTTCAGGAATACAATACATTAACTACAGTCAACTTTTTATACAATAGACCCAGAACTCATTTATCCTCAGTGAAGCTTATATACCCTTTAACCAACATCTCCCCAGTGCCTCTCCTTCTCCCAGGTCCTGGTAATGCCATTCCAACTCTTTCCTTCTATGAGTTAGACTTTACTTAGAGTCTACTTACAAGTGAAATTATCCCTTTTTAAATCTACTCAAAACAGTAGGTCAGTCAGTCCTTAAGAAAACAGCAAGGCACCAAATGTATAAATTAACTGAGTAGAGTTTCATCAGACACTGAATTATATCCCTCAAGGAAAAAGTGGGTTAGACTGTAGCAACCAGGAGCAGCCAGCAGTGAAATTCTAAAAATCCCTGCATGGATCTGAGTGGCACTTCCTCTTTTCTCTGCTGAGACTTCTAATCTATTCCCTTGCATTTGCTTGCAGATTAAAATCTGAATTTTTCACATAATTGGTCTTTTGCCAATGTGAAAAGAAGAAACTAAGGGGAAGAACTACAGATTGAGAAGGTTTAGTTTTTGTCTGAAATGAAAATAAGTATAAATGACTTGTGAAGGAAAAAGGTTTTACAAATGTCTAGTAATAGACAAATGTTCCTTGGTACTCTTTTTCTCAGCAGCTATGTAAATTTCTCAGGTGTAAATATCTTTCATATAAATTCTGATCTCTTACTCATTTCAGTAATGTTAATCATTTATGTTCTATCACTAAATCTATCCTTTTCTACTCACAGGATTCACTTGATTTTTTAATATAATTATGGCCTAAAGTGAAGGTGCATATAACATTATTTTTAAGGAAAATTTTTCTCACTTCAGAGACAAAAACTTGTTAGAATTATGTGAACTTCAACTAAAAATGGTTTCACTTAAAGGTCTGGACCTAAATATTGTTTAATCAGTCATCAGACTAGAAGGTGCTTTGCTGTGTTTGTGTCTCTGTTTTTGAAATTCCTAGGCTATTTGAACTCTGTGGGGGTAGCAGAACAACTGGCTTCCTAGGCTTGAAAGAGGTTCTTCTGGTTTCTTGGTGGAAGCCACAGGCCAACCTCTGCAAAGGATGAAGGTTTTGGAGAGCATCAGATAAGATAAACTAAAAATCTAAGGAGGCCATTATTTCTCTCCAACCCTCACTTCAAAACACTTACTCTATGGACACTCCTAAAATACATAAATATTTAGGACAAAATAATTAGAGGTGGGGGGGAAAGAAACCATAAGAGAAGTCTTTGTTCTGGGTCTATAAAAATTGGCCACTTATCTATGCCCGTTTTCAGTATTACTTTAAGAATAAGTAAGACTCATTCTGTGCTCCAAATGAATTTAAAACCCACCTTTTACAAATAAAACTATTTCTAAATACTGAAAAAAATGTTAGGTCTTCTATCTCTGCTTAAATTTCCTTCCACAGGATAACTGCTATCTCATGCCAGCCAACTCTGTTATAGTACTGGTTTCTGCCACTGGCAAATGCTCTCATAATTGTAGGCAGAAGATACATTTCCATGTATGACTTCACATACACAGACTGCAGATTAAAAGCCAAGTTCAAAAAACACTTATTTTAAGGCATACATTTTAAATATCACTTTACTTTTATCTTAATGCTAAAACCCACCTTTCCTGGTAAGAAGTATGGAATAAAATTTGATGAGTAGATAAAAATATGGAAATCTATAGACACTTTTTTGCAGATTTTGAAAATTAAATCTTTATCAATGCTATATAACTTTTGCTTGGTGGCATGTGGTTTATTATTTGAAATCTATTGGTTCATTAGTATCATATTGGTTATTGCTAGTTGTTTCAGAACATTAACTGTCCTCTCACATTACTTACACAGATACTGGGGACCATCTGTTCTTGCAAGGGATTTAAGTATACATCTATTGGATATCATGCTATTTATTTAATTCAGCACCCACTTCCTATTGTTGTATTTTCTTGGGGGAAAAAGTCAATTTAATTACAGGGAATAAAGATAACCTCTCCTGGCAGGTTACCCTGTCACCATGAGAGCAAAGCAGAACCTGCTTAAAGTAGGTTACAGTGACTAACAAGAAGAGCAAAACCAACAACACTTAAGAATATTTAGCAAAGGTTTAACAAAAATAGAACAGTGAATGGCACTTTTAAAAATATTACTGTAAGCCTAGGGCTTGTCTAAATCAATCTTGGCACATCTGTCTGATGCAGACCGTAAACAGGATTAGAGCTGGATTTATCTGCTTGGTGCTAATTGTGCTCACAGTTTCTGCACATGTCCACTTTTTAAAATACTGCCTGAAAAACAGGACTGCCTGATAGATGGCTTCCACAACATCGTGTATACACACACTTATGGTATATTAGATGGTTAAGCAATGTGATGTCTAACAATTTTTTTTGGCTCTTCAGAATTACTTATCTAATCCCCTAATTAAAAATACAAAATTCTGTTTGAATACACCACATACTGAGATAAATCTGTGAAGCAAGGGACCAATAAATTTGAATACACTTTAATTGTAAGAAGAAAACACAATTTAATTGTTAATAATCAGGTTAAACTAGGGTTTAAACAAATAGGGCTGCTTCTGTAGTGTACTGAAAATCCATCACAATGTATTACTATCCTTGAGAATTATGACATGACATTTGTTAGCAGAAAAGCTTAAGTTCCTAAATATGTACATATATCAAGAATGACAATGAGTAAATAGCATTCTTATCTAGTAAAAAATGAGTGAACATTCATATTTTTAGAGAAAAATAGAAATTGGCAATCCATATACAAATGTTGTATTTCACCAGATCAGATTAAAATTAATGTTGAATTTCTATCTGTAATTTTTCCATTTATTTCTGTCAGGTATAAACTGTTAAGATATTCCTTTTAAGAATCCAAGTACTTGAGGATATGCAGGTTTTTCTGAGGTCCAAAATGAACTAATGAAATGATCCAAGAACATGTAAATAATATTCTCTGGGTTTTGAAATATAGAATGATAATTCTTTATTCAGAACAATTAATGCCTACATTATAAGAAGTGCTATTAGCAATTTAAAAATACATGGTCTATTCAATTGCAAATATCACATATGAAATAATATTTTGTAGTATAAGTGAAAATTTAAGCTATCTGACTTGCAATCATAAATGACCTTGTGTTCTAAAGCTTTTTTTTCTTGATATGTTCCAAGTAGCTCTGAGATAATTTTTTTTCCTAAATATCTACCACTACAAAAAGGTATGTCTATGCCTACAGTGCTATTTTTATATAGACCAATATTTGGGAAACTGACAAATCATTTTGTTTAACACAAAGTAAACCATCTCTAGTTCTCAGTGTGTAGTCTCACAGGGTACGTATGGGCAAGACAATTTTTATGACACTGAAGATGGTATTTGTCTTTTCTACCATGTTGACATTTGTACTGATGGTGCAAAAGCCATGGTGTGTAAAACCAATAAAATCACTAACATCAACTTTTACTAATAATCGCTGCATTCATTCCCTCAACTCAGTTTTTTTTAAGAATTAATTTCACGTACTTGTCCTTGATGAAGCAGTAACACCATTGTAGTTTGTAAAAATCTCTACCTTGCCTGCATTTCTTTTAAATATAATTGCAAAGTATATAGATAGCATCTCTGCCATGGGTGGAAGTGGTAGCTTTTTCCAGGATAAGCACAGGGACCATCTAATTTGCAGCTACCTACCTGTTTTTCACGGAACATTGTTTTACTCAGAATATCCACTGGCAAGACTGATTACGATATTCAGACATTACTATTTGGCAAATATTCTCTAAAGAATGAACAAAAGGAGCCAAAGAAAGCAACTAGGAGTGTTATCAATGAGAAAATACAAGATTGAGCAAAATTTCAATTTTGTAAATCTTGTGCATGCCACAATGAGCTCAAAAGCTTCTCTGTCTTAGAGAATTTTCCAGTAAAATTGGCAGTGATATTATATTTGACTTTAAAATACTGTACAATAAAACAATTTAAAGCTATGTACAATTCAGTAAAGCAAATTTTCAAATGGCTAATGCGGGATGTTTTAAGATTGTGCATGCTCAAGACAGATCATTTTTCAAATAGTAAACTACAAAAATTTGAAATATTTTCAGATTCTGCATTATATATCTAGACTTTAAGATATTAGTATTTGATTTGACTGATTTATCTGTTCATAATGGGGAATCTGTTTCCTACCTGTTTAACTATGCTCCTTTGTAAGATAATAACTTCTGAAATTAAAAAAAAAAAACCTGCCACTTTAAAAAAAAGTCTTACTTGACAAGTACAATTACAAAACCAAAAGAAAAAAAAATCATGTTGCATAACTTAAACCTATGTAATTTATATTTAAAACCTGAAAAATAATAGACATGCTTATGCAAAACAAAAGTAAATTACCTGATAAGTTTTGCTATAGTATCAAAGGAGAATATCAATAATTATATAAAAACCTATTAAAAAAACTTTCCATTTTCTAATTGTACATCTATGTGAAACTAGATTTTTCCTTGTATACTTTGACCAAAACAAAATAGTCACAAAATAGTAAATGCAGAAGCAATTTAAAAAGTCAGCTCTTCTATTAAGCCATCCATTAAAGAGATTTTCAAAAATAGAAAATAGTGAGATGAGTGGCACTTGCTTTCTTTTATAGATAGTTTTGGAAAAACAGTTATTTTAATAAAAATGTTATTTATATTAACTTATTTTTATTTTTGCTTTTTGCATGCTAGTATTGCACCCAGAAACTTGTGCATGCCAGACAAAAGCTACATCACTGAGCCACATTCCAGCCTTTTAACATTTTTAAATGCCTTTAATTTCTAACATAATAAATATCGATTTAAATAACTTATATAAAATCTCTTGGTATTTTTCAATAATTTAAGAGTTTAAGGGGGTCCCAAGACCCAAAAGTGTGAAAACTCCTAGTATATAATGTGGTAAAGACAGGCATAACCTTAAGAAAGTACAGCCGAAAAATGGCATGAGTTTATCTTTTGTCACTTTTGATCAATAACTGTAAGGTTTTATTTATTTTTTGGATGATTGGTGCAGCAAATCCCTATTATAGCTGAAATATAATGAAATAGAAGGTCAAAATATCTCATATTCCATACATGATTTTATCATTGAATGTGATTTGTTTTGTCATTTTTGCTTGAGGAAAGATACTAATGTGCTATTTCTTTTGGAACCACTTATTATTTAGCTATTATGTGCTTACATATTTATTTATGCCTGCTCTTTTATATATCTAATTCCTTCATAAAAACACTTCTAAATGGAAGGGTGGGAAGGCTCTGAGAATGGTACCAACAGTAAACATGACCTTGAAGGATTCATCCTAATCTTAAAATGTGGTCATTTGATATTTTCAGATATGTATATCAGTTTGTACAGGTAGCTCATGCGTATCACACCAGATGACCATTATAGATTCATGAAGAATGGTAACTGGTCTTCCTTTCACCAAGTTTCTCAACAATTTCCTTTAACAATGGAGTTATCATTATTCTCACCTCTCACTTCTGTATCCCAGCACCTAGCACTATTTTCAAACACAGAATAGGCTTCCAACAAAAGTTTGGTAGTAAACAGTTAAGAACAGATGATATTTTAATCACACTATGTGTACTTCTAGCTCCGAACCTTTGCTCCTTCATTTACTGGCAAATGAAAGGACTTCTGGATTCCAGTCTTTTCAAACATTAACCAAATGTCAAAGCATATTAAGCCATTCTCCCAAAAATATCTTTCATTTATGAATCCCTTCAAATTTCACCACCAAGTATTGCTCAGTTGACACAATAGTCACATATCAGAAGTTACCAACTGCTTAGCCAATTAGGGCACACAAATCTTCGAAAGCCATACACATAACACACAACACAAACACTCTACACACTAATTTGTGGTGGTTAAAAGTGGTGGTAGAGGTGTAGAGCCTAGTAGATTAAGGTGAGATCAAAAGTTTATTTAATTTAACATACTTGAACACCTGCTATATTCCAGGCACTTTTGTGTATACTTTTAAATGTTCATATTATTGTAATTGAATACCCATTGGCAACTGTCTATATGAGAACAACAAATAAAGAGTTATTGATTTTTTTGTGTGGCCTAGAACTTGCCTAACTGTAACCTAAGCCACAATGATAGCTTCTAGAAATAGGGTCCAAGGACAAAGTCTGAGCATGGGCTTCCTGCTAGGTAAAGGCACTTACATCTCAGTCTAAGCTCATTGATGTGCTTTCTTTCTGAGGTCAAGAATGGTAACAGCTTCTTTGCTATTACTTCTGCCCATTCCTGCCAACCAATGCAGTACCTATGCTGATACTAGCAGTAGTGAGTACCTTACAGTAGTCACAGCGAGTATATCCTAGTATATCATATAGTCCTTTAGATTACCCAGAGGGTTTTGTTACTTAGAGACACCAAAAGGCTCACTTTTAAAACACTTTCCTTCAGCTCTCCCTTAAAGACATTAATTTGATCTTAAGGTAAAAAGTATTACAAATAGTTAAAGTCCAGGGATTTTTGAACTCAGCAGAGGCAGATCAGTGTTGCTGGAGGGAGCAGAACCAATACCAGACATATTAAAGAAGTAGTTTATTTTCCCTGATGCAAGTTGGTTCTAGTACCAGAATGAAGTTCCTTTGAGAAGCCAAAACAGCTAGGAACAGAATGCCAAAATCCCAACAATACAGAAAAGAACTGGAAAAGATTCACCTCATCAGCATCCAGGGCACATGACCTCAGTAGTCCACCTTCCTGACACCAGGGCAGAGCAACTGTGACAAGAGATCACTGTAGGGATCGGGTGGCAGGAGAAGAGGGAGGATAAAGAGAAGATTAAAGAGAAATTGCCAGAGGCTGTATATACTAAAAATTAAAAGTAATTGTCAAACAAATACGTGTGATTCAAGATGTTTTTAAAAAGTATTGTAAGCATTTATTTATTTGATGAGTATTTTCAGGCCTAGACTTGCTGGAGACAAGGGCAAAGAGATAAGCAATTTTAATATAGCTTATCATGGTTTTATTTTAAAAACCCAACTTAATAACATTCAAGACAAAGTTCATGTTTATTTTTAATATGCTAGGCACATGGGCGATGATCCTTTGTTTCACTTCCATTATTTAAAACGTTGACAAATATGTTTGGGTTTTGGTTTGTTTTTGACATTGGAAAAAGTAAATGCAGTAAGAATGCTTCACTAAGAAAAAGCATAAGGAAATTATTTATAAAGTGTAATCAAATTTTCTGTAAATTAATTTCAATTGGACTTCAGCAAATGTGAGCAAAAAATTTTCTTAATAAAGTAATGTTTTTGTCTTATTAAAACTTGTTTTAATAAACATATACTTCATAAATTACGCTACTTGTCCCTTGATAGATACAATTTAGGCTCCTAGCCACACACAATATTTTACCCTACATACATACATATTTGAAAAAAAATGAAAGAAAAAAATTTTTTAGAGTAAAAGTTGGGAGACATTTTTTTTTCTTTCAAAAAATATTTTGAATGCCTATTAGTTGCCCCTGCTGTGGGACAGTCTATAATTTAGTAAAGAGTAAGAAATAAAACATTAAAAAATGAGTTAATCGATGGAATTGTGATAATTTTCTATAAAAGTATGAAGTATAATATTAATAATTAAAATGAAAATTTTAAAGCCATTTTGGAGAAGACATTAGAGGGGGTCATTTTTTTTCCCTGTGAAAAGGTCTTAAATTGGTTAGAAGGGTCTAGTTATTCAAAGAAATTGAATGTTTAAAATTTGGCTTTTCTATATATATGGTACTCATACAAGTATGTTCCAAATTAAAAATGGTTTTAAAATAGTTTATTCTCCATGACTTTCATCATGATTTATACCACATAGTCCTATGATAAGAAGCCAAATTTAAAGATGAAGGTAAAAAGTATCACCTGATGATGTGAAAATTTTAGAGAAAACTTAAAACAATCTAGATCAAGTCCTGTATATATTTAGCTACACCATGTAGCATGTAATCAACATAAAATAGCTTAGAGGATTACAGCAAGCCATCTTCTCCACTGTGCTGTAATACTACTGTCACTTTTTTTAGAAAGATAAATTTGATATCAATACGATGTGACACAACTGCATCAAACCTTAATTTCACTCACAGTAAGAAGTCACAGGATTAAATAACACTGTGCAGTCTTTTAGAAAAGTTTATTGCTTCCAGATGGATTCAAGTTTCCTTTCAGCCCTGATTACATCTAATATGCACAGGGTGCCAACATTATAAAGGACAGAGTCAAAAATATCATTTATATAGATAGCAAGGGGTGGGGTGGAGGAACTTTGGTTTCTAAATAGAGTCTATTAATCATGTCTTGACTATTTTATGGAATTAAAATAAAAACACATTTAATTTAAAAAATGCAATATAAATTTCAAAAAAAAAATCACTACTCCACAGAAAAACACAAATCTAGAGTAAAGTAGCCATAAAATGACTCCTAGCTCAAGCTGCATGCTCTTTGCCCCCATGTGGGGTTGTGCCATGTGTCACACTGCATGGGGCTTGCTACCAAGATGCCCACCTGTGCCTCTGTGGCTGAAGAGGCTTCCATTTGTATTTCACTAATACGAGCACCATTGAATATAATCCACACAATCAGAAATAAAGCCCTTCAAAAAATATTGACTACTTAAAGGCATGTGTTCTAACTTTAGAGATTCAAGAAAATTAACACATATTTAAAATTCAGTCATATTTTCTTATGCAACCAAAGTATAACTGCCATCATAAAATACTTTTCATAAAGCCCCACAAAACAAAGTTCTTTCCATACTGTGAATTAAAAAACAAAATCACACCTGTTCTATCTAGTCTTTGGGAGAAAGACAACAAAAAATATTATGAAGAGGATTTTTGTCAGTAGATCAGGTGCCAAGGTTTTAGAATACAGGAAAGCTATATTTCCATTTTCCTTATTCTATTGAATTTAGTTTTTAAAGTGTTATGAAAAAATAATACTAGTGATAGTTGATTGAATACAAATGGTAAATGATTTATTATGTACCCTTAAAACAGATTATCAATTTAAATACAATTATGGCCCCAAAGCTCTAAAAAAGAAAAAAAATATTAATTTCTGGAGGCACTTAAAATCCTTCTTGCCAAAGAATTTTCAAAAAAGTGGTATTACAAAAATTACTACTCAGATCTAAATTCTTCTATGGATTCTTAACCAAAACAAGACATATATCATTATAGCACTTTATTTTTTTAGAGAGAAATAAGTTCCTTTATAAGGGATATAGATGAATGTTAAAATTTCACATAATCTTTACAAATAATTATTGTACTATCCTTTATTTTCAATTAATGACATAAGTAATACTTAAAATAAATCTAAGCATTATAAATTTTAATTATTTTTGATTATCGTGAGAACTTTTCTTAATGTGTTTGAAAATGCTTTAAACCACAGTAATCAGAAAAGCATCAAGTTCCACTAAAATGAAACTTAAAGTTTCATGTCAAATCAATAACAGATCGATGAAACAGTCCAACTGGTTAGGCTACTAGGCACTGAAGGAGATAATGGATGAGTCATCTATGGACTAAGAGCCCATTAAGTATTTCTGATATTCCTAGTACTGATATAACTATCACTAATCAAACAGTAATTTGTTTCCCAAAAGGGTTACCTATCTTGAAATAGGTCACAATGTTTTCTAAATAACACCTTTGGGTGAAAACTGATTTAAGCTCTATCCCTTCTTTCAAAAACTGTTAATTGGACACTTTGCACACACCAGAGAGAAGTCTTTTAGTTAAAGATCTCCCCTAACTACTCAAATAATCACTGAGCAAAGATCAGAAAAAAATAAAGAAACAAGCCATGTAGAAGGTCTTTCTATGTAATTACACAGTTCCCAAAACTCTGAAAACTATCCATATTTTTCTTAAATCATTTGGCAGCAAAAATCCTAAATTGACCCCATTCTGTAGCAAAAACTGGACCTGAACAGACTATGAGATTGTAAGTCTTCATTAATCCCACTTGGCCTGAGTATTCTCAATATTTCATTCAAAAAATAGTGCTATTTGATTATGAGATGCTACTCAGGCCAGTTGTGTTATGGAGTACATCACATATACCCCATATTTAGCTTTCTAAAATCAGTAAATATCTGAATTTTAACACACAGCTGGTTCCAAGGTTTTGGGGTAAAGGGAACAATAAGATTGTCCTGTGCCAAGAGCATACTGTAATGTTCAAGGAAGAGCAAGATGTGACTGGTGCTAGTTTAAAAGAGATAGAGACACAGAGAGAGAAGAGTTTCAAGACAAGAGATTAGAAAGGTTGGAATTAAGTAGATACATAGGAGTATGTAGACTATCATAAAGACATGTATATTACCCTGAACAAACAGAAGAATAATGCAATCTGATATCAGGTTTAAAAGAAACATCTAGTTGCTACATAGAGAATGGACAGGTAGGGACATGGTTGGAGAGAGACTAGTAAAAAGATAGCATGATATTCCAGGTGAGAAATGATGGTATCTAATATCAAGATGCTCAATGTTGGATATGTCTCAAAGGAAGAAGCAACAGGATTTTGCTGATGGATTGGATGTAGAAGAAAGAAAGAGTAGAATCTAGCAGGTTTTCAAGTGTTTTGCTTGGACAATTAGAAGAATGAAGTCCCATTTACTGAGATGGGAAAATTGACAGGAGGTGCATACTTGGAGGCTGCACAAGGAAATGTCAGTATTTAAGAAAGCAGTTAGGGCTGGGGATGTGGCTCAAGCGGTAGCGCGCTAGCCTGGCATGCGTGGGGCCCAGGTTCGATCCTCAGCACCACATACAAACAAAGATGTTGTGTCTGCCGAAAACTAGAAAATAAATATTTAAAAAATTCTCTCTCTCTCTCTCTCTCTCTCTCTCTCTTTCTAAAAAAAAAAAAAAAGAAAGCAGTTAGATTTATACACTTGGAATTCAGAGGAGAAGTATAAACTAGATATATAAATTAGAAAGTCATCAGTATTTAGATAGTATTAGAAGCCAAAAACTAAAGGAGGTTCAAACAGAGAGAACTGGGAAAAGACAATAAGAGGTCAAAGGGCAGACATGAGAAAAAGAGGCTAGCCAAGAGAAGAGATTGGGAAGGAGTAGCTCAGTGAGATAGAAGAACCAAAAAATGCCATGTTAGGAGGTAAGTGAAGAAAGTTTTATCAGAAGAGTATAGCGTGACTGCCAAATTCTGAAAGGTCAAGTCAAATGGAGATTGACCTTGACAAGAAAGCTAAGGAATATCATAGAAAAATTAAGAAAGAATGAGACAAAGCACATGTAAAATAAATCTAGCTAGTGGCAAAGAAATGGGAGCAAGTGTTCTACAAAGATTTACCTCAATTTATTCTCATAATAGTTCTATCAGGTAGAAACTGTCTTACTTCCCAGATGGGAATGTGGAAATTATAACGAGTGTATGAATAATTTTAAAGAAAAAGCTAGAATTTTATTCCAAATATATCTGATTATAAGTTTATCCTCTTATACGACCACATAACTTCCTATCAATTTTACATTAAAAAAAACAATTATTGAGAAAACAGCATGTGTTCCCAGAAAGGACATTAGCGTGGAACTAGGCGACCTTATATGTAGTACCCTTCTCTGTTACCAATTTTCAGGGAAACGCCCTAACATTTTAGCTTGCTTGATAGCTTATCCTTAAAATAAGGGGATTAGAATGGATTAATTTATTCTTTTGGCAAATTTTATTGAGTCCCTATTTTCTGTAAAATGTTCTAGGATTTAGAGAAATAGTGATGAACAAAGCAGAAATTTGCCCTTTAATAAGAAAGATGACAAAATATTAAATTTGATCTGAAGATTCTTTCAGCTTTATAATGCTATAGTGGTTGTTTATTAAATATTAATAGACAAAAATTCTGTTCTATGTAGTACAAAGAGGTTTAGATTCATAGTGTCCCCGGATGCTTACTATACCATAAAATGGGTGCCATTGCACCTCCCATTTTATAGACTGGAGGGGAGAGGCAGATGATCTGAGCTCAAATAGCTTTCTGCACTTTCAAATAGAGGAAGACAAAGCTTACATTCTAAGAGTCAAACTTCACAAAACAATCCTTCAATGGTTCTCAACAGTACAGAGTACACTATCATCACACCACCTCGTTGTACTCATGTGTAACTCCCCCATCTGTTTTTTTCCCCCTCCGTGGGTCTCTATTTAAAATGGGAAACAAGAGAAAAAAGAATAATGAAAGAGAAATTGCAGAAGTAAAGAGCCATATAAAGAAAAAAAAAATTAAACATCGTTGTGGAGTAACATGAACAAAAAAGAGGCTGGGCGGTGGGGGGGGGGGCACAGCAGGGAAAGCAATATCCCTGTGGATGGCAACTGTGGTGAGTGACCCACTGCATACCACATGCCTGTCAGGTATGTTTAATATGCCCCCTAAACATTCAGAGAGGAGATCTAGATGTTTTGCCCATACATGTTGGTACAACCTGTTAAAAAGGAAAGCAGTTTTTAAGGGTGGGAAAAAGAGGTGAAATTCTTAAGAACAGAGAGGAGAAATGATTCAGAGATGAGTTGCCTGAACTTAATGCCATTGAAGTCACCCTGAGCCAATGGTATCTGGCATTTCCCTTTGCATTAGTACCTCCAGCCAGGACTGGGCACTTGTGGACCCTCTTTGGATGGGTGGTGGTTTATCTTTCCTCCTTTTCAACAGAGAATGGTGATATTATAGTAACTGGACTCCTCAGTGTGAGGAATTGTGCATATATCTAGTATTTCTCCCAGTATTCTGAAGATTTAGAGATCGTACTGCTTTATAAATTATAAAGACAAGAAATGCATCTTCTATAGATAATCTAGTTTCAAGATTTTAGTATCTATTATATGCTAGGTGTTTTGTGACCTAAACATTGATGATTTTAGGATGATTAGATATGTTTCTTTCCCTGGAACAGTTCTGGGTATAGAAGTACCATAGGTAGCTGACCATCATGTGAAACTCCAGACTCTTATCTCTACAAAAAAAGGGTGGTGGGCATCTAGCAGACTAGAAAATTCCCTTGGTAAAAGGATTCTAAGAAATTCATTGAGTAGAGTTTATATTCATAAAAAAAAGAGGGGGCATGTCACACCCTACCCACAATGAAAAGTTTTTCATGAATCCCAACCCAGTTGGGATGGCTAGCTTTTTGACAAACACTAATGATCATGTGATTGGAATAGAAACTTGCTTACAATCACCTGGTTTTGTCATCTTGATGTCCTCCTGTGGATTCTAGGTTCTGTGTAGAAATACACTGTGCTTCAGAATATTTTCATAATGCAAACAAATCTATGTCTGAAAGGTTTCATTTTTTAAAATCTTTTTTTTTCCATTTTTATTGGTACATTATAACTACACATCATAGTGGGATTCATCGTTACATATTTGTACATGCATATGAGTATTCAAAATCTGTAAGAAAAAAATCTAAACAATTCTATATTTAGATGATCTTGGTGTTAAGTGGCTATGCAGACCATGACCATTGAGAAATATAATTATTTAAATTTCAGATTACAAAAACTGACACTATCAACTTTGGAAATTTGTAAGGGCCTTCACAGCTCTATACCTACCTATTTAAGAAATGGTTGACACAGTGTTTCTCAGATTATTCTTCCATAACAGATCTAAGCGGTTCTACTTTGCTTTATCTATTGGAGATGAAAAATAGGGTGTCACTGGAATGAAGAGACCAAAACTTAGAGAAATCATTGCTCTAGTACAGCCATTGGTACAAATAACTGTGGATCTCATAGTGCCAAATTTGTTTCAGAGTTACTGGGATGTTTGAAGATCAGAGATTAGGTGCACACCTGTAATCCCATTGGCTCAGGAGGCTGAGGCGGGGTGATATCAAGTTCAAAGCCAGCCTCAGCAATTTAATGAGGCCCTAAGCTATTTGTGGGGAGGGGGGAGCTATTTTTCCCCAGTGGATAAAGGTTTTATTCCTTGTATTTTTGTTTTATGTATGTATGTATGTATGCATGTATTGGAAGCAGTGACCTACAGGGGATATAGTCAAAAGCCACAATATCACTACATTAGGATTTGGAATCCTGGAAACCTCTTCAAAAAGGCTGTCAAAAGAACTTTGAAGAAATAAAAGTGAGAGCTTTTTCTGGTCTTTCGGGGGATAAGTGAGCTGAAGTTTATTTGAGTTCATTTTCCTTTTAATGTGTTTTAGAGTATGTTTCCAACACATGCACGCAGTTGCCACCTACACAAGATTATTATAATCTAGCCCAAGTAATTACTGCTGAGATCAGCAAGTTAATACCCTTTGTTTGCCAAATTTTTGTTTTCCCAAGAACCAATCCCACTCTATATAGATGTGTTTCCAGGATACATATAATTACACTGGGTATAACATCTGTTGCTTTGCATTTTCAGAGCCTTAAAAAACCAAGATAAGCACACACGCTTCGATGTCTACTTTAGGGAGAATGGCTGAAGTAGTAAAAGCTTAAATACTCAGAAGATTAAAAAACAAAACAAAACAAAACAAAAAAAAGCAGTGTTCATCAATAGTAGAAGCTAACTTTATTTCCAAATAGAAATAACTCATTTGAATCCCTATTTAGATCACTTTTCGACATGGCTCTTCTATTATTTTTCAATACTCTGACTTGATTCTGAAACTTATCTTTGCTATGATTTCATATAAGAATTTGAGTAAATTTTCTATTTTAGTTATCTTTCAGAAACAGAGCACCTCATAGGTTGTTCTTTTATGGAGCATCTTTAATAGGCAATCACGTATGATCAAGGGCAACAGAAAAAAACACTAGTGGCCTCTTTTCTATATTTCACCCCTCAAAAGCACAGTGGCTTTAGATAACGATAGCACATGGCTGTTAGTGTGAATATAGGTCAGTGTTCTGATTGCACTAGAAAAATGAACGGCTCAGATTTGAATAAAGAAGAGCATTATCTACCGAAGTCACTTCTCTGCATGGCCTTTTCAGGTTGCCCCCAACAACTTGGTGGTCCTAAGTATGTCCTAATACACACGGTAAATATTGGCAAGATTTATGAAAGATATGAACATTGATTTTAGTACCAAAATATGAAATTAGTAATGAATTGGGGGAGATCAGAGAATAATCTGTCCCCAGATGTTAATAATCATAGGCAAAGAACTGCAGTTATGAATTAATTGGTCCTTCAGAACACTTTATGAGGATAAGAAAACTCATGAATATGTCAGTGGTATTCACTGTATTTCACTACCATTGAAAGTTGTTACTGCTTCTGTTTCTCCAGCCTGTATAACTAAAAGGTCTTGTTTGTGCTACATTTAGACTGATTGACCAAGTTCCACAGAAATTCAGAGTTAAGTAGACCCACTTAAAATAAAAAATATAACCCTACTTTCCAACCCATCTTAGTGTTTTATCTCATTTAACAATTCTAGTGATTATTTCTTGGTGTTTTACATATTTTTAAAGTAATTGGCCCAGAAAAATAATGTAAACCTTTCACCCCAGCAGCTCAGAAGACCAAGATAGGAAGACAGCAAGTTCAAGACCAGCTTTAGTATCTTAGTGAGACCCTCAGCAACTTAGCAAGATCCTGTCTGAATAAAAAATAAATAAAACGGACTGGGTATATAGCTCAGTGGTAAAGCACACCTGGGTTCTATCCCGCGTACCAAAACATAAAGCAACTGTACATTGACCATTATGTTAAAAATCAAAAGAAAAAAAAAATCACCTCATGGTTAACAGAAATTTGAGGGGGGAATAAAAACCACTTTTAGGATTGGCAAAAGATTGAGGTAAAGCAGTACTATAACAAATTCACCTGTTATGAACCGAATTGCATCCCCCAATTCATACATGAAAGTCCTAACCCCATATGTGACTATTTACATACAGACCCTTTAACACAGTAATTAATGTTAAGTGAAATCTTAAGAACAGGATCCTCATCTGATGAACTGGTGTCCTTATAAGAGGCAGAGACATCAGATCTAGCTGAACACTGGGAAAAAGCTGCATAGGACACCACAAGAAGCAGCCTTCTGCGGGTCAGGAAGACAGGACTCACTGGAAACCACCCAATAGCACCCTGACATTAGACTTTCAGTCTCCCAAAGCATGAGAAAGTAAATCATCTTCTGTTTAAACCATCCAGTCTATGGTGTTTTGTTATGGCAGCCCAAGCAGACTCATACACCATCCTTCCTCAACTTGTCTTCAGTTTCAATTTCTTCTTTGGCATTTTTGAATTTTCTTCCCTGGGTGATCTACTGTCTTAGTATTGTATCAAGAAAAAAAAATCTAACAAAGAAATTCATTATTTCCCTTTTTCACATCTACGTTCCAATATTTCCAAATGTGACATTGAAGAATATTTAATACCAAAGGGAGAAAAAATATTTAAGTAATCAATTTATGATTAATTAAAATACTGGAGTTGTTTTGGGAGGCCACCAAATTATTTTAGGTAGCAGTTCATCAAGATAGCAAGGGATGCAATATAGTCTGAGGGAAGGAGAGACAGACAAAAGTAATGGAGAAAAACTTGGGGAAGACTTGAAGTATCAGTTACAATGTTTCTCACATTGCTCACCTGAAGGGTCAAGTTGAAAATCTGTCAAAAGTCTCTATATTTTCCTCTCAGGTTTCCAGTGATTCTTAAGTCTTGCACTAGAACTAAAACCAGTACTTTTTTGAGCTTACAAACCCAGAAGCAGCTATGATAGTTACACCTGAAAAGTTGTAAGTCAAGACTAGTTCCAGACTAAGTAGAGAAACGGGTCAGTTTGAAAAGATACACAAAAGCCCAGAAGGGACAAACTAGAAAATTGAAGTTCAGCCACCACAACTCATTCCCCCTCCCCTGATAATGCTGCTCCTGGCATTGCCTCTTTCCTGGGAGCTCAAGTTCTGATTTAAGGGGCTGAAGGGAAGGTTTTAAGAAGGTCCCATATGGAGGGAGACTTTGCCTCAAGCAAAGCATTCTCCCCTCTTCTTACCACTCGCCCTAACAGGCTCACACAAGGTTGAAGAGTCTAATAAAGGCTCCAGCATGGAAAGAAGAAAAGGGGAGGGCACTGGAGCTTATGTTGCAACTTTTTCCTTAAAGCAACAGCACTAGATTCATAGTTTGCTTCTTCCTATATCCTCTTAGCACTAATCGTTTTTAAATTAAACCATCTTCAAACATTAAAATCCCATTTCAAGAAAGCATTTATCTGAAATGAAGAATATGAAGTACTAAATTTAGTATTTTGAGGAATATGAATAAAGAGTTTTCATATTTTTAAAAATGTATTGCAAAAATACATTACCATTTTAGATATATTTCCACATCTCTGTTGCTCTCAACCAATTTCTGCATCTTTGCCTTTCCCAAACCTAAAGTAAATTCCTGACCTTATCCTACTTCTATATCATCATCCATAAACTATGAGCACCATTATTAAAATGCAGTGGTTAAGAGAACTTTTAATTTGGAAATATTTATTATCCTAAGTCACTATTGTTCTCATATATAGGGATCAGAGAAACAAAGGAAAGAAATCCAATTATTTAAAACAGTAATCCCTTAACACTGGGATTTTGTTTTAATTATAAAGAGTGTGTCTTATTAAAAACAAAACAAAGCCTTGTCCTTTCAGAGAGAAGCTCAATGTTTCTCTAGTGAACACGCATGTGAGATTTCCTAAAGAATGTTAAACAAATTAATTTTGCCATTTTCTCAATTTCCCATGATAAAATTGACTTTTTAGAAAGAGCATCAAGTAAACAATTATGGGCCCAACTGTTCAGGGTGTCATAAGAGGCACAACACAAAGTCAATGGAAATATATTTCTATTTCCCCCACCCTTTGATAGCACAAACAAAATTCACTCTACTAAAAACCAGCACCAAATAGTATACAGAGTAATAGACATTGAATGAAAATGGCTAAATAGTCATTCAAATAATAATTCCAAATATTACTCCAGATGCACCCAGTACCTAATGTGTCTTTTCAAAAATGTCCTTCCACATCCTGTGGCTCCTCAATTGCCTTGAATAGGGGAGAGAGAACAGAGAGGTGGGAAGCCCTGATGAAGTAAATAACCTGCTCTACAAGAGACAAAAGTCACTGGGGACTTCCCTTATTTGGTCCTACTTCAGTTGTACACAGAGGGAAACTAAACCACAATTTGGGGAAATTGCATTCCCCTTTGGATCCAGTCTACTTAAATGGCTGAGGGTTGGGCCCAGAGGGCTGAAGCAAATCCCTCTTTCTCAAGGGACATAGAGGCCCCTCGCTCTCCTATTTCAGGCCTGAGTGAAAAGCTTCTTAGGTACTTGGCACAACCTTGCTTGGTTTTATCATCAAAACGAAGGCTTTCAGTAATCCTGTCATCCCTGGTAAAACTGAGTGTTGGAGTAGAAGGCACACACAGAGAGGCCAAAACGGAGCCACAAGAGGCACAGCACTTAAGATAACTGGCAAAGACCTCAGCTCAGTTTCAGCCAAGTGGTGGCAAGCAGGGGGACAGAAGGTTGTCTTAATGACATAAGTCACCCAAGGGACAGAGGAGGACTGAGAGCAGCCAGGATGAATGAATGAGCATGGAGATGTAAATGATGACATGATTAGAGTCTTGGGCAGGGGGGCAATGGCTAGTGCATAGAAAAGAGATGAGGAGAAAATGAAAGTACACTGTTCTAGTTAACCCAGGGAGAGACTGGATTGTAGACTGTAGATTAAGATCTATACCTTTGATGTATATTCACTGGATTTAAGTCTGGTATTAAGTGTGTAGGTAATACAAAATTTTATTGAGCATGTCTTGTCATAAAGGAAGGTAGAAAGAATCTATTCACATGCACTGGAAAACATGGATACATACTGCTAATCAAAGAAAGTTTTTGTTTTCATTTAATTAATATCCCAGATTTAATTGATTACAATAAAGTTCAAAAATACTTTTTTTGAATAAACAGCTATTTTTACAAAGAGGGAAGTAGAACAGAAAATGTCAGACAACTAAAATCCTTGATTGTCACTGTTCTCAATCAAGATCATACCAAAGTGAGTTAAAGAAGGGATTCCAACTGTAGTACAATAATGGTTTCTGCTCTCATAGAGCAAAGATTTCAGAAACTTTATTTCCATTTTCTTTTCCCTTTTACCTATCAAAGACACTAAGAAAGAGTATAAACCAACCAATGATACATCCCAATTATAACGCACTTTGTCAAATTCAAAGAATAATTTCAGGTCCAATAGAAATCTATTTGGGGCTTAACATTTTGGATCCTTTAAGATGCATAAAAAGGGAACTTTTTAAAGTATCCCCAATGACAAAAAATAAACATACTGTCATGAAAATGTATTTTTTAAATGAAATGCACAGGTTTGACAGCTTTGGTTGCTCTCTGAATTATGCCATAAAAATACTGACTCAATATTATTAATTAAAATCAATAACATAAAAACAAGAAAAGGAATTTAACCTAATGAAATATTGTAGATTCACATTTAAAAAGCAACTGACAAGTCAAATTTTAAAAATGAAACAGTAGATACCACCACAAAACTAGCAGATGTTTCTTGGGGTCATTTGTACAAAAACAAAAGCATATGTTAAAGAAATCTGACACTATCATGGAATCAGTTGGTGTCTAAAATAATAGCAGCTCCTTATGGCAATATGGTAATATCCGTATCAAATGCACAACACATTATGTTGCAACAGTATGTGCACACAAAAGAGCAGCCCGAGCAGCAGAAATGACCAGTGCTTTCAGCTGAAAAAATAGAATTAGGCTCTATCCAGGCCATAATATCACTAACAATAAATTGAACATTGAATATGATAGATATTCTGAATGTTTAGAGTTTGCATTAAAGCAATCTGATTGAGACTATTACAAAGATAGATCACTAACCAAATAAAAATAGTTCTTTTTTTTAAATAGAAACTTCCAACAAGGTCCTCTCCCCCTTCAGTTTACCCAAGAATGGTGAAGCTAGTTGCATTCTCAAAGCCAATAATAATACTTGGTTAGTTTAGAATATGAAAATGAATAGAATTCTTTGTTTCAACATCAATGGTTTCAACCTAGTGTCCTATATTTACTAGTTAATCATTATTTTACCTTACAATAGCACATGACTTCGTAAGCATACTGTCGTCTTTAATCTCACATGGTGGAGATCATCTACATTTTTCCTTTGGATCTATCTAGTCACATCACCCAAAAGATGGCAGTGTACACAATGACTACTAACTAAATGTTATTGACTAAGGGTCTTTAAAACGTCAAAGCCAAAAGGCATTCTATAGCTTTCCACACTAATTGTTGGGATTCTTATTATACACACAGAATTTCAATGCACCTATTTTCCATGCAGAAGAAGTGAATGAAAGAAGATTTTGGCATGCACATAAAAAGGTACTCAAATACCAAGAGGCTCTTAGAAAATAAAGTTCACTTATGCTCTCATAAGTATTCTTGTTTCCAAGATATTTCCAATGAAAGTAGCTTTTGGTCTAGCTCCATTTAACTGGAAGCTAGGGTTCCAAGACATAAGTTATTTTCCTGAATACAAAAGTTCTAAATTTAATAAAAATTATTTTTACAGAAAATTTTATTTCTACCTAAACCAGAAGAAGAAGAAGAAGAAGAAGAAGAAGAAGAAGAAGAAGAAGAACAACAACAACAACAACAACAACAACAACAACTTGCCATACTTAGAAGACTCAAGCAAGAGATCATAATTTAGCTTCAGCAACTTAGCAAGACCCTGTCTCAAAAATATAAAGAACTGGGGATGTAATCCAGTGGTAAAGTGTTCAATCCCCAAAACACACACCCCTACTGAATGTATTCAAATAAAATATTACCTAAGTATTTTAATGAAATATTAAATACAAGTGGGTTATTAATGGACCTTTTTTTAATATATTTCATTTACCAAGATTTTAACTCTAGTAAAGTTTTTATCTATATAGTGAAAACAACAAAACATACTATCATTCCTTCACATTTTCAAAACATGAAAATAGATTTAAAATATAAGAAAACCAATATATACTAACATTTGTCCAATTTTATTGATTTTATTTTTCCATTCTGCCTGCACAAATGGACACTAAAAATACTTTGAATCATGTTTGTAACATTTAGTAAACTTAAAAACTCAATTGGGGGAGGCTGGGGCTGTAGCTCAGGGGCAGAGCACTGCCTAGCATGTATGTGTGAGGCACTGGGTTTGATCCTTAGCACCACATAAAAATAAATAAAGGCATTCTGCCCATCTACAATTACAAAAAAAATTAAACTAAACTCAGTCGGGGTAAATATTAATAATTTGCATCAGACCAAATAAATACCAATGGAGATTTTAAGAATGAAGAATTATTTTTAAGTCTAAAATGTTAGCTATTTTCTACATGTAGAAATTGACATTTATAATTTGCTATTTTACTTTTCAATAATTCCAAAATATTGAAAATGTACAAAGATCACACCTTTTTTTTTTACCAATATCTAATGAATATTGTCTGAAAAAAAAGTCTTAAGCTATGATTATTCTTAATTAGCCTCTATTCTACTAAGAAACAGGCTATGGAAGGATGGAAGGAGAAAGTCAGAGCCTTGTAGAAAATCATAGCTGTTAGTCCAATGGGTTCAACATTAGGAGCTTTTTAAGCATTTTCAGCTTATGCATTTTTTAAAACAATTTCCTCTGTTGGACATTATGGCAGTCACTGGCACATTTGAGGCTAAACCTTGGTAGAAAATATTTCAACTAAGATGCTTCTTATTCTGCAGATTTGAGAGCTGATAGTGTCCATTATTCATTCCATTGCCCAAGCTGCAAAGCTCAGCATCACTGGTGTTTCATCCCTTTTGCTTCAGCCCCACATCCTCAAACTCTCTTGGACAATATCCCTTCCTCCTACTCTCACCTCTCTATTCCCCCTGTCGTGTACACATTGCCTTCTGGTCTTCTGTATGTTGGTCATCGTATTGGCCTCTTCATTGTGAAACTCATCGATCATCTATCCTGCTACCACAGTTGCCTTTCTAAAACACAAACTCACCTAAAAAATAACAACAAAAATTTATATCCCTTAACACCTAGACTTTGTTATCCTTTATTTGACTCACAAGTTAAGAATTTCCTATCATGGTATTCGAGGTCCTGAATACTACTGACTAATCACAAAGCACCTGACCCTCCACAAACATATTCCCTCCCCCTCACACTATGCTATTTTTCAAATAGACCAAAACATACTCAATGAGATTATTTTTTCCAAGTGTTATTCCTAGAATAGTTTCTCACTCCTTTATCTATGTTGCTGTCTACTACTCAGGAGCCAGGGTTCACAATCAAATTTTCCTTCAAACTCTTCTGTTGTTTGTCCTGAAATCCCTTTCAGCCCACTTAATACAATGATTTTTTTTTTCTTTCTTTCCTTCTGTTTGTAGTGCTGGGGCCAAACTGTCTCATGCATGCCAGGGAAGAGCTCTACACTGACCCACATCCCCCTTTTCCCCCTTTAGCCAATTTCCCATGGTCTTTTGCAATGCCCTATAAGTTATAGCTCAATTGCACATAAAATAGATCACATAGTTATTCTTTGGCTGAATGTCCTTCTGGACATTACAAATATCTTGAGGGAGAAATTATGTCATATTGATTATGGCACCCTAGAATCTGCCAGACACCCAACATATAGCAGGTGCTCCCTAAATGTTAGCAGGAGTAAACTAAAAACAAATGATTTAATAAGAATAACACAATGCTATCCTGATAAAGCATTTCTTGCTTATTGGAATTTTTTTTAAGTTTGACAATATATTCTTTTGCAAAAACTTTCAGCATACATGCCCTAACACATGATGATAGAAAAGCAAAATAGCAAGATCCTTTTGAGGGAATTTGACAATTTTGATCAAAATTACATAGGCATTTATTTTTTGATTCCTCAGGTGACACCTTTCCAGGCCGTGGGTTAATACAGCTGAAGTTTGGCCAATTGTGACCAAGATGAGTCTCCTAATGGGCAGGCTTTTCTGGAAAGCACTCTCCACAGGTAAGCCAAGACTTTGTCAGATCTGCATCTTGGGCTGAGGCTCTCCCTTCCCCAGTCTGCTTCCTCTCTCTTGATAGGTATCAGGTTGCCAATGGTCTGAAAGGTACCCCTGACCAATTGTCTTCCCCCTTATTTTCTCTTTTATAGGCATTTGCTACCAATAAACATTTCATATTCCTTCAGAAAACTATGTGCCAGACAATTCTTTTGATAGGAATCTACCTTAAAAGTACACTGAAAAAAAATGAAAAGGACACATGAAGTTTTTCATTACACCACTATTTGCAATAGCAAAAATGACTGTAAACAACCCAACCCCTTCAGCAGAGAGCTGCTTCAGTAAACTAAAGTACACACTGGACTATTGTGCAGTTATAAAAGGAAATGGGAAATCTGTGTATAGTGCAAAAGAGTGATCATCTGGGTGTATTTTTAATTAAGGAAAAAAACAAGGTAGAAAAGTCATGTACTCTGTCATGTATTTAAGGAGGTCAGTGGGGGTGGGTAATAAAAAGAATATATACATGTCTATATTTTAAAATTTTAAGAATAAACCAAATACTTGACAAAACAAATAAGCTTACCTATTACAAGAAGGAAGGAAAAGAGTAAAAAGGGCATGGATGAAAGTTATAGTTTCTAGAATCTAAATAAATTCAACTTTGGAATAATAAAATCTTTTACACATAGTTATAAAATAAAACTGGATTTTAAGAAAAGCAATGTGTAAAACTCAAAAGCAAAGTGAAACAATTATACCTTCAGATAGGAATTATTCCAACTGTCTTCAGTAATTTGACTACACCTCTGAACAACAACAAAAATTGCAGAACTTAAATGGTTTTCAGTAATTACATTATTGTATAACACTGATATAACAATATGCTATTAGGTATATATGTTTGTTAGGCAGGATAAACAAATGAGTATTGTCATTAGGAGTTAGGATTTTAATAGAGGAAAGGACACACAGTAAGAAACACTTTAGTCTTGAACTGGAATTAGAAGTATCACCATAATCTCATGAGGTATTTTCTGTTTAAAAACAAAACAACTGGGTTCAATCCCTAGTACCTTCCACACGCCAACACATACACACATACACACACACACACACACACACACACACCCCAACACAACTCTAACACTTTTCCTAGCTCTGTTCTCTGTAAAACCTGGTAACAAGACTCATACATGGAAGGTTTTAGCAATGAGCATATTTAGTACTCAAACTGTGTACTTAGTACTCAAACTTAGTACTCAAAACACTACCCAAAAAGTCTTCTATGATAGGGCAACTCCCTGTCTGAGGCTTGAAATATCCCATATGAGCCTGGAATATCTTACCACTCCAGAAAACAAAGAGACGGCTGAGAGAAGGTCAAAATGAAACAGAAGTTGAAGAGGCTCCCTTTGAATCAAAAAATCTAAAGTTGGATACATCTGAGAACCAGTCAGAATAGTCATTGCTGTGAACTGAAATATAGTACATTTAAAATGTCTAACTCCCTGTGTTCATGATAATGATAATGGTAATGAACCTCCTTGGTCACTGTGGCTGCTGGAATCTTCTTTGAGGAGAGACTCCCTGTTCCACTGCAAGGAGTACAGTTAGCTGCTGCCAACTTGAGCTCCAGAGCCTCAGGCGACACCTTTCCAGGCCATGGGTTAATACAGCTAAAGTTTGGCCATTTCTGACCAAGATGAGTCTCCTAATGGGCAGGCTTTTCTGGAAAGCTCTCTCCACAGGTAAGCCAAGACTTTGTCAGATCTGCATCTTGGCCTGAGGCTCTCTCTTCCCCAGTCTGATAGGTATCAGGTTGCCAATGGTCTGAATGGTATCCCTGACCAATTGGCTTCCCCATCGTTTTCTCTTTTGTAAATATTTGCTGCCAATAAACATTTCATATTCCTTCAGAAAACTATGGGCCAGATAACCCCACTTGTTCAAAAAATAAATTGCAAGGAAAAAAAAGAAAGAGCAATCTGAATTAAAAGATTTAAAACACACAGCAAACAACTATAATATAAACCTTTTTTCAATGGTAACGTAAAAATAAGAAGTATCAGTGGAATCTGAATAGTAGCTGAATATTTAAAGATATAAAAGATTATATAAACTAGAAGAATGGCATTGTAGTTACATTTTTAAATCCTTATCTCCTAGAAATACATGCTGAAATGTATACAGATGAAATTTTATGATGCTTTGTAATAGCTTCCAATGATTCCAGGGAAAGAAGAGATATGGATAGGGCATAAATGAAGCAAAGTAGCCATAAATTGAAAATTGTTTAAACTCCATAGTGTGCTACATAAAGCCCCACCCTTCTTAGAGTTGTATGTGGGGAAAACATGATGGTTTCTATAATGAAATATTTGGTTTGGGGGCTGATGTTGTGGCTCAATGATAGAGTGCTCATCTCACAAGTGTGAACAGAGGGTTCAATTCTTAGCACCACATAAATATAGATAAGTAAAATAAAGGTATTGTGTCTATCTACAACTAAAAAATTATTTCAAAAAACATTTGTTTTTTTTAATCTTGTTAAAAAATACCATCTATTGTTCCTTTTTTTGTTTGTTTGTTTACTCAGAAATTTTCAGAGACCAGAGAATTGGAATTATCTATTTTTGGCGGAACTGTCTCAGAGGCTGCAGGAAATCAGATGACTCTATTTTAAAGGTTTTTTAAAAATTTTGTTTTTGTTTTTTAATTTTAGTTTAGACCATGATGCTTCACTATTACTAACTGGGATGAAGGATAGGCTCCTGGAGGTAGTAGGAGAATTTCATCTTGAGGAAGCAGCATAACCTAATAGGTACTGGGCAGGCTCTCTGGTCAGACTACTAGAATTTGAATCCCAGCTATTCCATTACAAGTATAACCCTGGACAAGTTACTTAATACCCCAAGGCTCTAGGGATAAAAATCCTATCTGAACTAGAGTAGAATATACATAAATATATATAAATATAAATATAAATATAAATATAAATATAAATAGAATATACATAAAATGCTTAACATAGGACCTAGCAGAAAAAACACCAATACATGTTCAGTATTTTCAGTCAGCACTGGGCACTGTTGTGTAGCAGCAGTGGTAGTTTCCATGATACTGTTTCTGATGAAAATCTTGGAATATACATAGGAATTCCCTGATGCCAGCTGGTACATTATTTTAGACTTTATCTTTAGGCTTACCATAAGTCCGTAGCACCATGCCAGTTATACCAAAAAAAAAAAAAGAAGAAAGGCTTACCAACTGTGCCTTTTTTCCTTGTTTTAGTTTTATATGTATATTACCTACTTGCCTGCTATCTCTGGATTCAGTCATTTATTACTCTAAGGATCTTAACTGCTGGTTGGTATGGCAAAAATTTGTATAGTAATTTCCCAATGCTCTGTTCCCTTCCTTCTTTCTTTTACTTCCTCCAGCACATACTTATTTTGAAAAACACAAGAGCTACTGTGAGCTCCTTCCCTTTGCTTAACACAGGAGCACACACCTGCATGTACACACACATACAGATACATATATACATGCATGGAACTCACTTGCTTAGCAAGTACAGTCCCCATCACCAGCCCAGCTCCTCCAAAACGGGGGCAGAAATTCAGTCATATGGAAGGCCTTCGAGAGGTTTGTATGTATGAGTTTGATGATACATGTAGAGTTGTAGTTGTCACTGTCTGAAATGTAATCTAACAACCTAGTTAAGTAATACACTAACCTGGTTAAGAACAATAAAGTTCTGATGAATAGTCTGATACTGAGATGACACAACTGCAGTGAGGTGTACCTACCACATTCTTGGCGCGTTACACAAGAGTGGTCCACTTTCCCAAATTACAAAAGTGGCCAGAGTAGGCAACAGTATCTTCCTGCATACTCAGTTGCTCTGTTCTCCACATCCCTTGCCCTGCCTCTTTGATCATGTTTATATTTCTGCAGTTCACTCCAGGACCTCCTGCTTTGGACAGTCCCATCTGGATCACCCTCTCTGGTTTAATGACCTTGGCCCAGCCTATCAGAGTCTCATTTGCTTGTCCTTTGGCTTCAGTGAAAGTGCTATTCCCTACTCCTAGTGGGATACTTCTGTACCAATTCCAGGCCCACAGGGCCCTGTGAGGTAGGAAGAGGGGAGAGACAAAAGGAAAACAAAAGTGGTAATACATTTTTAGAAGTACTATTCTATATATGGTGCCACATGGATGTGGCCCAGTTAGTAATAACATTAGTCTGCAACTTCTATGGAGTCAGAGTGTACCGGCTAAGATAGTAATTATTTCAAATGAACAATCCTTGAAAGAGATTGCATCTGCCATATTTCAGCTTAAAACAATAAATCTCAATGATTGTGAAAAATACAGTGATTTTTGTACACAAAACCAACTTTACTACTAATTCACAAATAATATTTTGTGTACATACAAAATATGTTGAAGGGCTCTATCTCTTTGATAGCTCTTGAACTCATTTGCTTGTCTATAAATAGTTTGCTCAAATTGTACAACTTCATCAGTTCTACACTGGGGTTAATTTTTTTGAAAATTATATCTTCTATTCTATATAGAAATAAAGATTAAAACTAAAACCTTAGAATAAAGGAAAATGAACTTGTTTTTTTTTTTTTTTTTTTTTTGCCATGATGAGGATTGAACCTAGGGCCTCCTGCATGCTGGTCGAGTGCACTATCATTAAGTTACAACCTCAGTCCAGAAATAAACACTTTCAGTTTTTCATGTATTAGAGCTGTGTTGTTTAAAGCAGTTTCCACTAGCTGCATGTAGCTATTAGATTTAATTAAATTAAATATTGTTTAAAAATACAGTTCATCAGTCACACTAGCCATATTTTTGCTGCTCAACTAGCCACAAGAGGCTGGTGGCACCTATACTGACCAATTCAGATGCAAGCACTGCTATAATTATAGGAAGCCTAACCAGCAGGCCTGCTTGAGAAAAGTCACTCTACATTTGCTTTTCTGTGAAAAATTTACCTAAATAAAAAGTAAAACCTTTGAGCATAGACCTTTCTAACATTTTTAAACTATTAATAATTTTAAAACTTTGTAAGCATACAGTGTATGCAGTTATTAGGTAAACTTGAATCTTCACATCATCTTTTAAAAATTCCTTCAAATTTGACAGCTTTGGAATACACTAATAATTTTTAAGTAGGTACTTTCTTATTAATGTGTGGACTGATGAATCAAAGCATCAAGACTTACTGAATAATTAGTTCTTCAATAATTCACATGAGTAATAGGTCATTTGGGGGGTTAACCCCTGCTTCCATTATTTCTGACCACAGGGTCTACCGACAGATGTCTCACTTTGGATGTACACAACAGAACACCGGGTATCTGTTTCACGTACATCTGTTCCCAAACAGCTTAGGCAGATTAATACTTAGAATATACCCTGCTCTGCTAAGTCCCACATAATCACTAACTCTTGTTGTTCTCAAATTGATTTTTTTCTCATTTTCACATTTTTCCACATTACCTTTCATGTTGCAATTTTTCAGAAAGTAAATATGTTTGTATAAACCCAAAGCTCAAGAAACTAATTTTGACTCATAGCAGTAAGAAACATTTTCAAGACCATATCTTGAAGCCTAGATTTCTCAGATTTTCTGGTCACTCCTCCAATTCAGCTGAACTCAAAGTTGTGGTGGTAATAATTATTTTAAAATTACATCATGAAGTTGTGCACCTTGTTAAAAAATAGAGTTGTAAACTATAATAGTGATTTGAAACTCTCATTTAAAAATGAAATATTTGAAACAATATTCTAATACTAAACAAAAAATTTGCTCAGAAATTATAAGATTACAGGAAAATTAAATGGAATGCAAAAACAGATAACCTAGTCCTTTTTGTTGTTCATGAAAAAAAAAAAAATCTGCTTACAACTTGCCTTGACCAGCTCTTTTCTTCCAGAAAGTGGTTTCTTTGCTCCAAAGACCAGACCTGTTAAGAAGCCATTGCCCACTTCTCATCAGAAGGCCCTGAAGCTGAGGCAGAGAAGTAAAGGGCCCATATTTCCCATGGGGTTCTTCTAATTAGAAACTCATTAGGGCTGAGAAGTTCCTGCTGTAAAATACAACACCCCTGCACACACACCAGACGGTTGACCCCATTGACCATTCAAACCTTGCTCAGATTACTCTTATTTGACAACATGCCCAGTTTTTTTTCTTTAAAATGCAACTTCACAGGTGGTCAAAATTGATAATGTTTAGACACAATATAATACAAATCCCTCATTTTTTCTGGTGAATAAATTCAGAGGGTCATTTGCCTGAGTCAGTTACACACCTTGCTATTTGCAGAGACATGATCTCAGGGCCTTTGCCAACTCCTGAAATCTGTCCTACACCACAGATGGGAGCAGACTACAGACAGCTGGGGGAGAGAGGCTATAAAACACCCAGAAGCACTTTTTCATACTTCAAGGTGCTGTCTTTTATGAAATTATGATGTTAATTTAGTGAGTCATAATCAGCATGTTTATAATGAAAACAGAACATTAGAGTGACTCATGTAGCAATGGTGAGAATTGTTTTGTGAAACTTTTGTTTTGGAAAATCACATGCTGGCACAGAAATATATACAGTACTTTTTAGTCCCTACAGAGCTCTCACTTCAGAGGACTGTGTGGAGACACATGTTACCATCGTGAGATAACATTGTAGACATTTGACATGTGTCACAGAGATCCCTAAGTGGATCATTCTTAAATGTACTAAAATACAAGCTTAACATCTAATCCCACCCATTCCTTCCTCTCTCCATCAATAGCTTTGGCTTTATGGGACCTAGGTAAAATCATTCAGTCACATAAGACAGTAAACACATGCAGCTTTGAGGATGCTATATTCTGCTTCAATCTTACATTTCAAATAAAAGCTTACTACCTAATAAGGACATATTTCAGAAGATTGTCCTTGGTTGAGATTGAGAACAATGCAATAGACAACCACTGGTGGTTTTTAAAATATTGAACTCTGAAAACATTGGATCCAGTAACAGCACAAGCTAACAGTTACATTATGAAATATACGAATTAATTTGTGGCATCTGCCCATGTCCCCTGTCCAAACGTTCTTCTTGTTTTTTGGTACCTTATATCCAATCTTGGCACAACATGGGGAGCTTTGCACCCTGGGCCCTGTACTTGACCTGCTTTGCCTTAGAATCCCATGACCCAGGTTGATTTGATCTTTCATGTTTGGCCTCAAAAACATCACCAGATGCTTCTTTCATCTCTTCAGAACTTTTCTCCCTCCTAGGTCACAGACAGCTTGACAACTACCTTATATTACTGCGAATAAAATCATGTAAGATCCACAAGCAAAATGGCCATAATTGTGAATTCTAATAGATAATCAGGCACAATTGCAGACAATTAAATAAAAGAATTTGGTAGACAATTTCTATTATAGTGGTGGCATTCTTGTATATTTCCTGCTCCTTGCTTTCTACCCCGTAGCTGAGCAAAATGGAACATTCCTGCTCTGTCCCTCACAGTAGAGAATGGACCAACATTAACTCCTACAATAGAAATACAAGAATAATACAAATTTGAAAGACCCTCAAGGAGCTTATCATCTAATTGAAAATACAACAAAGTTTTATTCAGTGTCTGTGTATGAGATCCAGTTATGCCTAAAGAGAAAAAGAAATATATAATAAACCTTTACTTATTGGTTTTAATGAATTTAAACATGTAAGCATAAAAAAAGCAGCACAAAGGAAGCCAATTCCCTGTAGCTATAAAAGCTAAGAAAAGACAGTATATGGAGAACTATTTTTGTAATCCTTTCTATTACGGGGTGGTACAATGAGAAAAGTACTAGGGAATAAAGATGCAGAGATAGGCAGGTGCCAAGCATTAAGATCACATGCAAAATATCTCTCATCCCACTCCCTCCCTCAACAGAGATCATATCTCCACTAGGAGAAGAGGAAATCCACTGCTATCAAGGGACCTCTGCCTTCATGTGTTATATACTAGAGATCCATGTTTTGTTCCTATGCTTAGTAAAAATTGGGAGGAGGGAAAGGATATTGCTCCCATAGGTGATGAGGGGTCAGTATTAAGTAGGAGTGTAGTAATCAAGTCACAAAGCAATTAGCAAAACTAAAGTTCAGGAGACCAGTAAGTCAGTCACAAATTCATTCATTCAACAAATATTGCTTATGTGCCAAGCACTCTTCAAGGTACCAACAATAAACATAACAGATGTTCTGAATATATATATATATTTTTTCCAGCCAGACTGTCTCCACACTTTTTCACCTGTTTTGTGTCCTGGCAAGCCACTCTATATAGTCATCAAGTGTCCCCCTGTGCGCTGCCTTCTAGTTGGCTTATGGACTGTGGTATGGGATAGAAGAGAAGAAGCTTGGGAATTTAGTTCCTATCTCCCTTCCTGCAGGATTGACTCAGGAAATCTGTCAACCTGAGGCAAAAGCCAAAAGGAGCTATCTGGTAACTTCCTCCACATGGTCTCTGAATCCAGGCTCAAGCACCTGCTCCCTCAGTTTACAATTTTGGGCCTACAAATGGTATTACTTGCCCATTTATCACTAATCCCAAGAGTATTTCAAGATTCTTACATTCTTCCTACACCTTTAAAAATACAGTCATTCCCCTTTACCCATGGGGAATATGTTCCAAGATCCCCAGCAAATACCTAAAACTGCAGATAATCCTGAACCCTATGTACAAGCACTGCAATACTACTATTCAATACTACTAGTCAATACTACTAATAACCAAGACAGCTACTGAATGACTGCTGGCTAGACAGCATGCACAGCAGGAATATGCTGCACAGAGGGATGATCCATGTCCCAGGGAAGATGGAGCTGGTGTCACGTGATTTATCACACTCCTCAAAACAGCACACAATTTAAAACTTATGAATCTTTTATGGAATTCTCCATTTAGTATTTTTATGAGTAACTGAAGCCATTGGAAAAAAAACTCAGATAAGGGAAGAATAAATACTGAACTACCTTTTAAAAACTCTTCAAGTCACCCTAATATGAAATGTCATTTGTTTCTTATTAGGATAGTCAATAATAGACAAAAAATCCTGTCCTCTTGAAGTGGGTGGTCATGGGGAGGACAGACAACAGAAATCATATCATATATGAGGGTATAAATGTCATCAAAATAATGTAAGGCAGTAAAAGGAACCAGGAACATTTAAGCACAAGCTCAAGGGAGGTAAAGGAAGAGGTCAAGTGAGATCATAAGGCCTGAGCTAAGGTTATGATTGACTGGACAGAAAAGGAAGGTATATGTGAGAAACACTTAGCAAACAGAAGAAGCAGGATTGGTGATTGATTGAAGTAGTAAGTGAGGGACATCCAAGCTGGGGTTACCTTTGAAATCCTCATTTAGATTCTAGGTGGCTGCCTAATCAGTCCTTTACATATTAAGCCAAAGTATTTATTACTTCTATATGGAATCCCATGATTCCAATGTAAGGTATAAGAAATTCTAGTTCTCCATCTAAACATTCCACCACAACTTACATACACCTGAGAAACAAAGTTAAATATACTGACAACTAATTACTAACTTCCATATTCTTGATAGAGAACAAGACCAAGAGCAAGAAAAGTTGTTTTTCTTATGGATATACAAAATTTATAGTGTTTCTGATGATAATTAATGGTAGTTGAGAATTTTGGGCAACACAAATCAGAAAGTACACAATTAACCAGATCGGACCAAATTCATTGGTAATGCCACATTTGACAAGCAGACAGAAAGAAATCCCATCTGAAACCAATAAGTGTGGTGCTCCTGGTGTCACAGATCTGAGAGAGCCGAGTCAAAGTTAAATGAAGTAAAAATCCAAATAGGTGGAACCTGAAATTTCCCATTTGATTGAAGGAGACCAGGTCTCAGATGGTAGAGGAATAGGTAAGAGGCAGTGAGAATAAACCATTTTTTTTTCAAAGCAAGTGAGAAGGGGCAGAGCATCAGCTAGAGGAATTTAGAAGATCAAGGTAGGGAAGGTCAAAATGGGAGGTAAAAGAGCTAGAGGAGAAAAAAGGCTGCAGACCTAAGAAGGAGGGCACAAGACAGGAGACAACCAACTGCCTAGAAAAGGTGGGAGAGATGGGATGGACTGGCTTTGAAGAGAGATGACAATCACCCATGCCTACTAGGTTGACTAGTGGTATTGCTGCACAGAGGGCTGATCCATGTCCCAGGGAAGATGGAGCCAGGTGGCAAACTGGATTGAAGGTGAAAGTCACCAAAAGGGAAGAGATCTAGAAGGTCAGAGAGCAATGGCCATCAGCAATGGCAGGAATTGGGATAAAGACTCAGATAAAAGTTTTTGATAAACATAGAAGAAAAATCAGGAGAAAACTTCACACTTCAAACTAAATAAAACTCAAACTTCTTACCTGTGTCTTCAGGCGTCTATTTGCCCGTGAAATATTCTCTTACTCCTATACTTTGACAGGCTCTATCAGTCACTATTCCCAGAAGACAGCCATTTATTTTCTTCCTTTATTACTTCAACCTAAAATTTTTCTCCCACACCCTTTACATATTTTTACTACATTGAAAAGTGTTCCCCAAAACTCCAATGCAGTTGGACCTCAGGATATGACCATATTGGGAAAGAAAGTCTTTGCCATGTAATCAAGGATTTTAAGATGAGATCACTGTGGGTTTAGGGTAATCTTAAATTCAATAATTTCTGCCTTTACAAATAGGGCATGCAGAGAAGGAGGGGAAGGCCTTGTGAAGACACAGCCAACAGTTCTGCTGCCACAAGCTGAGGAATACCAGAAGCCACCAGAACTGAAGGAGGCAAAGGAGGACCCACTCAAGCTTTCAGAAGGAGGGTGGACATGGAAAACAGGCCTCACACACGCCAAACAAGCACTTAACCCAAGCTGCACCCA
This sequence comes from Marmota flaviventris, assembly GCF_047511675.1. Lineage (NCBI taxonomy): Eukaryota > Metazoa > Chordata > Mammalia > Rodentia > Sciuridae > Marmota > Marmota flaviventris. The sequence goes on along the minus strand of NC_092508.1, from coordinate 51,641,591 downwards.
GCTCCCTAATGACATCTTAAATGACTTGTAGCCTCCAAAACTATGAAAAAAAAATACAGTCCTGCATTTTAAGCCACCAAATTTGTACTGATTTGTTACTACAACCCTAGGAAAATAATACAAAACCACAACCCTTCATGAAACAGTTTTCAGCTATTTTTTTGAGGGGGAGAGTAGTGACTTAAACAGCAAATTGTTTCTGCACGATCAGAGTCCTGTCAAAAACATATTCCTCCCCTCTAAACACATTGAAATACTTAGAGGCAGGGCCCACAACTTACGGATCTTTATATCACTTAACAAAAAAAGTTATTAGTTTCCTAATGTTTGGTGACACAGGGTTTTATTGGAGTCACATGTCTTTCCTGTAAAGTACAATTTCCTGAAGGAAAATATACCAGATCATTTTTCATCTTCACAGCATCTAGCAAAGCACCTTAGCATAAGTACCAAATATCCATTAATAGAGTAACTGCTGATTAGGTTAACATATTCATTGACTAGAACTAATATACTAAAAACATTGCTTCCATTAAAAAATAATACCAAAGATGAGTGCTAATGCTTCTGAACCTCCCACCTTGACTTATGCTCTCCACACAAGCCTCACTTCTGTGAGGAAGGGTAACAGTCATTATTCCAAGTTACCCTTGAACCCAATAAAGAGCACATAAATCACTATAGTTATCCTCATTTACTCTGCCAGCAAGACCATCAATTAGTCACAATTTTGGCCGTGATAGCCCTCATAAAACACTTCAGTGTCTTTGCTCACATTGCTCAAGATAGGAAATCAGGAAAAGATTGCATGGTATCTTATCTCAGTGAAAACAACTAAGACACTATGAGGTTTAAAACTGGGTGGACTTAAAATATTTCATATGTTTGATCTAATAATGCCCAGAGACCTTTCTACATCTTCATCCTATCCTTTCCTGGGACAGCAAGTCACCCATCAACCATCAATGGACATGGTCTCCTGCACCTTATCCTATCATTCCATGTCCTCCCAAGTACCATAACTTTGATATGTTTTCTCTTCCATTTTCTGACCAAATTCACCAGTTCCAATCAAATTCATTCATTAGTTTTCATTGTTCAGTTTAAATTAATTCAACTTCTGTGGCTCCAAATTTAGAGGCCCAAAGTGGTTTAAAAGCCAGGCATTAATTACAAAGAAAAAGTAGTACACTCATATAAAGGAAAGAAAACCAAAAGGTTTTCAGGTGAAACTAAAGAATCAGTATTGGAACCTTTAGAGTTATGAAACTGTCAAGTTGTCTTTTTAAACTCCATTACCAGGAGAACTAATTAAACCTATCTTTCCTCAATCACCACTCAATATAAAATGACATTTCTTTTTTCATGTCATTATTTGCTTTTCCATGTACCAGCACTGAAACATTGATTTGTATGGTTTCTCATCACACAATGTCTAATTCTAATTCTATAGTATTTCAGCTTTACTGTAGGTTAAATTGGCTCTTAGGGTTCTGATTATAAACTTCTATATCACATAACTTAAGCTAACTTAAAGACTCACAGAATAATTCCATAGTCATCCAGCTGGCTTTTAACTTCAAAGGTTGGAGAAAATAAATCACTTTGGTTTTCAAAACACCTGAAAACATTTTAATCAAAGTCAAAGATAGATTTAGTTCAGTAAGGGGCATGACAGACAGCACATACAGAATTCCCACCCACAACCCATGCTGGGTTCCAACTAGAGGGTTTCATTTTGTTAGACTTTTGAACAAGAAACTTTAGAACAGTGACTGCTGCTTTCTATAACATAAACAGCCCATGATGTCTAGTTTACCAATAGGGAAAGGCAATTTTTAAAAATTTTTGTAGTGTTGTACTTAACTAAAACAGGCTTATGTGTCGAATTCCAACGTTTTCTACTGAGTCATCTCTGGGTTAAGACTTGAAATATTTCTATTGTAAACTGCAGTATTATAGCACTAAAATTTTAAATGAGTAAGGGCAAATCCAAGGAAACCAGATTTTGAGTTAACACCCAAAATCGAGTTTCTAGACAGCCTGAACAAGCTCCACAGTGGCAACCAATGTGAGGGTGGGCAAATCCCGGAACCCCAAAATATTGGGGTTATGAGACATTAAAATGAGAGTTGGACTCAGAACCCATGTATTAGACACTTTGTGAACGGTTTATACTATTAGTGTACCTTCAGAAGTTGGACTGAAGCGTCAATTTGGTGGGGTGGAGTAGTTGGCGTCCTCCCCCCTTGTAAATCACCTCCCCCCACCACTTGTAAATCACTTCCCCTTGCGGGTTCAAGTTTCTCTGCGCTCTGCAGGAACTGAGCATGACGTCTGTCGGGAAGTGGCCTGGGAAGGGAAAGCCTAGCTGGTGGAGACAGGGGAGTTGCACACATTTCCCCAGTTGGGAGGGAGGAAGCGCTGTCGAGGACACTGTAGCCTACCGGGGCACAGCAGGAGGAGGGAGGCAAGAGGAGTGAAGAGGAGGCGGGGCAGAAGCACCCGAGACTACGCCGCCTGGGAGACTGTGGCACCGGGACTGGCACTCACCCGCCGGGCGCTCGGGCTGAATGGGCCACCACTTCAGGGCCCGTTGGCTCAGTACCACGTCGCAGCTGCCCCTCCCGATCTCGAAGATGCCCCGGAGCAAAACCGGATCGGCGGTCTCTTGGAACTTCTGTGGGGGCTGCGACTGCGCTGAGGGCAAGGTTGACACCTCCGGGGGCGCCTCTTCCTCCCGGCCGCCCTCCTGGGCGCTCACCCGGCTCTGACGTCTCCTCCGTGGCATGGAGGAGCCGAGGCTGGGCCCGAGTTTGGGGTCCAGGGAGGCCTTTGGAGTAAGAGGAGGAGAACACAGCAGCCACTGCTCTTGCTGCGTCCGGGCGCTGCCACAGCAACAGCGCGTCCCGCTGAGACCCAGGAGTGAGGCGTGGCGCGGGAGGAACCGCCCTGGACCTAGTCTGCACCTTGTCCTGCCAAGCTTCTCCACCACTCACCACAAGACTATCCACTCCGGGAGGAGAAATAAGTGACTGCCTCCATTTGGGCCTCGGGTGTTCGAAAGAATTAGGCGCGTTGCATTACCTGGAGTCCTATGAACCAATGCTTGTCGAACTTTGAATTGCATATTGCATGGGCATCTTCTTAAAATGCAGATTCTTACTGAATAGGTCTGGAAGGGGGCCCCAAATACTAAATTTCTAGGCGAGCACTCTACCACTGAGCCACAACCCCAGCCCCAGCAAATACTAAATTTCTAAGAAGCTACTAGACGAAGTTGAAGGCTGCTGGCCATAGAGCACATTTTGAGTTGCAAGTGTGGAAGGTTCTGTCCACCTCCTTTCCAGTGAGCTTCCTGAAGAGCAGAGGTGCTACGTGATGGCTCCTTTTGCATGCCTAGGAGAGATAATCTGTAGACAGTTAGGACAGAGTGGGAACTCACCTCCTGAAACTTCTGCTTTGCATACACAAATTTGCTTCTGACAAATTTAGTTTTAAAGGAAGGTGTCCCCATGCTGTTAGCATATAGGGTCCTACCTTTCCCAAGATATTACCTTCTCTGTTCTCTTGCCTTTGTTTGGATCTGGCAGTATTGTAGAGATGACAAGCAGCAGCATTTGTTCTTCAAAAGGCTACTGCTGTTCAGTAATGTCACCTGTAAAAGAAGAGAAGCCCTGGGGCCTTCACTTTTAACCTTCATAGTTTGGGTTCCTAAAATTCGATTTTTGTTGTTGTGATGGTGGTTGTTGTTGTTAATCTGGAAAACAGAGTCTGGAGGCCTGTGGTTCTCAATCCTGGCTATATGTGGGTCACCTAGGGAGCTTTTAAGAATCCAATTGTCTGGGCCACACTGGAAGACAATTAAGTTGGAATCTCTGGGAATAGGACCCGGACTTCAGGATTTTTTAAAGTTCCCCAGGTGATTCCAGTGTTTAGCAAAGGCTGAGAATAACTGCATTAAGAAATGTAACAACACAGGGAGCAATTTGTGGTGGGGAAGCATGCAGGGAGAAAGTTAGTCCCCAGTTAGGACTGGGAGGTAAAGCAGGAGGCTTTATATAGGGTCATTATAATTCTAGGAAAATTTCAGGAGTTAAAGAGAGTTGTGAATCTAGTACTGGTGTGCTAGTGCCAAAATAATTCCATTAGATAGGCAGCCACTTCTCTTCTTGTCCTCACCGTCACACTGCAAATTCAGAAAGACAACATAACTGTAACAGGAGTTTTTCCAGTCATTCTGGTAAGACATAGGCCTGGCCAAATCCTTTTCAAACATAAAGCACTTGTGTGTCAGTTAAGCGAGGATTCTTACTGTTCAGTGTTCTAAAAACAAATACCCAGGGTTCCTCGGGAAGCAAAAAAGAACTTCAGTTTGATCTGATTGAGTAGAAGTGCAGCTGCTGCTAAGCCTATGCAGACTTCAGGTGGCTCTCTCAGCAGTCCTTAGTGGGAAAGGGATGGTGCCCTTTCCAGAATGAGTTGCACTTCTGGAGTCAGCATCTTGTATTCACAGCTGTGGGTCAATCAACAGGATTAGAGCTCACTGGCATTTTAAAAGCTCACTGAGAGCCAGGGCAAATAGGCCAAGGCAATGACTACTTCTTAAGACCTTTGCACAGGGCCAAGTTGCCATTTTTCAAGCTTCAGTCAGGCCAGAAGTCAAAAACATTGGCATGGAATTGTCTTAAATATGGAAGTAATAAGGACCATGTTCCATTTTTTCCCCAATAGATGAGATGCCCTCTTCCAGGGAACTAAAGTGCAATGCCCCAGAGCCCTGTGCTCAAGATTGACACACGTCAGTTCCATGCTTTATACACTACCTATGCTGCAAAAGAGATGGCATCCATCCAATTTAATCTCCTGAACTCTAGATATTATGTCCAACTGCCAAACTGACACCTCTACTGACTTATCCAATAGCATCTAAAACAAAATTCATGATTTTTCGTCATAGTCCCAGAATATTTTGAATCAGCAAATAGTGTTATCAGACTCTCTGATATCATTCTTATCTCCCACTTTGTCTTATATTTCACTTCCAATCAACTAGCAAATCTGGTCCACTTCATCTTCAATATATACTCTTTTCAGCCTCCTCTCATCTTAGCCTATGGTTCTGCACCTCTCAGGTGTATTGATACTTCCAGCTCAGAATCTATTTTCCACTTAGCATTTGTATCATGTCTTTAAAAGTGACAAGAGCATGTCACTCCCTGCTTATAACCTTCCAGTGACTTCTCATCACTCTTGGAATATAATCAAAATGCTTAGCAAAGCTACAAAGTTCTACATAATCTGGCCTCCATCTACCTCCCTAAGGTATCTACTAACTTCTTCCTCTTGTTCATTCTGGTACTCAGACACACTGAGCATACTTCCTTCTTGGAGCATTATCTCTTGCTGTTCCTGTTGGCTAGAATGCTCCCCCTGCCCACTCCCATAGCCAGCCAAATGTCTTACTCCCCACTTTGCACACTTTTCTGCTTAATGTCACCTCCTCAAGAGGCCATTTCTGAGTAACCCCAATAATCTACCTTCTCTAACACTGTGTATTGGTTTTCTGCTGCTGTAAATGGATTACAACAAACTCAGTGCTTAAAAAAATCACACACATAATATTATCTTATATTCCTGGAGGTCAGAAATCCAAATCAACTTCACTGGAGTAAAATCAAGGTGTCAGCCAAGAGGCATTCCTTCTGGAGGCTCCAGGGGAGAATGCACTCCTTCCAGCTTCTAGAGATCATCTGTGTTTCTTTGCTCATAGCCCCTTTCTCCATCTTCAAAGCCACCTGTTAGGTACCTTCTGCCCTCTTTGTTTCTGTCCTTAGTTCTCTTTTTCTTTGACTTTTGACTTTGGTCATTCTCTCTCCTTCTGATATCCTATGATTGATTACATTAGGTCTACATGAATATCCTTAACTCAATTACATTTTCAAAGTCCCTTTTGCCATATAAAATAACATATCACAGGATCTGAGGATTGGAACATAAACATGTTCAGGTTGTATTCATTTCTGTACCATGCCCTTCTTTATTTTTCTTTACAGCAATTATTATTATCTCTTGTATGTTAACTTCTTTATTGGTCCAGCTTCCCTACTGAAAGAGTCAATGTGCTGGGTATTGAATATAAGCATCGAATGTTGTTATTGTTAGAGTATAAACTCCTTATTAGCACAGAGTTTATCTTATTTACTGTTAAATTCCCAGAATCTAGTACAGATCCTAATACATAGAGAGTGCTAAAAAAATCTGAAAGAATGAATGAATTCTTTCAACATTTATATATAACAAACCCAAGCTACTTCAATTTTTCCCCTTAGTTCCTGAAGATCAGTTGTCCCATAAGCGATCCATGCTGGTGCCAATCATAATGCCAAAACATAGAATCCCAAATGCCATAATCCTAAATGTTGAAATCCTGAAAGATCAAAATCTATAAAGTCTAAAATCCCTAAAGACTAAAATCCCAAAAATCCCAATCCTGAAAGATTAAAATCCCAAATGATAAATCCTGAAAGCCCCAAATCCCCAAGACCATAATTTCCATGGGGAAAAAAAATGTGTGTGTGTGTGGGGGGGGGGCGGGGAGCTGCATAAAAAGGGATAGAAAGCCAAACTCTGAGAACGGGATTGTCCATTCATTTCTTGCCTATGTCAATGACAAAAACTTTGGTTTTAGAATTTGTCATTTGTCTGCATTGGCATTTCTTCTATCTGAGGAAATTCCAGGAAGTTTTAATGAATTAAAGCCACATTTGCCTGAAAAAGCTAGCAAAATTATTGTTTCAAAAATAATGCATGCAGTAAGATGAAAAGTTAATTATATAATTTACTGGAAAAGTGTACCAGGCAGAGTAAACAGCAACAGCAAAGACCCCGAATGAGAAATGGCTTAGCTATTTGAAGAGCATAAGGGCCAGTGATGTAGGACACATGGGTAAGAATGGAAGAAACATAATAGAAGATAGGTTTGAGCAGGTGGGCAGGAAGTAAAGCACATGTGGTCGCACAGGTCATGGTGTGAGCTTGGATTTTATTCCACCTCCAGTGACCACTCCTTAATAAAATACATACTGTAGACTAGAGTTTGAAAAGGATTTATGTTGATGGTAATTTGATAGCCATAAGCATTCAATTGTTTGCCTTACAAACTCCAAACCTGGAAGCCAGCAGACTTGGGAGACCAAAGGGAGTGACATAGGATTGAATATCCACTGGCCAAAGTGCAGATCTATACCAGTAGGTCTGGACCAGAACTACACCTACTTCCCCCATTGCACTATCTCTGTTGGGTACAGACTCATCAGCCTCCATCTGTGGCACTGAGAAGGTGGCTTCAAGAGGCTGACTCATGGTGTAAGGTCCCTGAGCTTTGCCTTGCTTCTCCTGGAAACTTCGGTGTTTTGTTTGCAGAGCATACTTAATGGCCTACTAAAAATGTTAAAATAGCAGAGATTTTCATGGTCTTCCTTTTAGACTTGGATTTCTAAAAAACAGGGATGGAGACACTGTCTCTTGACTTCACCAAATCCCTAAACATAAAGTGACTATTTGACTGTTAAACCTGGACCCTTGCTGTTTAATGCTCTGGAAACAAATACTCAAGCTACACCAGTGCAAGAAAAACAATGTTTAGAAAGCTCCCTGAAAGATTTTTTGAAAGTAATTTTATGCATTCACGTGTTTATTTATAGGAATCAGTTTTGGACCAAAATCCCAAAAGACAAAGAACTAAATGTTGACATTCCTAAAAGATGAAAATTCCTAAAGGCTTAAATCCTAAAAGATCCCCAAAGCATAATTTTGGAAAAAAATAATTTCAAGAATTTTAAATATATTTATTTACATTTTTAAAAGGGATGTATTTGAGAAACATGAAGATATGAGTGAATACTTCATAGGCCACTCTATAATAAAATAGGTAATAATAACACACTTTGGCAAGCATAAACAGGTGTACTAAAAATAGTTGCACAGTTATAGCACTTATGAGCAAACAAGCCATATTCATAATAAAATATATGAAAAAAGTGAAATGTACAAATGTCCAGCACTATAACTCGTAATTGTGTGCACCTAGATTTGTGACTGCAGTCATTTGAAATACTGTGACAGACAATCTAAGTCTTTCGATGATGTCAGTTGAAAACTACAATGGGTCCCTTCACATATATAGTTGCCCAAAGAGCTGAGATCTTAGGAAAATCTTTCCCAAATGCAGATGTACAAAACAGAGAGCTGTTCATTTTTTGAGGAAGTTTCAGTGTTTTTAGGCGCACATTGTTTACACACAAAGTCAACATTATGATAACTGTAGTCAATTTTTTAAAAATGTGTAAACAAACTAGAAGTCTCTAAAAATCTTTACAAAATGGATTACGTATGGCAATGAAAATGATGTGAAGATAAAACATGCAGCGGAGAAAATTACAAAGAGTAATACTAGAAATTTAAAATAGGTGAAAAAAACTAAAAAAGGGGAAGAAACCAAAATGAAAATTCAACATTTGGAAAACTGTATCATAGTGATAGATTATGGGCAATTGCAGAGAGATAGTCCAAAAGAGATGACCAACTTCCACAGTCCATCATTAACTTTATTCTGAAATCTTTAATTGTTATGGAAAGCTGTTTTTTTAAATTCCTTTTCCTTTTAGGGCATGGTTCTTCTCAGAGGATACAGTCCCATTCATTTTCTATGTTGCATTGCTCTTTTTGAAATTATTTTATGACTCAGTATATACTGACATGAGCATATGCACCAGGTAGTGCCTTCAACACACATCAGTCTGGCCTGGCTTTGCTCAGTATCTGATGTCACCTTATCCACTCAGAATATCTTTCCTGTCCAACCAAGTAAAAGCTGATCCCTACTTAATGTTTTTTCCTTCATTTCACTTTTTGCTACATAAAAGTATGCAGTTGATTTATTTGTTTACTTATTTCTGTCTTCCCTCTTCCATCAAATTGGCAGTAACTCTGTGAAAGCAATGACCTCGTCTGCTTATTTATGGCTCTATCTCTTGTGTTCAGAACAATGCTTTTGATATAACAGATGCTCAATAAATGTGTTGAATGCGTGATGAATAAATTAACTTTTCAAATTGAACTCCTGTATTGATTTTTGATATCGCTGAGCCCATTATGCCTTATGGGTGAGAATAAAAATCCACAACAGCAGGCCATATTTATTTTTTCCATGTCAACATCTATTTTGAGTGAGGTGAGTTTTAGTTGTGTCCGCCTCTTGGCTATTTCTGATGCTAAATGGGCATGTTGTCAAGGTATCAAGGGGACTGCTTCCTTCTCATGCTGAGTGGAGATTTTGTCAGAATGTTCCTGCTTCTCTGGTTCCTGCTGCCTAAAGGTAGAGGTCCATATGTCCCTGCAACAATGGCAGGAAAAAAAAATAGAACAAATCCTAGAATCACACAGTCATAACATCAAAATTTTTGCATGTGCCGGTTTTTTGTTCTTAGACTGAAACTCTGTTTAAAACAAATTGCTCAGCAACGTTCTAGAACATACCTCACTCACCCAATGTGATCTTTAGCATTTCAATGAGCAACAATGAAATAGGCTCTCTCCCTTTCTTGAGTGTTTAAAAAGCCCCCTTCTTAGGTGGGTTCTGATGTTCATAAACTTGTAGTCAAAATTTCAAATGTATTTTCACCAAATAGACAACTCAAAGCATTTGACAATAACTGCTAGCAATACTATACTGTAGAATCTTAAATTAGGTATAACCAGGCACACAAATGAAATCAGAAATTTAAATAAGAGATCTATCTTCAAATTCCACACTATGTGTACAGTTTATATTATAGCTATCAAAATGCATTATAGAGAAGATGCAATGCCCCTACTCACTATTGAAAATGGATCATTGCTTTCAGCCTTCTCACTCCTGGGCATTTAAGAGTTTATCCTGGATTCACTGTCTTTGATGATTACTTCATTAATTTGTCACTATTTTGGGTGAATCTGTCTACCACTTATATACATAGCAGTGGTTTTTAAATAATATTTTATTTCTCACATAAAAAGATATTAGTTGGACATAGTGTTGCATGCCTGTAATCCCAGCTACTTGGGAGAGCTGAGACAAGAGGATCCCAAGTTCCAGGCCAATCTGAGTAACTTAGCAAGACCCTATCTTAAATAAAAAGTAAAAAGGGCTGGGGATGTGGTTCGTTGCTTTCCTAGCATGTGTGAGGCTCTGGGTTCAATCTCTAATGCAAAAAAAACCAAAAAATTTATCAAGAAGTCTGGAGTCAGACTGTTCCTGGGTTTGCTCATCCCATGTGATGTCATTAAGATATCAGGGGTTTTGCAACTGTCTACTTTAAAATCCCCATGTGGTAAAAAGGACTCCACATATTTCTGGTGGCTTCCAGAAATATGCTAGGGTACTAGGATATCATCTCTATAAAAGTGTTTAAAGCAAAAATGGGAACTTTTCTTTAAGAGGTTGTTTTATTTCTTACTTTCTTTTCTTTCTTTATTTCCTTTGTGTGCCTGGTTATACCTAACTTAAGATTCTACAGTACAAGGCTGGGGTTGCAGCTCACTGGTAGAGCACATGCCTAGCACATGTGAGGCACTGGATTCGATACTCAGCACCATACACACACACACACACACACACACACACACACACACAAATACAGGTATTGTGTCCATCTACAACTAAAAACAATATTTTAAAAAGAGTTTCTACAGTACAGCATTGTTAGCAGTTATTGTCAAATGCTTTGAGCTCTCTATTTGGTTAGACTTTTATATCTGGCTCCTGATGTAGCTTCACAGAGATAAAGGTTAAAGGGATGTCTTTTGTTATTTATAGCAAACCTCTGTCCACCATAACTGAGTTTATGTTAATGAGATGACTTTTGGAATACCCCTAAGAACAGTGCACCCAAAAAGCTAATCATGTGATTAGAGGGTTGGAACTTTTCAGCCTCATCCCTGACCTCTGAGAGAGGACAGGGGATAATATTAATCATCATTGGCTAGTGATTTAGTTAATCATGCCTACATGATAAAGCCTCCATAAAACCCCTAAAAGAAGGAGTTCAGAGAGCTAGTGACACATGGAGGTGCTGAGAGGGCCATGTACCTGGAAAAGATGTGGAAACTCCCCTAACACATACACTATGTGTCTCTTCCTGAATTGTATCCTTTATGGTAAATTGGTAAACATAAGTAAACTTTCCCCTGAGTCTTGTAAGCAATTCTAGCAAATTATTGAACTAAGGAGGACATTCCTTCAATTTGTAGCCAGTCAGTTTAGAGTACAGGAAACCTGGACTTGCAAATGACATCTGCAGAGGAGGGCAGTCTGGTGGGACTGAACCATTAGACTGTGGTTCTGCACTGATTCTGAGTAGTGCCAGAATTAAGTTAAATTGTAGGACATCCAGTCAGTGTCCACCAAAAATTGGAAAACTGGTTGGTATGAAAGTACCCAGACATTTGGTGTCAGATTATTGTATGAGAGAACTGAAGACAAACATATACAATGTGGCATTTAAATATATAAAGTATCATATCATACAAAAGTTATTCCTATAAATCTCTTCAAGACTGGTTTCTGTCTACTTTGGGTTCAAGTCAGGTTATTGTGGTATATGTTCATAGGAATTCACAGGAATATTTTTGAATAGGTAAGCTGTGTGTTCTATCTGCACCCTTGATTGGAGCTTGATTGGACACATATTTATCGGTAAGCACCCTGCTTTTCATCTTTGGGGTCATTTCTTGCTTTTAGAATATTTTTCTATCCAGGGAGTCCATCCTGTGCTCTCTACATCTTTATTATGCTTGCTCATTTCTCTCTTGAAAAACTTTCTTTTGTGGCTAAAAGAAACTGTTTAGCAGTTGCAATATTCTGCTGAAAATATCTGTAGCTGGATATAGAAGCTCCTTAGGTATATTTTGTCTTCCAAGTTACTACAGAATTGTTGGGGCCATCTTTGTCCATATACCAGATGGATTCACTTTTCCTTTACCGGGTCCTGTGTCATATCACTTCAGCTTCTCTCTCAGCAGCACTTTCATCTCTCTTGTCCAAACCCCATAAAATACTGCATCTATCTGCTTTTCTCACACTGAAATATGGGCCACTGAAAGCTGTTATTGTAGAAGATAGACTGAGGTTATGACAAACTACTGTAATATCATGGTCTCTGAACTTTGCTTGGCCCTAAGCCCTATTGTACTAATATTGATTAGTCTTAATGGAGCCTCCCCTTCTGATCCCCAGAGAAGATAATCTAAACCTCTGGTGTTCTCCTTCAACCCCATTATGGTTTTGGTATGAAGTGTCCCCCTAAAGCTACTGTGCTAATGCAGGAGGTGAAATGATTAGATTATGAGAGCTGTGACCTAATCAATGGATTGATCCTTATGAGGGGGTTAATAATTTGAATGGATTAACTGGGTGATTACTAGAGGTATAGGCAGGCAGGATATGGCTGGAGGAAGTAGGTCACCAGGGGTGCTTGGGAGTTTACATTTTGTCCCTGCCACCCCCTGCTCTCTCACTACTTCCTTGTTGCCACGAGCTGAGTAGCTCTCCTGTGCCATGATGTTCTGCTTCACTTGGACCCAGAACAATGAAGTCAGTTGAGCACATATTCAGAACTCTGAAGCCATGGTCTAAAATAAGCTTTTCCTCCTCCAACTTATTCTCTTTAGTTATTTTGGTCACAGTAATGAAAAGTTGACAAACTCCATCTCAGTTAGAGGATGAACATGCCTCTATCTTCATGAAATTCTATTATAAAATTCTTCAGAAGCATAAATTCCCACTACTTTCTTACCTTTTCTCCTAAACTTCTCTTTCCCATCCTGACTTGTCTCTTGAAAGAAGTATTCTTCTTATTCCATGTAATTGTTTGCCTATGGCCTGTCCTTTACATTACCCAACACTTTTCTCAATCAATCATACCCACACCTTAACTCAATTTCATCTTCCCTAGATCCAGTGTTTTCTTCATCTTAGTGTACAAAGATGACCAACCAACAACAAAATTACAGTCTCTCTTTTATCAGGCAATTCTCATTGTGTGTGTCAAAAAAAGTCCAACTCAAACTGGCTTAAAAAATAAAACTAAATTGGATAAAGACGAGACTCAGCAGCTCAAATCATATAAAGCAAGAAGCAGCTCCTCCCCCTTGTTCATGTTCTTACTCATGTTTGAGTAAGAGTGAGCAAGAAACTAGAAAGAAAGCAAATGAGAGACAGAAGCAACACTTTTGATTAAGTGAATGTCTTCAGAGAAAATAAAAACCAACTTGTGTTTAGACCAATGGGAACAGTCAAATAATCATATGTAGAGCCCCCAACTGAGGATGGAGTCTTAGCCTCTGAATTTTAAGCTTATGAGGTGAGTACTGACTCGTGGTCCTAAAAGACCTGAAAAGGGGAATACAACTTTTAGAAGTGGTGGCACTTTAAATTTACTTGTAAACAATTATATAATTTTGCATGTTGTCAAAATTTTGTTTTTTCAGAGGCTCTATTTATTTATATACATGCTGTCCCACAAATCAAATATATGTGGCATTTTTCATATGACGATTAAATGAAAAATGATATTTGGTATGTTTTTTTAAATATTTTTTTAAAAAGAGAGAGGGTCTGGGGTTGTGGCTCAGTGGTAGAGCACTCGCCTGGCATGTGCAGGGCCCTGGGTTTGATCCTCAGCACCACATAAAAATAAACAAAATAAAGATATTGTGTCCAACTACAACTAAATTTAAAAAAAAAAAGAGAGAGAGAGAGAGGGAATTTTTTTTAATATTTATTTTTTAGTTCTCGGTGGACACAACATCTTTGTATGTGGTGCTGAGGATCGAACCCGGGCTGCACGCATGCCCGGCAAGTGCACTACCGCTTGAGCCACATCCCCAGCCCTTGGTATGTTTTAAAAATACAGAATAGGGATTTTTTAGGTCACCCTTGGTTAAATATAGATGTCAATTTAAGTTTATTCATATGAATAAAAATACTTATATGTAATTTGGATGTTTATTAAATAGCTATTATTGGCCAACTTGTTCAAATATCAAACCTAGTACTCACTCAAATATGATGGTAGTTATCTCTCATGTCATTAAGTGTTCCCAGTGATATTTTTAAAAGAATTTGAACAAATTTTCCTACATATAATATCAGTTTATGGTAGACTTAACATATATACTAACTTGCAAGGGCTGACATAACAAGTTACCACAAACTGAGTGGCCTAAAACAACATAAATGCATTGTATCATAGGTTTAGACCAGAAGTCCAACATAAGGGTGAGTTCTTCTTGGAAACTGAGAGTGGGAGTCTGTTCATTCCTGTCTCCTAGTTTTTGGTGGTCACCCACAATCCCTGAAGTCTTTTGGTCTATAGACAGTTGCTCCAATTTCTTTCTTCATCTCCACATGCCACTCTTTCTTCAAACTGTGCATTTACATATCCTGTCCTCTTATAATGACATCAATGACTGGATTTAATATCCACCTTAATCCAACATGACTTCATCCTAATTTTCATCTTACATCTTAATTACATCTAGAAAGATAATATTTCTCAAAAAGTTCACATTCTGAGGTTCTGGATTTTTAGGTAGAAGAGGGGTGAGAAGAGTCATAATATTCTTTTCTATATAATATATATTATATATATTCCCCCACTGGCAATATATATTTATTTTTTTCAAAGAATTCATATTTAAATTTTTAATAGAGTTGATATGATTTTATGTAAAACAAAGATTTACATTTCAAAATCCAATATCGGTCATATTCAACCATCAGTATTGTTTGCAAAGAACTGTCAGTTTCTACTTCACTACTGAAATTTCATTACTTTCTGTCTAAACCAGATTCACCTAATACTTTATTTTTTTTATTTTTTTATATGGTTGTTCAAAACATTACAAAGCTCATGACATATCATCTTTCATACATTTGATTCAAGTGAGTTATGAACTCCCATTTTTACCCCAAATACAAATTGCAGAATCACATCAGTTACATATTCATATTTGGCAATATATATTTAAATAAGATAAATGCACCAAAACCTAGAAGACATGAGCAGACTCCTGCCCTGAGAAGTCATGAGCAGACTGCTACCCCGAGTTTCCAAGCTAATTAGGCAAAAATAAAACCCTGGGAAGTAAAAGATCCCTTTACTTCATTTTAATATTACTAGTTTAAGTTAAAGAAACATTAAAATAGAATTCCTTTGTCCGAAAACCTCATGTTGGCATTTTAAAATATACAAACAAATAGTAACTAAGAAATTCTTTTAGTAAAGAAATTGTAAGACCAGGCGAGCACACCTGAAATCCCTGACTTGGATGCTGAGGCAGGAGTATTGCAAGTTCAAGGATAGTCTGTCTCAAAAAAAAAAAAAAAAAAAACCTGTCTCAAAAAAAAAAAATTGTGTGGGGCTGGGGATGTGGCTCAAGCGGTAACATGCTCACCTGGCATGCAAAGGGCGCTGGGTTTGATCCTCAGCACCACATAAAAATAAAATAAAGATGTTGTGTCCACCGAAAATTGAAAAATAAATATTAAAAAATTCTCTGTCTCTCTCTCCTTTCTCTCTCTCTCTCTCTCTCTCTCTCTCTCTCTCTTTAAAAAATAGTGGTAATTAATATTACTACTTAGATTTAGTTATAATTTATATTCATTTGTTACTGTTTACTATATATTTTGTCTTTGGCTGAAATAAAGATTATTCAGTTATCTGTTAACAATAAGTAATCTTCTCCCCCATCTTTTTAGAACATTCTATTATCTTCTTTATTCTTGATGTAGACATTATTTGGTCTTGTATTTGCAACTTACAACAGATTATGACTTTATATTCCCTAGTATGAGTTGAGCAGCCCTACAACTGTTAATGCCAGTGGAAAGCAATTAACAGCTCTCTTAAGCATTGTAATATCCCTTCATTGACGTCACTGAAACCCCAACTGACATCATTGAGAGAGAACACGGAAAAAATAGTATTAATGTGCTAAGTTTATACATTGAACACTTAAAAGCACAGGCAGGGTAATTTTATACACCACTAAAAATAAAACAAGAGCAATTGCTGAAAGAGTGATGAACAGAAAGGAAAAGGGTAGCATGCACTCAAGAGAATTCTTAATGAATGGGAAAAAAGAGACACGGTCTAGGAAAAGCCTATAGTATTTGAGTTCTTTTATTTTGATTCGAAATTATATTTAACCAATTGGTATCAAATAAAGAAAAGGTAACAGATAATTCATGATTACTGATTCTGAAAAGGGAGGAGGGAGTTCAATGCCAGGCAGCATGATAAGAAATTAGTTTCAATGGTTCTTTTTTTATAGAATTAATGTATACAACATTCATGAAACTGAAAATCTGTGATACTCCTTCAGTGATTTGATTTATACCATAGTGGTTAAGGCAACAGGCTTTGGCATCAGATTAAAATTATCTGATTCTCTTAGAAATTAATATTTATTGCAGATCTCCTAGATCTTCTAAGCACCAGATTCTTATCATTGTGAAGCCCACATCCTACTATGAGAGATAGATTAAAAATGAACTGAACAAATAAATACACAAAATAACACTGGATAGATAAATGTTCTGAAAAAAAGGAAGGGTGGTATTTTGGTGATGTGAGTGGGGTTGAAGGTGGTTGCTACATTAGATGGAGATCAGAAAAGGCTTCTTTGAGGAAGTAGCATTGGAAAAAATCTATTTGTAGAAAGAAAGCCAGAATGCAAATATCTGGGTATCCCAGCTTCTTGCAATCTCCCCATTTGTAAAATAAGGCACAAGGAAGTTTTGGTGATGTCATGTGTAAATGACATGACACTTAATACAGACCTAGTAAGTGTGTGAGGCCATCTTTCTGATTAGGTATCCTTACACATGAAAATCAAAAGCAGGGTTAATTTGTTAAGAGTAAATTGCCCCAAATCCTATATATATGTTAGATTATACTAGATTATATATATATGTTAGATTATACTTATTCTCTTATTTCTCAATGTAATTTCATAACCAAATCCATCCTTTTGGATTGCTCCAAACCTGGAGATCTATGAAGATGGATGTTGTCACTGTTTTTCTACCTCTGAATTAGCTGGATAAATAGCACAATAATATCTGGATGGCCAAATCCACATATATGAAGATTTAGTCCAGCATTAACATAATACTCTGCATTTTAAGGCATTTTAAAATTAGCAATTTAACCAGAAGTCCCCAGAGTCGGTGGCCTTGTCAATGCCACTAGTTTGGTTACACAGTTAATTCCATCACAGCCATTGAACCAAGTGTTGGTGTGTGTGAAGAGAGTCCATGAGTCAATTGCCAGCACAGAATTCTTCCTGACATAGAAAGGCAGATGATCTCAACTTTTGAGTGCATACAGTGCAGATTTCTAGTTGAATGGTTCTTGACAATAGTGTCCTCAGAAACATAATGCCTGGCTAGGAGCCAGTGATTATGCCACCATACAAATCACTGTGCATCTGACGCCAGAACTCCTCTTTGCAATGGTAACAAGAGTTTTCAGTCCTGGTGTTCCACAAGATGTTGCATTGGCTCTTTTATTTTTCATCAGACCCTGGAATTAAAGATTTTATTCAGATTGTTTTCAGGAAATAAATGTTACTAGATGAAGAGAAAAAGAGAAGACAGGAGGTTTTAGTATAATTTAAGAAACAGCTTTGCTATTTTATATGTCCCATCAGGACAAAATCAGCCTATGATTTGAAATCTAGTTTTATTAATTGTTCAATAGATTTTTCACTTTAAATTTCTTGTATAATTATAGAACTAAAACAGCTTGTTTCAAACTGTTAGCTAATGATCCATATATTATTTTAGTAATTGCTAGCTTCTATCAGAAAATGCATTAATTTTCTGAAAATGCATATAGACTTTCAAATGTTGAAAACAATAGGATATCTTTTTAAAATCAATAAATTGCAACACCTAAAATTTGCTTCAAATATTATCTTACTGGAACATATTATAAACCTAAAATTAGTAGTCTATTCCAAAGATATTATGAATGTCCATTTAAATTTGCATATAACTGTCTTTTTAAGGACTTAAAGTAGATGATGTTGTATAATTGCAATTGATGATATAAATGAAATTTAAGTTATGCAGAGTGTTCCTATTCAACACCAGAAATGATGCACCAGTTAAAATATTCACCCAAATTTCTTCTCCTATTATGAAATTGTCTACAGGTTTTAAATGCCACTTTCTTCTGGAACTAACTCAGGATTTAACATTAAATATATAGGTCTAAGTATCTTATTTTACTGAAATAGTAATTGTTCAAGATGAAGGAAGGAGAGACACTACATATTACTTGTAACAAGCATTATATAGCAAAACTAAAAACAATATTTTTCCTAATAAAGTCAAAGTTGCCAGCATTTTCTTTTTGGTTGGTTTTCAGTAAGCAAAACATTTTCTTATTAGCTAGATAAAAGCATTAGCCAATTGTAAAAACTATAAAAGTCTCTTTTAAATATAGGTAGTAATTCATAAAAGGAAAGAAGATCATTTAAAAGGTTTCTTGTGGTTTGAAAATGCCTTCCAAATATTCATTAAACATTTAAGTGAGTAAATTTGTAGAATATGTTTCTGACATTGGCACTGGTTCTGTGGTATTTCTCTGATCAGATGGAAGTGCTATGTGTTATGCAGAGTGCATGCAGTTCATTCATGCATAAACAATATCATTTTCATAAATTAAAACCTCCCCTGCAGAAGGAACATCTGTGCCTGCCTTTGAATAAAAGATGGTGGCATGTGAGTTACTTCTTGACTGACTGAAAGAATCCCCATATTTTAGAATGAAATTGTGCAGGCAATATAGGGGAAAAAATCACTTAAAACTGACTTTCAGTCATCATTTCTACCTTGGAAGGAAGGAAGGAAGGAAGGAAGGAAGGAAGGAAGGAAGGAAGGAATTAATTAATTCAGGGTCTAGATTTCTCCACTTGCTGTTTTAGAAGCTGGAATTTCTGAAATGTCATTCTCTCATTATTTCTTCTGTTCACTACACCAACAATTTTTAACTTGCAGGAATACATCTACTTTTAATTACAGGTGAAATTGAGCTGCTTAATAGATCAGATCAAATCTGAATGTTCACTTTGTGATCTATGCTGGAAGACTGGCATTGTTTAAATATCAGTGTTATGTCTCTTAAAGTAAGATTAGTGAGAACAATCCGGGATAGTGGAAGCAACAGCTTGATTCCAAAATAACAACTCTGATTCACTTGGAATGAGATTGCTGCATTTGGGATAAAGTTGGGACTAACTTAAATGTATTTCTGTCATGTGATGAAGGCTGATGGAAAACATGTTAAAATGATATATTTTAAATTGCACTCAAACATTTTTTTAATGTTGAAATATTCCTTACTGCTACTGTCACAGCTTGATGCAGCCCCATTGGCAATGTTATTAGTATGGCTAATTGTTCCTGTCCATTAGATTACTCACATTTTTCTGGAGCAGCTTGCTAAATGAGGTCAGCTTTCTGGAACCCTTAAATCACCAATGAGAAGAAGATTAAAGGAACAAGCTTGGGAAGGGAGGTAGTCATCCAATGTGGCATCCAAATCCGAGGAGGAACAATGGAGTTACTAATGACAGTAATCAGAGCACCGTGGTAGAGCCAGACCACAATTGCCAAAATGTTATTCCCTAGGAATCATGACTGTCAGTCATTTCTCAAAGAGGAAATGCCAAACTATTTTTTTAAGTGGACTTAACAATTAACAAAATTATCTGTAAGTTTTTCCAGTGAGTTGTGTTTATAAAACAAGAGCATAGTGCCCCATTGGGGGATGGGAAACAATTACACCTTCCTAAAACATAGTACAAACAATATCTTCTTAAATACATATAAATCATTGACCCTTTTTCTTGAGAAATTATTGAAATATTGCAAGATGTTTATACAACAATTATAAAATTCTATTTCTTCTTAGAGTCTTTCAATTAATTAAACAATTTCCCCCTGGTATTTTCTAAGGTGTAACTTTCTGTTTGGGACAGTATCTTTTGCAAAACATATCCTGAGCTGATCAGTTCAGGAAAATGTACAGGTAACAGAGCACTAATAAAATAGTTAAGATTTTAATGTTTTAAGTGTGTAGACAAACTAACTTTGGGCACTTATTTATGTATTGCTTGTTAATAATTAACTAATTCACCTTTTTAAAAGAGAAGGAAAGAGTAACACAATCATTTAAAAGAATAAGAACCAACCCCACCAAAGGTGAAGGTGCTTAAACAAAGAAAAGCAAAAATACATTGTTCATCCCCCTCATCCTGCAACCCTATAATCCAAATCATGAAACATTAGTTAGGTCTTTTCATTACCTACAAAGAACTGGTGACTCTTTAATGGGGATAAAAAGACTAGAAAATATACCAAAGTATTTTTTTTTACTTTATTCTACAAATAGTGTTTATTATTTTTTAATTCAGCAAATAAAACAATTATTTCCCCTAAGAATAATTTTATACTGTAAAAATTACTTTAGGAAGAAATATAACAATTGGTCTGATTTTCAATTCTATTTTATTGCAACTGGATGAGTGTTTTCTAAATTGTGCATTACACCATAATATACAGGATTACAAACAAGATTACAGTACAGATCAATTCCAGTGGTATCAGCATCACATCTCAAACAGCACTTATTCTGAACTGCATTTTACATGCAATAGCTATTGTTCTAATTATGAATTAAATGGTTTGAATTTTATTTAAGCTACTGTACTAATTGACTACAATAGGTATAAATCCCAACATTAACAACCTGAATAGATTTAGGCTCAGATTTATTACATGAATATATGACAAATCACCATTTGTGTGACAATGTATAAAATCATGCATTTATATTTTCTGGAAACATCAATAGCTTCAGATGCTCTGTAAAATCATGGAATGCAAAGGAGTAAAAGACTAAAAAGAAACAGTGCAAATTGTATGTGATAGTCAAGCAGCTTTTGATTTAAAGAAGTGTATGTTGGCATTTATTCATAATATGTATATACAAGCTTGTGCAAGTAATTGTTGAATTGATATGTTTTGATAAGGAATACATCTCTTGTTTCTTTTTTCCATCCTCTTGAAAATTATGGATCTGTGATTTATTTTAGGGAAAGGGAAAAACTTTAAAGTGAAATGAATTGCTCAAATTGTGCAATTTTTTGTTTGTTTTTACAATTAGAGAAGAAAGAAGTGCTAAGGCAACACAATAACTTTCTAAGCACTTTCCTGCTGGTTTAAATTAGTTAAATTATTTTGTATAAATTAGATATAATTCTACTTTTCTGATATGTATAAAAATTGATGAAGCTGCATGGTGTTAAAATAGGAAATCCACATTATAAAAAGTCATTAAAAATTCTGTACAAAATCACAACAAAATAATTCAGCATGGGAAAGGTAACAAGTAGTAAAATGCTGATTGAAAAATATATATTTATATATATTTTAATTGGCCCATTACTAGTTTAAAAATTGCATAGATCCTAATTATTGCTTGTGATTTTGTTATCCCGATCAGATAATTAATACGATCTGAATACAGCTACACCAAATTCTAGGTGCATTTTTTAACTTTACTGTATTATTATTATTTTTTAAAATAGAAGAGCTATAGAAAATAATACATAAGGTGAACAGGAACTTTGATCCCCTGTTTCTTCCAAAGGCAGTAACAATAAATACATATATCACTTGAAGCTTGGAGTATTTGCACTTTGCAGCAGTAGTACCAAAAGGGCTGCCTTTTGTAAACACGACAGTCACTGTAAGCACAGTGGGTTCGTTTCCCGGGAATGGTGAAACTGACGTGTCTCTAATCGTGAAAGATGGCATTGAGCTGGGCACTCATGACTCGCTCATGATGTGAATGGCTATCGAAGGACATAATATTGTCTATGGGGATCTCGCAGCGAGGGGCAGCAGCTCCCGAGAAGATTGATCCGTGGCTTTGGGCCCCTGCCAGGGTCGCTGCAGGATAGTGCATGGTAAAGGCATAATTTTTTTCAAACTCGGCGGATGGTTCGTGTTTGAAAGAGAAGTTGCCATTGATGCTGAGCGGCGGACTGAGGGGTCCATCAAACGAAGGGCTGGTGCAATCAGTCAGGGGGCTTTCAAAGAAGGGCTCCAGCGCTGCGCTGTAGGCGTGCGGTGGAGGTTTGACGTGGAAGACATGGGAGCTGTCCATGGTACCGTAGGGCGGACTGGGCAACCCCGGAGACTGGTAGGAGTAGGGGTGCACTGGGAAGGAAGCGCTGGCCGTCGGCAGGTGCGGAGGCATATCCTGATTCTGTTCTGGCAGAAAAGTCCGAGGGTTGAGCTGCAGGCAGCCTGCAACCAAGTTGGTTGTGGGCTGGGACAGGCCTTTGCAGAGAGTCTGTACGAAGGAGACCAGGTCAGGGCTTTTGCCTGAGCGCAGGATCTCTGACAGAGCCCAAATGTAGTTTTTGGCCAAGCGCAATGTCTCGATTTTGGAGAGCTTCTGCGTCTTGGAGTAGCAGGGCACCACCTTGCGCAGGTTGTCCAGCGCCGCGTTCAGCCCATGCATGCGGTTCCGCTCCCGGGCGTTGGCCTTCATGCGCCTCAGTTTAAAACGCTCCAGGCGCGCCTTGGTCATCTTCTTCTTTTTGGGACCGCGTCTCTTGGGCTTTTGATCATCATCTTCCTCTTCCTCTTCTTCCTCCTCTTCCAGGTCTTCATCTTCCTCCTCCTCCTCTCCCCCGTTCCTCAGGGAATCCTCCTCGGCATTCATGGCTTCCAGGTCGTCCTCCTTCTTGTCTGCCTCGTGTTCCTCCTCTTGAGAACTGAGACATTCATCTGTCCAGCTTGGAGGACCTTGGGGCTGAGGCTCGCCCATCAGCCCGCTCTCGCTGTAAGATTTGGTCATGTTTCAGTTTCCTATATTCAACAGGGGAGAGAGGCAAGTAGAAAGAAAAGGAGAAAAATGCCACACTCAAAAGCCAGATAAAGAAGCCTTCAGCTTCCACTCCCTAATCCTGCACAAATACAAGTGAACAGAAGTACACTCCATTACAAAATGGATGACTCTGAGGAAAAGTTAAGTGCTGTGTTTCATAATGGCTTGTGTGTGCCCCGCTGGTACGTAGAACACAGGATTGGGCATGGGTGGTGATAGTGCTGGATACATATATGTGAGTATTATTCATGCATTTATGTTTTCTAGTGATTTATTCAACTGTTTATGGGGATTTCTCGGCAGCATAATGTTTGTGGAAATGAGCATATATTTCAGTAACTTCATGTTTATCTGCAGGTGTCCAAAATCACTCATAACTCTACAAAAAATGGCGAGTCTGAAAATCGCACTTTCTGTTCCCATCTCTATTCTGGCTTCTGGGTACTTGGTGGTTTAAGTTGAAGAGCGATTACATAATTTGCTAACACTGGCAGTGTTTTTAAAGAAGATTATATCGAATAGAGATTGAAGAGCAAATGCACGGAAGAGGAAAAGTAGTTTCTACAAAATTATTCCACCACTAACGAAAGATTTACAACAAACGTGGACAGGAGTCATCCCTCCCTCCCTCGCCTTTCTGTTCTCGCCTCCCATCCCTCACCCTCCGCTAAATTTCCACCTTGTACAAAAGCTCTTGCAACTAGGCGATGGCTGGGGGCGCGGCGCAGAGCGCTCTCCCACGCGCTGGGGATCAGGTGCGGAAGGCTCCTCTCTAATAAACAGCCCATTGAAAGGGCCGCCCGCTTTTTATTGGGGCTTTTCAAAGTTCGCCTCAAACCTGCCTTTAAAAGATTGAGTAATTATAATGGTCAGCGATTGGCAATGACGAAGTTGCCGCTTCTGATACGGAATATAAAGAGCCTTTAGTAAAACAACTGAATTTTTGGCTCCAGCAGTGGATGATGGTGATTTGACCGCCTCTGGAGCAGTAACAGGTAGCAGTAGTGGTTTCTTTCCCTTTCTCCACTCCACCCTTCAACTAAACTTAACTCGGACCCAGCTTTATTTTCAAGACTGTGTATACGAAAGGTGCCCACATCCTTTTCATTCACTGAAAAGACAGGCTGACCCTCCCGATGTGCATAAGATATATAAGCACAAATCTTGGGAGCAGTTGCCTTTTCTTTTTCTTTTCCTTCCCCCCCCCCCTTTTTCCTTACTAAAAGAAGTGAGCAAGTGAAATAATTATTTGTTTCTAGGACTTTAAAAAAAATCACCGCCAGCAAATAATCAGTTACTGTTTATTTTTTTTAATCCACGAAACTCCTGTACTATTAAAAAATTTAAATTTAATTAGAAAGCCTGCAGGGGGTACTTAAACACAGATTCATTATTAGTGAGTACTTGTGGGCAATTGAGGGATACTGGTCTCAATACACATACACACACTCTCAAATGCGCACATACACAGTACGTAGGTACATCAGGTATTCAATTACTGCTTTATTCTCGAGGGAAAAAAAAAGGAAAAAGAAAGGGTTGTAATTACCTGTTGTTAGTAGGTCCTGAGCAGTGATGATCTCATAACCCTGGGGCCTCCTGACGCCGTGTCTTCTGCGTAGGCGAATTACTCGTGTCCCGGCTGCGGTGGTGCTCAGGTTATATAGGCGAGGTAGTGATGCTGAGAGCGGGCGGGGCCACGAGCTGAGCAGCGAGCAGGTCCTTGCGCCTGGCACTTGCGCACGCGTCCAAGCTGCACGCTCCCTGCCCCCGCCCCCACCTCCCCCCTCAGCCTTGCTCTTCTCCCGCCCTTCTCCGACAACCGCTCCCCTCACCCTCTACCCCTAACCCCCTCCCCTTCTTCTTCCTCCCCGGCATGCGCCATATGGTCTTCCCAGTCCAGCCAAGAGCCGGGAACCACGTGACCTGCCTATTTGTATGCCGCAGAGCGCTCCATTCCGGCCCCTTTGTGGCCAGAAGAAAGTGGCCCATCTGTCGCCAGTTAGAGACTCCGCGGACCTGTTTTTACCCGCAGGAGAGATTAACCCTTTCTGGCAGCAGAAGGAAGAGGGCATAGAGAGGGGAGGGATTTGAGGGAAGGGAGCGGGAAAGCTAAAGATGACTGGGTCTAGGTCAGAAAGAGAAGCCTGCGTTCGCGCGGGAACTAAGGCACAAGTGAAAAGGTCAGAAAGTTGGGAGACTGAGGCTCGCAGTGAAGAGTCTTCGCCCTGGCACTGGCCTCCTGGGCAGCATGACTCTGCGCTCTCCGAGAAGCCCATTTCTTAGTTTCTGCCCTTTGGCCAACATTTTGCTCATTGGCACCAAAGATTGGCTTTTCCTAATGTCCATCAGCTCCCTCCAGGCAAATGCATACTCCATATAAAAATGACTTCATTTGTAAAAAAGCAGCTTTGAGACTAGTTCGCTAGCCAGATCACCCCAACCTAACCCCTACAGGCATAGAAATTTTGTACCTTCCACTTTACTCCCACTATATATGCTACTCTGTGTGCCCTGACCCGCAGCTAGCTATCCTCTCTGGAGACCCCTCTCTACTTCAGTTTCCCCTTCCACCTACTAGGATTTTGTGCTCAAAGCAAGCTAGTTCGTTCTGTCAGGTCTTGAGTTCCCTGTCATCAAGCAGTCAAGTGTGGGAATTGGGCTTCTCTGATGCTTGGATTTTACCTTTTTACAGGGGACACTAGGTCGCTGCAAAGAAGCCAGTCCTGGGGGAAGTTGTGGTTGACAGGGGAGCAGACTTCCCATGGCTCAGCTTTATTGCCCAACACTGACCACTAGTGAGATGATAGGCACCCTATCACAGCCCAGCCAGTGCTCTTGGTATCTAATCTCTGGTCTGTAAGTAGGTACTTGGATCAGTAGAGCTTCCCCCCCCCCCCAAAAAAAAAAATTGCAACTGGCCTATGTTAAACAGGTCTTTCCCCTCTTTCCAAAAAGGCCATTAGAACAACCCTTGGAATGGCTCTGTAGCATCCAAGCCTCCATTTGACATGGCCTCCACTTCCCCTTCAAGCAAAGACTACTGGACTTCCTGATAAATTTGATTAATTCTGAAGAAGTCATGTTTGTTCCTAAACAACATTTATTTAATGTTTCTGACCATGACATGTTCCAGAATGATAGTTTTTTTTTTTTTTTTTTTTCTTGGAAGGGAGGAGAGAGGAAAGAGGAAGGAAAGAAGACAGGCAAGGGAAAGGAAAGAAAAGGAAGAAAAAGGGAAGAGGAGCTCGACTAATCCCGGTTTACTGTTTCTCCCCTAGGTTCTCTTTTAATCCTCCATTAACTTCTTACTCCCTCGCAAACCTGAAGCCCTTCTCAATGAATGCATCTGACTTGAATTGCTTATTAAAGGCAATTGCCCTAAATGTCCCTCGAGTTTGCAAACAATGTCAGGGTTGAGCTGCTGAAGTGGGGTACATCTGGGAAAGGGTGAGGATGGGGGAAGAGGGTCCTAACGAGATTGCATGTGTAAGGATGGTGGGGGCTTGCAACCATTCCTGTCCAGCACAAATCCAAAAGAAGAGAGCAGTTGTACATTCTGACCAGTGGCCACAAGCATAAAATGAATCTTTCTGAGGTTCTGGAGAAGAATTGTATGGACTTTTGCTTTTCTACCTTGATTCCTCAGCTGACAAAGAGCGCACAGAAAGAAAAGAATTCACTAAGGAGCATGGAATCCATATTTACTCTGATACCATCTGTGCCTTCAGTGCTGGGTTTAAACTCAAGGGATGTCAAGAGTGACGACTTGCAAAGGCTGGTCCACAACCCGGAGGTCTGAGGAGGTTCGCTGCAGTGCCTAGGAGCTGCCACTTTCCCTATAATCTATTTTTGGGGAGCTCGAGAGGAGATGTTGTGGGAGGAGTGGGAAAGAGGATTCCAGGTGACCCGGAGGCCCAGAGATGACTTACAGACCTCCCCACCCCCAGAAGTAAAAAATTCTCCAGTTTGAGGCATTCTGTGGAATACAGGAAAATCTTAGTGGAGTCAGATATTCCTGGCCAAGAAAGAGACCCGGGTGTTTCCCTTACAAGATTCAAATGTAAGTGCGGGAGATGCTAGACCCGTTTCTTCCCTCTGCCAATGATCAAATCCATCTGGAATCCCACTATGCGTCCTTACACCGAGGCCTGGGTTTTTGTACAAAAGAAGAGTCACTCCGGGAAGTTCTGGAGATCTGGCCGATGTCTGGTGTTACGATGACTCTTATTGGGCTTCCTGGCCTGCAGCCACTGCTTTGCACCAGCTTCTGCGCAGAGAACATCTATCCGAAGCACCAATACCATGGCATTCAGCAAGTGCTTGCAAAGCCGGGGAGACTAACGCCCCGCGATAGGCCGGTAAGGGAGGAGCCCAAAAGAACTTGGATCAAGGTGCTTTCTGTATGGGGAAGGGGCAAGAAAGTAGAATAGAGGTGGCTAGGATGCTTAGTTGGAGAAGACTGAACCTAGGTTCCGCAGAGCTCAGCGCTGAAGATGGTCTCCGTGGTCCCGCCACGCCTCCTAAATTTCCTCCTCTTTGGACTTGTTTGGACGGTTCCACACTTTTCACCCTCCTGATTTCCCAAGTTCTCTTCCTTTCTCCACGCTGTTGGTTAGCTGTACTCCCCCAGCTCCCGCCCCACTGGACGCTGTAGGCTGCCGAGAGGCACGCGAACCGCACGCGCAGGCAACAAAAGCCGCTTTCATGATTCACTGCCCTCGAGCAATGCCCTAAATCTGCCGCCCCCCGGGTCCCTGCACTGACCGTGCGGCGCGGGACAGGCGTCGGGGCCGTTAGAGCGGCAGCCGGAGCGCCCGCGGGAAGGGGGGCGGGAGGAGGCGTGTGGCCCGGGATGTGTTGAGGGGAGTGCGTCTTGGGTGGGGCGGAGGGGAAGGGAGGGGGTCGCGTGCAGGGATGGGAGAAGAAAGGGGACTGAGGCGTGTGGCCCGGACATAGGGGGTGGGAAGCGTGTGGCTGGCGGCTAGGGGTGGGGGTGGGGTAGGGACGACGCATTCGCAGAGCTAAGATAAAGAGCAGAGGCCAGGCCGACGTACCCGGCGGTGACCTGTTTCCCGGGGAAACAGATGCTTGCTCTTGCGAATAGAGGTTTGCGTTCAAAGAAAGGACCTAGTGTGACCAGGGTGGCCCCTAGGATCTCGAGCGGCGCCCGCGTCCCCTCCCGGCCTCTCGCAGCAGGGGATACGTCCCAGCTCCGCGCATTCCAGGGGCTGGAGGCCTGGGCTGCAGGGCACTGAGGGTATTTGGAAATCGTGGGGCTCAGAGGCAGCAGGAGCTGAGAGCTGAGAGCTATAGGGAACGTTCCCTCTCAGGCCCACTATCTCGAAGGTTCTTGGGAGCGAGAGATGGACGATGCTGGTAAGGACTAGATAGCTGGCGCCGAGTGGGCTTTGCTCCTTCGCCTCCAGGGAGACGGTTGGGCTCCCGAGTCCCAAGTCCCGGCCAGAGGCTAGAGCTACCCCAGCTCGACAGGCAGGCGGCGGGGGAGAGCCAGGAGCAAAAGAGACGCTATTAAAATGCCTAGCCATAGCCCCGAGCGCAAAACCCGTCCTCCCCAAATCTCCTGGGCTTGCGGCATAATCTTAATTAAGATAATTGATTCATATTGCACCTGCGAGAACGGAAAAAAAAATTGATTCCAACCCCCAACCCCACAAATTGCTTAGAGCTATTGGATGGAGCACGACGCGGCTGTGATTTGGAGAGTGATTTAGTGCCGGGCTTCCCCAGCTCCGCCTGCTTGGGCCCTTTTATTTATTATTTACGTCCTCTCTTTCCCACCAGGGCCTTGGTGGCTCCCCTCCTGGTATCCAGAGACCTCGAAGGGACTTCATCTCTGCTTCCCTGTCAGAATCGAGGGGTTTTCCTTAAACCGGTCAACACACAGAATCAACAACATTCAATAATCACAGACGGAGCATGCAGACGTGGGTCTGGAGCACGATTGTCTAAGGCCTTGTGCATCAGGAAGTCTGTGTATGCAAATGTATGTTCGCGTGTGATTGTAATTGAGTGTAAAAGTGTGTGAATCTGTGAGTATAATCCAGTGTCAAATTGTGTGTGAATGTGAGCATGGGTGTATGTGAATATATACATGTTAGTGTGTATGTGAACATTTGAGTGGGTGACTGCTATATTATATTAGTGACTATTTGTGTTCGTGGGAACTTGTATAAGTGTGTGGGTTTAAGTGTGCACGAGTAAGTGTGTGCTCATGGCCAAACCTACTCACCAGTGAGGAACGTGAACAGAGGGCCCGCACCTGTTTCTCGGGAAATGAGAAACAGCTTGTGGTCCAAAGGGGACTTGCCAAGCACCCAATGTTTGCCAGCCTTTGCCTTAACAGAAAAAAAAAAAAAAAAACAACCTAAGCAAACAAAAATCCCCCGTAGTTGGGCATAGGTTCAGGAGTCAAGTCACACTGACCGAGTCTGGGCGCCCCCTAAACAATAACTATCACCGTGGGCTGGGAAAGGAAACCTGGACAAGTTCCTAAAGGCACGAGAAGAACGCAGGCAAGCCACTTAGAGCAGCTTGGAGGGCAAATGACTTCCTGAAAGAATCAGCACCGTGGACAATTCCCACACACTGGC
This sequence comes from Marmota flaviventris, assembly GCF_047511675.1. Lineage (NCBI taxonomy): Eukaryota > Metazoa > Chordata > Mammalia > Rodentia > Sciuridae > Marmota > Marmota flaviventris. Next base: position 51,611,962 of record NC_092508.1, on the reverse strand, counting down.
CCTGAAATTCGTCATATTGAGAAGGAGCAACAGCTCCCCTTGGAGCCGTCTTTCGCTTTTTCCAGTTCACTTTCTTTCAACATGCCCGAATTTTTAGTCAGAGAGCCCTTGTAAGTCTGTATCTAATTAGCCACCTTATCAGAATAAGTTTCCCATAACACTAGATATCTGGTTTTAGGGGCGTGGGTTAAACTATAATTAAAGCTGATGAAGTCTGAAACAAAGAAATCACAAATTGAATAATTTTTAAAATGTCATTATTATAACATTTGTGCTCATTTGCTATAAAGCTTTAAAAGTGAAATAAATCTAGTTTTGCTATCCATAGAAATAGCAAAATATCTCTAAAATGATTTTTTTTTAAATTTTGCTTTTGTTTTATGGAGTATACATTTTATTAATACAAATCTTTCCCTATCACTATCATTCTATCACCTCTCTAGTTATTTTATATTATAAATACTTTCTTTTAAGTTAACAGGGAAAATAAACTTACAGAAGCTAAATGTTATTATTTCCCCAGTGAACCACACAATTATCTAAATCATGCCAAATTTAAATATTGTATATTAGTACATATGACTTATCCAGAATACACAGGAAGTCTAGTAGAGATCTGACTCTGAGAAGAGCAAATACCTTTAGAAATTTAAATATCTTGTAAATATATTCCATTTTTCCCCCAACACACACACACACACACACACACACACACACAAACAATTTATGTAATTTTCAAAATGTCATCATTAGCAAACAAAATTCTTAGATTATTCAGACTTCACTGTAATGGAAAATATAATTATTTTTGATTCAAAAATTCACCCCTAGAGTCTCACCTTCTTTAAATAAAATGTTTTCTTTCCTTTTAACAAATGCATTTCTACTTGAATTAAATATTGATAATTTGACCTTTTATGTCTTTAACTAATCAAAGTGGGAAAATTCCAAATGTAGATCTTGGAGTTTGGCCCTGGTGGGTCTTTCCGCTTGAGTAGGCACTGAGATTAAAGGAGTTGAACTTCCTCTTTCACTGCTCTCTCCTTGCACTAATTGCTTATGCAAAAAATGCAGATTTGTATTAATTAGTAACTCCACTGATTAGTTCTGTGGTATTTTCACATAATAAATCATGCTGCAGACATGAATTTTGGCACATCACCCGGTGGTGGCTCAGGCTGCAATACAGATTTCATATTAAAATAAAATCTCTGACTAAATCTACCTTTCCAATGCAGGTACCATGAGAAGCCACCTGCTGGGAGCACCTGCCATGGGAAATTATTTTTAGTCAGTGACAAGTTGCTTTGGGGCCTAAACAGAACAATCTGATTATGAGGTTAGGTTCTAATAATAAATAAACAGATAAATAGTTAAACACATACATATATACTTGACATAAATGTACCTAAGCTTACTCATTTTGTAGACAAAAATGTTATAACAGAGAATCTGTTTGTAATAAGACTAGATATTTAAAAACAACTTCCCAATTTATTGATAAACACCATTGTCCATTTTCTTCCTGTGATATTTTTACTCCTGATATTCAGAGACTCATAACTCAAACTCACTGGTTTATCCTGTCCCTGCACACTCAAGCTAGTTCTAAAAAATAAAAGGTCCATTAAAGCTGGAGGAAGAGAAATATAAATGTCAGAAGCCATCACAGAGGGAATTGGCTACTCCTGCCATCTTAGCATAGGATGAGAAGCTGTGAACCAGGCACTCACAGTTGCCTGGTGTCGGGCAAATTCTCCTCTCCCCATTGGTTTCTGTGTGAGCATCTATACAACTCCTTTCCTTTCCCTTGAAAGCTGTTTAATTTGATGAGGCAGATTACAACCAGTGTTGCCAAGATTATGAATTGAACCCAGGTGTTTTCTGTGCTCCCCAACTGTTTACATGCCCTTGTAAATCCTACTATTGGTGACACTGTCCCAAGACCTCTCAGGTGCTCTCAACTCCTTTATGCTCTTTCTGTTCCCTGCCCATTTACCTGTTGCAAGGAACCCATAAATTCATGCATTTTAAGAGGTTGGGATAGGGTGGAAGAGGGTGATGTTTAATCTGATGTCTCTATCTGGAGTGCTTGCACAGAGCACAAAGAAAAAATAATAAACATGTAATATTGACATTCAACATAATGAAGGCTAAAGGAGATATATATTTTTTGGTGGAAGCTGGGGCATGATACTCCATTCTAGTGTTACAAAGGTCACAACCTCTGTCTACCTTCAAGACCTGTCTTTGGGTGACTAAGTATGTGGTTGGGGTGATGATAGGCAGCCTTTTAGGGTGGTTCTCTTCCCACCCTTCTCTCTCCCTAATCTTTCAGATGATTTGATGGTGAAAGGTAATGTTTATGCATTTTGTGATCCTTTAATTTATTTATCTTAGAGGTGGAGGGTGGAGCTTTTTCTTTTTTCTTTCTTTCTTTCTTTTTTTTTTTTTTTTGGTACTGGGGATTGAACTCAGGAGCACTCAACCACTGTTCCACATTCCCAGCATCCCCAGCCCTATTTTGTATTTTAGAGACAGAGTCTCACTAAGCCACTTAGTGCTCGCTGAGCCTTGCTGGCTTTGAACTCCTCCTATCTCAGCCTCCTGAGCTGCTAGGCTTACAGGCATGTGCCATTGTGCCCCCCTAGCAAGGTGGAGACTTTTTTAAGGAATAAATTTTCCAAAAGTTGAAAAAAGAGATTATAATTAAAATCAGTTAAGTTGAATATGCTTTTCTCTCTCCTTTGAGTTGATTCCTGAATCCTATTTTTTAGGGCTTCACATGGACAAGATTGATCATCTCTGATGAGAAAAAATAGCCTAGATTTTCATACTTGTCCACATTGCAGGAATATAGTAGTTACATAGAAAACCAGGGTTGATTTCAATTAAGGTTCCTTTCTTTTCTTTCTAGAATTTGTCTTCTCAGTCACCTCCTTTTTAAACAGCTGCTTCACTAGGTTGCAAGTAACTCAGCAAATCTGTATTGCATGCTTCTATGTGCCAGGCACTATGCTGCTAGTTGTTAGGAGCACAGGGGCAAATTCGGACATTAGACCTTGCTTTCTTAAAGCTTTCCATCTAGTGTGAGAAAGATTTAATAAGGTTCACTCTCTACTGAGAGTATACCCACCCAAATTGAAGCAAATGCAGAAAAGAAAAACAAACTCACCAGTACACAAAAGCAGAGAAGAAAGGAACCTGGCCAAGACTGCTGGCAGTGGAGCTTTAAGGAAAGGGGAGGGGTATTACCCAGGTGAAGGGGGCTGAGCTGGGGTGCAAGACCTCCCTCAATCAAAGCACACTGTAAAGGCTTTGAGCCAGAGGGGCCTAGGGAGTTTGAGAACCTGATACTTACCCAGTATAGCATTAGGAAGAGGAAGGACAATGGGAAGAGAAGAGATGACCAGGGAAGACAGGGACCTGCTTCCCACTGAAGAGATTTGAGCTATTGAACTGGGTGTGGCTGAGACTTTGGAAAGATTTATATTTTTATAAAAGTTTTTTTTTAAAACCCAAGTGTAGAAAACTGATTACAGGGCTGGTTTGGGGAAGCTACTGCAGTAGCAAGAGGTGATGGTACTTGGACTGAGCTGGTTGTAGAGGAGATGGACAAAGTTAGAGAATGCAGTTCTAAGATATTTAGAAAGATGATCCTGAAAGCACAGTTTAATTTTGTACAAGTTACCCAAATGGCCTCCCAAAAATCTATGATTATTTATAATCTTGGGTGAATGTTATTATTTCCTCAGAAATCACATACCAAATTTTATTTAGATCACCAATAATTACCCACAACATAACCACTTTGCACAATAGGAAATAACAACAGCAACAGCACACATCTATATACATTTAAGACATTCTAGGAACACTGAATTAACAGTTATGATTATTCTCATTTGAAAGTTGAAAAAAATTAGGTTTACACCAGTAAAGTAACATGCCCAATGCCACCTAGCTAATCTGTGCAGAGGTATACTCTGCTAAACTCCAAAGCTTCTGCCTTTGAGGTTTTATGTCAGACCAGGGAAAGGATCTGACCAGGATTTACTGACAAGTTATGTTTTGTAAAAATAATTTTGTTTGTTTCTAAGAAATAGTTTTAAGCTTGATGTTTTGTGGTCATTAATCTAAAAATACACACAACTGTGATATCAGTTGCCGAGTCTTTCTGAAAATAAAAATGGGGAAATGGTAATGGAAAAGTGAGTCAATTACATCTGTTCATGTTTTGTAGTAAATTAGTTTAATTGTTGAGAAATTATCATGTTGGATGATACAACACAGTAAATTATTCTACATTATAACCTTTCTACTAAAAGTTCATTATTCAAGAATTTACTAAACCCAGCTATCTGGAAGATGAAGGATCACAAATTCTAGGCCACCCTAGGCAACTTAGCAAGACCTTGTTTCAAAATAAATGTTAAAAAGTATCAGGATGTAGCTCAGTGGTAGTGGGCCTCTGGCTTTAATCTCTAGTACCAAAAAAGAAAAAAAATTACTCAAACTTGTTATTCTGGTAGGGTTTAGATTGTTTTGGCTCTGGTCATATCCGGTTCACAATAAAAAATATTCAATTAGTATGTCCTTTAATAAGGAACTGAATATTTTTTTAGTAAAATAAATCTTATTTAATTACAACCCAACACTTATTAAAAGGCATATTTGTTGCCTAAAAGCTTACAAAGGAACATTCACCTGGAATGTGGAAAGAGAAAGGCTCTTATCAGTATTATTAATTTATTGCTTATCTTCTTAGTTTTTAAACATGTGAAACATTGGAAATAAGCAATAATGCATGCATTTAAATATGGGTAGTTGATAAATAGGGTATCAAATACATAGTTTGGGGGGTTTTTTATACTGGGGGTTAAACTCAGGGGAACTCAACCATTGAACCACATCTCCAGCCCTATTTTGTATTTTATTTAGAGACAGGGTCTTACTGAGTTGCTTTAGTGCCTTGCTTTTGCTGAGGCTGGCTTTCAGCAACCTCCTGCCTCATCCTCTGAAGCAACTGGGATTACAATTGTGCGCCACTGCACCCAGCTCAAATAAATCATTTTAAAAGAAGAAAACTAAAGCTTATCTTTACTGCTCTGAAGATAGTCATTTTCAGTTTTATGGAAACCATTTTGTAAAAGTTGTCTATCTCAGAAAGCCCACTGAATGTGACCTTCAGGGTCATATTGTACATTAAGTACCAGTTTATCTTAGTTCACATGTACACCTATATACATCAGTCCCCCTTCATCCCCTTTCTCTCCACACATTTATGGTATATATATATATCATTTTGGATCTTTTCACATTCATTCCATGATCTTTTCAGGAAAGGCTAGTCTTTCAATACATGTATAACTTTTATTCTTAAATATTTGAATTAACCACCACTTCAGAAAAAGTTTTGCTTAACTACAGTATATACTATATGAGGACTTACTGTTTTTTCACATTCATGATTGAACTAAAAAATTATTTCTGTATTCAATGTAGTAAAATTCTTTAATTGTAAATAAACATATTTTACATGTATATTTTTCTATTTAAAAGGATTAACCCATGCTAATAAATATTTTGAATGAATATTAAGATTAAAATTTGATAGTTGTGGCTATTTTAACTTATTTGGATTATATGAGTAAACACAAACTACTGCATATAATCAAACATTAATATTAGTACACAAAGGAAGAGAGTCCTTCAGACAATTAATTTTGAAGTCCTGTGAAATTAGGTATACCAGGGAACATAAAAACAGAGAAGAAACAGAAGAGAATGCTGCAAATGCAGCCCAACCCTGCAGAAGCATTAAGTTGATCATAGATGGATGGGAAATAATAAATATTTGTGCTTTAATCCACTAGTTTTGAGGTGGTTTACCAAGAACAATAGATACATGATATGCTATTATTAAAAAAATTCATGTTTTTCCAGATTGCTTTGAGAGTTTGATGTTTGATTAATTTAAAAAATCTTTACAAGTGAGACTTTTTATCAATATCCTATACATACAGTGTTTCAACAAGTTTAACATGAACTATGCCTCACAGTAAACATTAAACTGGGATTCATCTGTTAGGGATTACACTAAACACTATAGAAAAGTTTATCTCATTTAAACTTCAAAACAGTTCTATGAATAGGTATTGTTGCTGTCTTTGTCATTACACAGAGAAGGAATAAGTTACTTGTCCAAAGTTACACATCTAGAAGAGTGTGGAACATTTTTAACTTTTTACTTTTATTCTATTTAGATGAAGTGACTACCAATCTAATTAAGAGTGAAGACTAATATGCATATTGGGAAACTGTAATGCACTATATTCTGGATCCTCCTTCCTTTTCTCTTTACAATCCTGTACTTTCATTCAGACATACACAGTCACACAAAATACATACTGTACTTTCCATCTATGGATTGGTTCACTCAACACCCATACTAACATTCTTGCATACTTTACTAGAATGTATAGGCTGGAAAACTAAAACAAAGAAATTAATATAAAACATCTCCTATGCTCCCTAGATTTATAGCATACATTTTGCAATCAGATGTGATATACTTTAGATTAGAACCAGTTTACATGGGGGAGTAATAGAACAGATTTATTTGGCTGGCTCAGGTATGCATACAAAGTACTGAAGCCAGAATGTGTGGTGCTGGCTTTCGGAAATGTCAGTTCCTTGACTCTAGCAAAGGCAGATACTTTATTAACAGCCTAGTTTTATGATATGGTTTTAGATACTACCATACCTGGAATCTCAGTCTAAAGCCTGTTTCTTCAAGTCTTCTAATGTTTCTATGAGTTATCTATACCTATCATGAAATATATTTGTATGGATTTCAGATGGAGTTATATAGTCTGCAATTAAGAAATTTTTTCCTGTTTGGTAATTGGGACCAGAAGTGCTATAGGTAACAGAACAGTAAGAACATAGGAATATATGATCAACTGATTAAGGAAATGAATTAGGTTCAAAAGTGTTAAAGGAGAAGTTGATATTAATCTATGGCACCCAGCAACTAGTTGATTAATTTATCACCCATGGTTATCTGGGACAAAGTGCCATACTGAGTGGCTACTGCGATGGGCAAGGACTATGTAAGGAACATAGAGGTGGGCTACCGGCTTTCAACTACTCAGAATAACTTCAGGTAAATACACATCTCACTCAAGCACGATTAAAAAAAAAGAAAGAAAAGAAAAGAAAAAAACCTGGGAAATTTTTATAAATTCTCTAAAGTAAATTCTAATCATTTTATAGAACTGATGTAGTCTGTTATCAAACAGGTGGTTGAATTACAGAGTAGTCGGCTGATGCTCAAATTGTGGTCCCTGGATTGGCAGCATAAGTAACAATTGGAAACTTGTTAAAAGAGGAAATTCTTTAGCCTCATTCCAGAACTAAAGAAATAGAGATTCTGGGGTTGGAGCCCAGAAATCCACAGTTTCAAGACATCCAGGTGATTCTGATACACACTAGAGTTTGAGAAACACTAATGATTTCCAAGGCCCCACCACATCCTCCTGCTGATGGGAAATAGATAAAAACTGAGAAATTTAGGGACAACATTTGGGAGGATTAAAATGGCTGCAACTACTTTAAATTCCTAAATTCCATTGGGAATTTTTCTTTTCAAAATAAACACTCCCTTGTCCTATATCTTTACAGTCAGGGTCTGGGTTTCCTCTAAAGTACTCAACATGCAAGAGGATGTGAATTCTATTCATATCCCTCCCTTCCTCTTTCTCATTTTCTCTAACCTATGACTAGTGTCAGACCCTACCCAGGCTCAGCTAGGACAAGAACAATTTTATCCTGAGGAGAAGGCTAATAAGTAATTTCAAGGTCTTATTCATTTTTACTGCCCTAAATGGTGGGAGCAAATGTAAAACTAGCTTTTGAAGAGGCTAGCCTAGGGAGAATCAGGTTAAATTTATGAACATAGCTATAATCATTAGTAATTCTGGATTCAAAGTGCTGATGAAACCTCTGTGTATAGTTCCCAGTGTTTGCACATAAAGTTAATGTACTATGAGCAAAAGATGACCTATATTGCATGGCACTCAAGTATCAAAAAATTATTGATATGATGTGAAAAAAGCAATTCAAAGTTTAAAGCAGAAAAGTGAATTAATTTTGTACAAACTTCTCACTCACCCCCCTAACAATGCCTAATGTGTGCTTTGGAAATGACAGCATCTTTGAAAAATCTCTTCAGGAAGAGAAGGGATAAAGGCAATGTTATTTCTACATAGGAATCTTAATAGTAATTATGGTCATGGGTTTTTAGGAAGCATCACATAAGAGTCAGAGGCAAGTTGGTAATTTTACCCTAACACACACACACCGCAGAAAAATACTGGTGATTAGAATGATTTAACACAGGAAAAGCAATATCGTAAGCTTTCATGGGATCTCTGCAATTAAATTAGATCTAAACAATAATAACACATGAATGGTTAAAACCTTGGTTGTCACAAATAACCATGATGTCTTAATGGCTGCTCACCCAATTCTCAGACTTAAGTCCATTCCTAAGTCTAAGCCTTGAATATAAAGGAAGACAGGAAATCTGAAGAACCTTGTGATGTCATCACAAGCACATGCCATAAATCTGTCTACCAGCCCCCTCTAAAAGTAACTTTGACCATTTGCCAAGGTAACAATATGGTGGGGAAAGGAAAATAGGCAGGTCTTTCATGGAGTATTGACTCCTAACTATGAACTAATATGTAAAGAATGTCAGCATGATCTACCTGAAAGAATGGCAATACATGAAGGTTAGGAGATGATTAGATTCAGCAGGTTCTAATTCTGTCACAACAGTACCTATGGGTTTGCAAATCTATACTGTGATTTCTTTCACATTTCCCACATATAGAAATGACTGAATACCCATGTTTACTCCCTGACCCTCAAATGTGGGTTATGATGCAACCAAGGGCCAAATATTGAGCTTACCAAAAGTAAAACTGCCTACTAAAAAATTAAAAATAAAAAAAAAGAAAGTGATCAGCCCATCATCAAAGATTCAAAAGATACTAGGTGACATGGCAGAAGCTACTAATTGTCTACCAAGAACTCTGCTTCCCTTTTATCTCATAACAATATATCTTCAAATTTTAGCTAGGAAAATAGGCATTCTGAAAAAGAGACTGCATTTTCCTGCCAAATGAAACTACATGGGGCCATATGACTAAGTTGTGACTCAGGGAATGTGAGTGACAGTGATGAGAGAAATTTCTGGATCTTGTCAATCAAGTGGATTGATGTGCCTACTCCTTCCTTTTGTGCTTATTGAAATATAGACCAAAGCACCACTGTAGGGATGATGTGTCAACAACATAGGAGAATTTGAGCCATCATAGAGCCCCTAAGCTCTAGTGTGCGTACACAAGAACTTTCACTTGAGTGAGAGATAAGTCTTTATTTATTTATTTTTTTTATATCTGTACCATTTTGGATCTCTCTGCAGGAATTGAATTCATATGTTAACAAGTAGAGGTGGCAATTCCTCTCATAGCCCCATTAAAAGCCTGCATCCCCTTTCCTTGCCTAATGCAAAAGACAAATGGCTCTTGGAGAATGTAAGTTGAATGCTATAAATTTAATCAAGTGGTGATTGTAAAAGTCGGTGTTATTCCTATGATCTCTCTAGTTGAGTAAATTCCTGACTCTTGGTATTCAGCTATTGTTCTTGACAAATGTTTTTTTTTTTTTTTCCAGTAAGCAGAGAGTACCAGAGCAACATGATTCAACGAATTAAACTTTAGTTATACCAATTCTTCCACTCTATGTAATAATTTGCCTTAAAATTTTGGTCATCTCACCAGTCCATAAAACATTATGCTTGTCCATTATATAAATGACCATTGATGTTCTATCATTATACCAATGATGATAGATATGGGATGTAGAAAGTAGCAGATACTCTGGTTCCATCAAAAAAAGTTTCATGATGGCTAGTGGGTGAGAAGTGAATCTGAGGAACATTTGGAGTTGAATGGGGTGAGAAGTGAATCTGAGGAACATTTGGAGTTGAATGGGGCAAACAGATATTTCTTCCAAAGTAAAAGGCAATTTGTTTCACTTTGTACCTCCGATGGCCAAGATTAAGAGTTTTCATCCAAAAAATTATCAAATTGGAATAATTAAATTTAATTTAAAAAGGAAGGAAGGTGAATATAGGCATTTTTTCCTATGCATATTTACTTGGATTTTTTAATATAAATAGCTTGAAAACATGATTTGAAATAAGAGATGTCTATATAGAATTCTTTCAAATTATCTAATGGATAATTTGAATAAATTCTATATAATGTAGGATAAGGAGACCATAATGATTTATAGTAAAAGAAAATGAATTATTTGCGTGGTTAGAATACAGCTTTGGCATATGAAAGATACAAGGAAAAATGTGCTCTGTCAAATAGACTGAGACTGGATAAGTAAAATAAAACAAAAGGCTGTGGTTGGGTTACATCCTTGTCTTCCAGTATTAAACTCATATGACATTTTACAAAAATGAGTAATAGAGAAATTGGTGAGGAAAAGTGAAAGTGCAGTGAAGAAGTTTGAAGTGATAGTGCTCAAAGTGAAACTGGATGTGATTAGATTTGAGAAAACAGATAAGAAAGTAAAGATAGGACAAGACCTAGCACTGCACGAAGCTGCTGAAACAATGATAATGAAAAAGTCAGATAAATTAAAAATATAGTAAAGAAGCCTCAATATAATTTAGGTTAAGTTGTATTAGAAGAGAAACCCACTTATGGTGAAAATGAAACATTTACATCTATTTTGGATTAAAGATTCTAATGTAAGTAAAAACCAATCAGTATGACGACCATGTAGGCCAAGCATTGAATTTAGATGCTGCATTGAAAGAAAACAGTAATTACAAGAAGATTAAAGAGAGACATTTCACTGTTAGTAAAGGCTGGTTTCAGTGTTTCAGAAATTGACAAGACTTTACAGAATTCAAATTAAATATAAATGAAGTTATAGTAGATTTTTCTAACCAGGAGGATGTCAATATTATCATATTATCACTGTTGGAAAGACTAGACATGCAGTCACAGGAACTCAATGAAGACAAATACATTAACAAAAGTGAGGAAGTGGTTTAACAAAAAAGAAGATGTGCTTGAAGAAGTGACCCAGCCAAGTCAAAACCCTTCAAATTAAAGGAAATATCAGGGATATTTCATGGCATTGAATGTGGAAAAATGCAAAATGTCAGAAGCTGATACAAATTTATAAGAGTTACAATAATTCAACAAGGCATAGAAAAGATGCTTCATCTCTGTATTAAGTTGTATAATGAGAAGATTTGGCCCAAAGTATTTAAACTACTTTTGGTAAGTTGTCTTTGTTTGTTTGTTTCTTTGTTTGTTTTACAAAGAAATCAAATATTTTAATCCTCTGTATCTAATGTTCTAAATTTCAGTGTACTAAATATACTAAATATTAGCTGTATATATATTTTTTAATTTCCAACATTAAAAGAGTTTTCAATGCCTTGTCAAAAAATATTCGAAGGTCACAGACTAATTGTAACTTCCAGTTGATTATTAAAATTACTTCATATGTTTCAGCTTGCAAAGTCACTTTTATAGTTCCGAGCTACCATGCAAAGCTAGGATTGCCTGTATTGATTATGATGCAAATACAAAAAAACTAGTGCTGGCATTTAAAAAAGGGGAAAAAAAGGCACTTAATTGGCTTACATACTTGAAATGTCAAATGTTTTGTCTTGGTCCAGATATGGCTGGATTCAGGGTTGAAATGAAATAAAATGAACTCAGTTTTTCTTCATCTTAAATTTATGTACTGAATTCCTTTTTGGGTTCCGTGTGATGGCCTCCAGTGACCTCACCCCACAGTAGCAAAATGACTTCAAGAATTCTATGTTCATACTTCCCCAGGTTCTAGTCCAGTGAAGTTGAATTCAGTAGAACTTTTATTTTAAAATCAGTACTCATGTACATGTCTTCAGACTTGCACTTATTCTACCAGCTCATGTTGCTCTTCCTTATATCCCAATGACTATAGCCAGGCATATGGGATCTGATAGTTGTCTTCTAATCACACAAGCTATTGGTGAAGAACTGCAAAGTACTCAGCAGAAAAGCAGAGGAAATGTGTGGCAGACAAACTACAGATGTCCATGGCATATCCTTAGTGGCCATCCACTCCTACAGCTCTAATTGTTCTCCACATGAGAGTAGCTCTCAGATCTGGCTTTAGAAAATGACCTGTTTCCCAACTCCTTTCTAGCCAATTCCTCTTCAACTCCCAGCAAGCACCTCACAATAAACATCTGAGGGTGAACCCCTTATTCCTCCATCCCCAACCTCAGCCAAACTGATTTCTCTACTTTGTTTCCTCTCTCAACAAATATCATCACTGTCCTGGTGGACCCCATTGTTTAAACTAGAAAGCTGGGAAATAGCTTAAATTCTGACTCTTCCTCTTCTCATACGTTGCTAATTATACCTCTAATATCACTGAAATAAACCCATTTCTCTCCTACACCATTTCAGCCCCCATCTTTATCTTTTGCCTATATCATAGCAATAACCTCTTTTAACTTGATAAATAGCCATTGTTTTTGATTTTCAAAAAGTTTGTTAAAATACACAAAACATTACATTTGCCATATTTGCCATTTTTAAGTGTACAGTTCAATAATATTAACTTCATTCATACCATGTTCAACAATCACCACCATCCATCTCTGAACTCTTTTCATCTTGCAAATCTGAAACTCTGTAACCATTAAACAATAACTTCTTTTTTCCTTTTCCCCCTGGTCTCTGGAAATCATCACTCTACTTTGTTTCTACAAATTTTCCTACTCTAGATACCTCATGTAAGCGAAGTTAAGTGGAACTTGCATTTTAGTGATTGGCTTAGTTCCCTGAGCACAATATTCATAAGATGCATCTATGTTGGAACATATGTTATTTTCCTTCATTTTTTAAAGGTGGAATAATGTTTTATTGTGGACAGACATCATATTTTGCTTATCTGTTCACCTGTCAATAAACACCTGGGTTGTTTCTTCATTTTAGCTTAGCATTATGACTACCGTGGATTGAACATGCCTGTACAGGTATCTCTTTAAGATCTTGCTTTCCATTATTTTTGGTATATGCCCAGAAGTGACATTGGTGAATTATTTTGTAATTATATTTGTAATTTTTTGAGCTACTGTCATACTATTTTCCAGGGATTAGACTGTTTTACACTCCCATTTCTTCACATCCTAATTATATTTTTTTATAGTACCCATCTTAATGGGTGTGAGATTCTAAACTTTGTTTTCCATCTTCTGATCTGTCTTCATAGTATAGCTTCAATGATCATTAATAAAACATATTAGGATCATGCAACTACCCTTTTCCAATACTTCATGACTCCTCCATTGCCTTCAGGATGGTCTGACTTTCTTAATATGTCTTATGAAAACTTTCTTGATTTTCTCCCTTGCTTCACTTTCCTAGTCTCTCAACAGCTGCTTTTCCCACTCCTCCTCTCTAATCTCTCCTCTACTAAGTATACACACATGTGCACTCTATGCATCAGTCACTCTTAAACTTGCTCATGTCTGTGGAAATGCTATATTTCTTTCTTATTTGCAACATGATTTCTTCTTATAGATGCTCTTTCTTCCTTATCACCTGGCTAGCTCTGGCTTGCCTTTGGGGTCTCACGATAGACAGCATTTTCTCAAAAATTGGTAAATTTCCTCTGCCAAGCTGCATCAGTAGCCCTAACATGCTCCCAGAGCACTTTATCCTCACCCTGACATGGCACTTAATTTATAGTTATCTGTGTACTTATCACATTTCCTCTGCTCTGGAAGTGTCCACTCCATAGCTCTTTTTACATTTTTATTTATGTATTTATTTTGGTACTGGCATTGAAACAATGGGTGCTTTACCACTGAATTACATCCCCAGACCTTTTATTTCTTGTTTTGAGACATGGTCTTGCTAAGTTGCCCAGGCTGGCTTGAATTTGCCTCTGTTTCTGCAGTTGCTGGAATTATAGGTGTACATCATTATAAATGCTAAGCTCACTGTGTGACTATTTAACACTAAAATGTAATTAGTGTGTCTGAGGGATTGAATTATTGATTTTACTTAGTTGTAGAAAGTTTAAGTTTAAAACTGATAACTGAATCACATTGTAAAATTTTAAAGTACATATGTAAGAACTGAGGTATGTGAGTATGCTTTTTTCAACTGTAAGTTTATGAAATCTAAGTACAAATGAAATTAAGTGAGGTGAACTTAGATATTATAAGTATAAAATACAGGCTGAATTTTTAATAGAAAATATGCTTATTGACCATGAGTCTTTACAAATTGTCTACCTACATTCTTTTTTTTTTTAATAGTCTGAATTTTGAGTACAGTACAGAATAAAGAATGCAAAGTATCTCAGTAACTTTTTAGGTTGATTATATGCTGAAATGATACTATTTCAATATGTTGGATTAAATAAATCATTAAAATTAATTTCATTTGTAATTAGATTTTTTAAGTGTAACTACTAGGAAATTTTAATGAAATGTGTGGCTAAACTTATACATCATTAGAAAGCCCTGATCTAGACTACAAATTCTGTTGGTACAGGAATCATGACTGTTTTATTTACCTATTGAAAAAACTTTTATTATATTTTACTGTGCCAGGTTTTAATCTATGTATTAACTTGGAGTTACAAGCATTAAATATTTTGATACTTATAACAAACTTTTAAGTATCATTGGCCACAGTTTATATATATATATATATATATATATATATATATATATATATATATATATATATATACACACACACACACACACACACATATGGAAATTTGCACAAAGAGATTAGCTTAACTAGCTCAAAGTCACAGGACTGACCTTGTTTAGTAAACCTACAGGGGAAACAGAGAGTCCATACTCTCAATAAGTTTTTATGCTGTCTCTTGTTCATTCTCATATCACAGGGATTAGGAAAATAATCAACACATGAATTTTACAATCAGCAACAGTATGAAAATGTTCTTTAATTTATCAATCTGTTTATTCAATGAGTTTTAATTAAACCCTCAGTGAAGAGGAGTCTGATGTGAATGAAACAAATTCTTTTCTTTTAAAGCAACACTCCGATGGTGGGACATCTTTATAATGAGATAGTGATGATAGAATATTGTATTACACAGTACAAATGTACACTTAAGAAGGCTTAAGGGAGCACCTTTCTCAACCTAGAGTTGAAGGGTGAGGCAAAGAATGAAAGCCTCATGAGGGGTGAGTAGGAATCAGCTGCATGTGGGTAAGTGGGAGTAGGAGAAGGAATGTAGCAGGAACTAAGTAGTGGAGAGAAGATGGGCAGAGGTAAAGAATAGCCTGTGTTTGTCACCGAATGGGCTTAAGGCAATAAATAACAAGTTCAGGTTTACCTACAAGAAACATCATTCTACATGAAGTTGGAGGGAAATAATTAGGACATCAAGCAGAGCATCCATTAACAGCAGTCTTCTGTAGTCCTGAACATGGATGATAGTAGTTTACACTAAAGTGGGTTCAGTATGAAGAAATAGACACACTTCAGAGGTATTCATAGGTAAGAGTGGAACTGACTTAGTGGGTAGTAGGAAGATGTAGCTTGTTGCAGATGCTATAAATTATTAATTAGTATCTCTTTTCACTTTTTTCCCTATTAAAGAGACCCTAGTTTTGGGGGAAGTCAATGGATCTTGGCTGTGGTAATTCTATCATGATAATTCTGTTTCTCAGTCTCCCTTGCAGCTGGGGCAGTTACTAGCCTGTGCTGAAAAATGAGCTGCAAAAATAGTCTGCCAGGAGGTTCTGTGGGCACAGCTGTCATTCCTGGTAAAAGAGACTCACCTGGGTGCTGTAATTTCTTTCTGCTTCCATTTTCCTTGAAGGTGAAATTGATGTGGTTCTGTTTTGATTCCATTGGGAGCACCATCTGAGTTATGGAAATATGGCTGGACATTTTTAGGTTATTGAATCAATACCACAGCCACCTTCTCTGAACCTACAGGTTATGTGAGAAAAAGAAAGTAATATCATTTAAGCTATTGCAAATTGAATTTTCTATTACTTCAGACCAGCATGCCTATCTGACATTGGGTAGAATGAAAGTGCTCAAGTGTTTTTTCTCTCTGACTTGAAAATTTGGTCAATGGTACAGGGAAGCCTAGAAGTAGAGTAGGGGTAACAGGAAATATGTTGGGCTGAAGGATGTTTATGCCAAGTTTAATGGACATGGATATATCCAGATGACACGTGGACCATATAATATACATGTTCAAAATTTGACAAAGAGTTCTGGCCTGGGGACACAGATTTGGGAGTCTTTAGCACATTAGTACACTTTATCTAGAGAGATAAAGACATAATTGCCGCAGTCTGGCTGGGCACAAAATCACGAGCCACTTAAGCAGGAACAAAGTTTATTTTTTGAAACTGCCGCCAATGTCCGGTACCGCCCCGGAAGATTTTTTCCACCCACGCGGCCTCCCCCCGGACCCGCCGAGAGAGCTCCTCCCCCGGAACTCCCTCCTACTGTACTTCCCCAACCAATGGGAACTCTCCAGGAGTCCCGTAGCCGGCCTAGGTGAACAGCAGGAGTCCAATATCCATATGAATGCAAATCTTAACATAATCATATCATCTCAATGGCTAGCTGGCGTCACCTTTCGACCAAAAATGCCATGCATCATATACTTGGCTCTTAGCATCTCCCCCTTTCTGTTTAAGTAACAAGCAATCTGGCTAGGGACCGTGCCTGTTAGGTTTGTCCAATTTAACATATGGTTCTTACCCGTCATCGGAAAACTGACTTTTAGGTGTTAGCCTCCTGTCTTAGGTTGATACCACTGCAATTGGATCATACCCGTCACTGACTACCGGTCTAGCATATAGCCATACTTGTGGATAGGCCTATGTACCAGTGGGGGGGTGAGGTTCTTTGCCTCACCTCTGTTGGCCCCCAAAATTGGCCTTGGTGCTGGTGGGGGGGTGAGGTTCTTTACCTCACCTCTGTTGGCCCCCAAAATTAGACCATCACTAGTAGAAGGGAGGAGGATACAGAAATGTCATGACACCAAGTCAATTAACGGCTCCTAGGAAAAATTACATCACTGGTGACACATCAGCAAAGATACGCTAGTACTACCATAATTCGCTGCATCAACAAATAGATCACAAAGCATACAAGTGATACATAGTCCAGGCAAGTTCTGTAAGCAGTTCAAAGTAGAGGAATCTATCAATATGTCCATATCCTCCTAAAATAAAGCATACAAGTGATACATAGTCCAGGCAAGTTCTGTAAGCAGTTCAAAGCAGAGGAATCTATCAATATGTCCATATCCTTCCAAAATAAATCGACTCATTGATTGAGCATTACTTGTTGAGTTATAAATCATTGATGTATCAGCTTACACGGTTTCAAGTACAAATGTGACAATGCAACTCCCAGTCTCACCCCAAGATAAGTAGAGCAGGTAAGTTATCTGGCTGCCCAGCTTAACCATAGGGTATGTCATCACTTGAATGTAGGCTGAAATCATGCAATAATCTAGGAAATCTAGTGTCAGTATCTTGGTTTGCATTCCCTTTGAAAGCATACCATGAGACAAAATTTTAGTTAATTGGGAAGTACTCTTAGGAAATATGCAGTGGTGGTAGGGGAAGAAAATTGATGTAGGAAAATAAAGAAAGTTAATAAAGGATGTGTTATCAGGCAGTCAGTACTGTGGATAACTGGAGCTTCATACTGCTGGGGAAACCAGGGAGCCATTATAAAACTAATACCTCAGAGTTACTCTACGTGAGTGTGAGAGAACTGGGGCATGTGGACCCCAAGTTCTGTCAGTCATTGCTGAAGACTGCCCCATGCACGTGGGCGGAGCAGACTCTGCAATGAGGTACAAGCACTGTCAGTGGGAAATCTGGCCAGCACACACTGTAATAATAAGGTGCAAGATATGGGTGAAGCATCAACGGCCTCTGCATGGAGTTTAATTGAAGCCAGGAAGGCTATGGGATAAAAATTGGGGTCTCAAGAAAAGAGTAAGAAGAAACAGGAGAGGAGACAGAACTGAGGGATGATTCTGAATCAAACAAGATGTTTGCAGTGACTTACAGCATTCCAGCAGCCTTAGACGTCAGTCATACTGGATTTTGAGGTCTTAACCTGTCCTCAAAGTCAGTAACATCATGCTGTAGAATTGAAACTTCAGTGGCATTTGAAAAGCAGCTCTTGCTTTCATTACTAACTCAATTCTGAATAGACCTAAACTATTGTTAAAAAAAAATAGTCCTTGAGAGAAAATGAAACAAAGCAACAAAAACTCTATCCACTGTTTAAATTCGTTGTTGCATTTGCTTCAGCAGAAGAAAGATTTTCAATGAAAATTCTCTTGAGATTTTGAAGGGTAAAGTGAAAGTACTTATATTTGGTAATAATTTGTCAGTGGATGATTTATCATAGATTCAATGCCAACATCATATGGCATTCCAGTGTCAGAAAATGCAGTTAAATTCCTGTAAGGGTTAGTACATTGCCATGTGAATTACACGAATTCAAAGGAGTGCCACCTGCAATGGAAAATGAAAATACCTTGCAGATATTCTTAACTTTCACAATTTGCTCATGAGGTTTGCTTTGATAACCAGCTAGCCCATGTGCAGTCATATTTACTTCTCATTGTGTTTGAAATTTTAACCTGTAGGAATTCAAAAGAGGATTTATGATGATAGATGCTGATGTGTATTGATGAGTTGGAATACATCAGAGTCCAGTGACCCCAGTATTGGCTATTCTGTCCGTCCCAAGGGTCATGCTTTCTTGCTGAATTTTCAGAGGCTTCCTGTGAATGAAAATGACCCTGACATGACAGAAAAACTGAAAGCTGGTTGATCCAAAGATACCTCCTTCAGCAGAAAATACATTATGTTAGATTTGACTATAAAACACAAAGAATGTTAATTGGCTATTCTGAAACATCTTACATATTTCTTGTGACAGCCCATCTGGCATGGTAATGTTTAAGATACCATTGTCAGATCAATACCGTGTTGGACCTTGCTCTGATATAAAACCTGATGTGTATAGAGCAGGGAAAGACTTTTTAAATGGAAAAAATCTCAGTTCCTTGTAGCACAATGCCCTGCATGTTGATTATGCACAAGTTTTTTTTTTTTTTTAAAGGGAGCAAATACAAAAACTCGTAGCGCATTCGCTCTGAATAACTTTTCCAAAATGGTGATGAGAACATAGCAAAATCATGTGCAAGTTAAGTAACTGTGATAAACAGCTTCTAGAAAATTGTGAGTCTAGTAAGAACATTAGAATATGCAGTTTTCAAGCAGAAATGGTCATAATTAAAAGCAGTATCAAGTTGTACCTACTGTAAATCTCCAAGTTTCTATTTTAAGATAAAAAAAAACCAATATAATGAAGCAAACATCAATTAAACACACACACACACACACACCACCAGGCCTGGCATCAGGCAGAGTCAGGAAATATAAGCCTGAAGTCAGCGTCCTATTTGTCCTGCATTGGCACCTCCAAAGGTGTCCTCAGGGAAATATCTGTCATACAGTCTCTCCATCCTTTCTCCTGTTCCCCAAAATGATGCTGGTTCAAGCATCCCTTTAAAAAACTATATTCAATTCTTTACCTACCCACTTGGTAACAATGACAAATTTACATTTCATTTTAAGCACAAAGAGAAAATTAATAAAGCAGGAAGAAAAGAACAACACAGCATTTTGCAATTTATTTTAAACATGAGTCTTGACCCAAAGTACTGTATTTGAGAGGAGATGGGAGGAAAAGGTGGACTCATCTCCACAGTGCTTCTATTTTGCCTCATCTGTGACCCAGACATAAATTTCAGGACATCTCCTAACCTACTGCCCACCTTCCATTTTCCCACAGAGTCCACCTCTAACCATGTTGATATATTCCTGTACTGCACCTCCAGGTACCATGTTTGCATTTTAATAGGGGCCTTTGGAAATAACACATAGTGAGAATCATGGGTAGCATAGCAGTCCTTAGAAAGATGTATTTGGGAAGGCAGTTTTTTTCCAAATTCTGTCCTTGGTCCACCCAGATCCGAACCAGTCTTCTCAGGCTAGGATTCCCTGAGGTATGTGTTGCAAAATCTTAGCTTTTTTGTCATACAGAACAAATTTGCTTGATCAAATAAATTTGGGAAATGGTTTGTGCCATGCCATTCCTTCGAGGGTCCTAATGGCTTGAATAGAGAAGGCCTAGGAAACCCTGTAGTTACTACCAGGGTCAGGGACTTAACTCACTTTCAGCTAACAAGATGTTCTGTCACCTTTTCATGAATGCTGGCAGAAAACATGAGAATACTGAGTCAGAGACAAAGACTTTTATTATAGCACAGCAATAAGTATAAATGTCACATTCACCTTCGTTTCCCCTGCCTCTAAAGACCCATAAGAAGGTGCAGAGGGCACCTAAAGGATGCTGTTTGTACAGTAGGTTTGCATTTGAGCTGAGAAATTTTTCACCTCTTTTCTTACAAGATTGCTCTTGTCCCACAGGAAGACTTTACCTCATTCCTCAAGATTGCCTATTGCTATGTTGCTCATGGAAAATACAACCATAAGAGAAAGCGGGTGAAAATGTAATCAGGATCTTGCAATGTCGGCATAGCCCCCCAAAACATACAGGGATGCTCCAGGACTGTATTCTTCTAATAGTAATAAAACCTTTTAAATTTTATTTAATTCAGAATTCCTCAATATGTTTGACCGGACAATAAAATTCAGTGGTACATATTTTGGTAAAGTTGATTTCTATTTGGTCACATTTTTGGACTCCACGTTGTGGAAAGGGTCAGAGTGTTTCATTTTAGCTTTTACTATGGGTTTAAAAAAACAGTATCAATACAAGTTTTCCCATCACGAGCCAGCCAGGCGATATTTTCCAAGACTTAACACACTCCTCCGGTTGGTTTGTCTTTGGACCAAGTCTGGGACTCATATATTTTCCCCCTTGCATAATTACTTTCAAGACCAAATAGGAATGATCAGATTTCCTGGCCATTAATTATAATTCTAGTTTTATCATTTGGGTGTCTGTTAAGTGGAATCTCCATTAGAATTTTAAAGTACATTTATTTTCCAGAAGCTCTGTCCCATTCTGCCTGGTCTTCATCTTTCTCTGTGTATAAAGAATCTTTGAAAGTATATTCCTTTTAACCAATTCCAGAGATCAGTCCTTTGGAATGAAGAAGAAAATTATATAAATTTACATAATTTGGGGCACTCCTTGACCACCCTTTTCATTGTTCTCTTGAACTCTGACCACAATCTTTCCCTTCTGATCTGATCTCTCCAATTTATGGGGGATTATTCTGGATGTCATCCTTTTTAATCCCACAGTTCTCTTTTCCTCCATTTTTGCATGTCTGGATGCTCATTTTAATGAAATTACCATATAGACTTTGAATTTCACAGTCCAGAAATACCCAATTGATAACTACTGTTCTCTTGTTTCGTTCCTCAAACTTTGTCTTAACTCTTTATAGCCCAAATATCACCCATCAGAATACCTCTCGGTAGCAACCTCTTCAGCTCTTTTTTTTTTCTCACCATATCTACATGGCATCCTTTTTTGTTAGTAAATCTTATGTTATTTTGTAATGATTAAATGGCATGAGTTGGTCATTTAGACCTTGCGTCCAATTTTCCCTCTTCCTTTTGGCTTTAATAAACTAGGATATTTATCTTCTACCAAAGAAAGAATTTTGAGTGTTTTCACCAAAAAGAAATGATATATGTGTGAGCAGCTGGAGATACTTACCCTAACTTGAATATTATACTATGTATGCATGTATGGAAACATCACATGGTACCCCATCAATATGTAAAATTGTATGTTTTTATGCATTAGTTAAAAGAATACATTTTTTAAAAAAATCCCTATTATAAATGATCATTCTGTTTCTCTGTAAAATACTTTGCATATTCATATAGAAACTGTACTTAATTGCAATTGCGATGGTATTCTCTTGAAATTAAGAGTCCTGAGCATCTGTTTGCTTATCTTATAACTCTGAAAGTGGAAGTTGAATCAAACATCCTTGATAAATCATTAGCCATGAATCAGCCTTACATATTGTGAGACCGAATGTTGTTTTCCTCTGGATTTGATCATTGCAGGCTGTTGGAGTTTTAGAAAATGACTGTATACCCATTTTGTAGTCATTAAACCTGAATCTTCTTTGTCATTTCCTTGTTAGGAAATTGGGCTTTGTCCAAATGCACATCTGGTTTGGTTTTAGAAACCTCACATTTCTACCCAAACGATCAAGCTGGTCATAGAGCCAGGCAACTATGCTTGCTTCAATACAAAAGCTGCTCCAGTGACTTGAGGGAATCCATTTCCTGAGATGTAAGGAACCATTGCTCTAGGAGCTGTCCAGGTTATAACATTTTTAAACAAGACTGGTAGCTCTGACCTCACATCAAATGTTCTCTCGGTTTTCAGAAAATATTTTTTGAAAGAAAATGAAACTTCAAGAGCACTGGAAATTTTCCACTTTTATACTTTCACAGGAAGATTTATTTTTAGTTCTGATTTCTCCAAACCTTTTCTGCTTCCTGTCCCCCCAAAGATAGATTAGTTTCATAGGCAGGAAATTAATCAGGGAGAGAGAAGACTCTCCAGCTGAACTTAACTTCTCCTAACCCAAATATTAGAATGATTTAGTACCAAAAAAGATGAAAAGAATTAGTCTGTGAAATCTCTAGGGTGAGACTGGGCTGCACAATTCCACTGACTACTTCATGTTACTCTGGTGGAGGAAATACAGTGACAAATCCAAAGGACAAAAGTCCCTGTCCCAATGGGCTTACATTCCAGTAGAGAGAGACCAATAATAAACCATGAAAGAATATTAAACAACCATAAGAGCTAAGGAGAATACAACAGACACTAGTATGGCAGTATGTAAAAAAGTGGATGTGTAAGCGATGTGATTCTGCAATCTGTATACGGGGTAAAATGGGAGTTCATAATCTGCTTGAATCAAATGTATGAAATATAATATGTCAAGAGCTTTGTAATGTTTTGAACAACTAATAAAAAAATTCATTAGGGAAAAAAAAGAGCTAAGGAGAAAAATAAAGCAGGGAGAGGAATAGAATTGGGTTAGAAAAGACTCCACTGAGAATCTAGTATGTGAATTAAAAATTTGAAGCAGGTTAGGGGGAGAGCCATACAGAAAGCTAGGAGAGGTACATTTTAAGCAGAAGGAAGAGCAAGCGCAAAGTCTCTGAGACAGGACTGTGACTGAAAGCCAGAGGAGCAGTGAAGAGGCCAAGTCAGAGGTAGCAGAGTAGAGTAAGGATCAAGGAGGTTGAAGCAAAGGGATGAGAAATATATGCAGGTAATAAAGTCAGAAAGGTTAAGATGAGAGACAGATGGTATAAGGCATTATAGGTGAGAATGTTGCATAAGGACACTTTGCCTAATTTCAGAGTTTATAATATAGCAAGGTCCTAGAATGACAGGTCCTAATGCACTGGATGGATCTCCTTCCATGAAGAAATAACGTTTCCATTGAGATCTATAGGACGAACGTGAGTTAGGTGGATGCAGGTGTGGTGCTGGTCATGTAGGCAAGCAGTGGGTTGCAGCTGCTGCTGGGTGCACACCCAGGAAGGAAGAATAAACAGCCATGCTGGGAACATACTAAGAATTGAAAAGGAGTCTTGTGGCTAAGGTAAAAGAGTAGTGTTGAAGATGAAACTGGGAAGTGGAGGGTAGCTATATTATAAAATAGGGGTTTGGATTTTATACCTGGGAGCACTAGAGAGCTATGGATAATGATGAACCAAGCTTGTCTCTTTGATAGGTCACTCTAGATGGAGAGTGGGGGAGCAGATTGAGAGGAGCATGCTGTGATCCGGAGAACAGCACATTTCTGTAGGGATGCAGGAGCAGGTGACTGGGCTTTTGGACTTCACTGGTGGCAGTGGAATGGAGAGATACAGACATGTTTAAGACACTTGGGGGTTATCGTTTAGGGGCTACTGGATGTGGAGTTGCTGATGGAGAAGGTTAAAGTGAAAGAAAGATCAAAGACGTATGTTATTCAAATTTCTGGCTGGGACAACTTGATGGATGGTGGTGCCATTGACTGCAAGTAGGGAACAAAGGAGAAGCAACAAGGTCAGAGATGGCTTTGACTTTCAGAACATGCCATTTATTTAACTCAAAATAGCATTCCTTGTATTATTTTCTGTAATTCTTTCTCCTAGCTGAAAAAAAAATTAGATACGATATAATCATATTGTTCTGTGGGTGACTTCTTTTCGTCTTTATATTTCCATACAGGAATATCATTTTAAGGGAGCATTCCCTACAGGTCTCTGCAAATCTGTCCTGTTACTTACTAGCTTTAGAGAGATCAGGAAGCTACAGGCTGTCGCATAGCTAAGCACCTGGCGCCATCTTCAGGACAGTTTGTTAAAAGCTCATCTTGGACTGAACCGCAAGCTTGTCTCACCAGAACACTTTCTACCCAGTGAGCCTGACTCCATCTTGTTTGGTAATTAAGAGGCTGAAAACAATGTTTCTGCCAACTGTGATGGTGTGAGCAGGTCCTTTGTCTTCATGAGGACTGAATTTTATCACAGAATACAGGAAAGATTTTCTTTCAGAATCATTCCAGTTTGAAAGTGCCTGAGAACTGTAAAATTAGCCTTGCTGTGGAAAAGACTGGAAAAGGAAATTAAGGCAGCAATGCAGGGTTTCTGCCTTAGTGTTCAGATTCTCAGGGGCTCTCCCAGTTTCATATCCAGTATTTATGTTCTTCACCAGGTGCTTCATGAAATGCATAACCAAGTGGAATTTGACTCTGATACATTTAGCATGCTTTACAAAAATGCATAATATAAAAATTAGAAAATGAATCCCAATTCAGACTATTCTCATATTTTTGGTTCAGCAGAGGTGGTATCACAGATTGTACAATCTCCACTTTAAAAATAAAAGATTGTAAATAAGAAAACATTAGTATACTCAGAACTAACCACGTAAGAAGGAATAATAGATCTCACTAAATGGCTTTTATTTTTAAAAAATCCTCTCAGATTTTAATTACTATGTTTTAATAAACTTCACCCTTTCTTTGCACTTACCAATGTATCTACCAAAATGTGTGAATATGTGTGCTTATCACAACGTACCTGCCACCTCCAGGTGCAGGATGTGGTATTTAACCTACACAAAGCATTCAGCACACTCTCATGAATCACTGAGAAGTAAACAGCTTGGCTTTTACGTGGAGGCAAGTGGTTTCTACCATTTTACGGTAGCGTACTTGTAAACAGGCTTTCTTCTTGGATTGCTCTCGTTAGAAATATTTGCCAGTTATCCAGGAATCTTAAATATTGGAGTTTCTCTTAATCCCCAAAGAGATAGCACATTAATCTAAATTCTATTTCTAAATAAATGGGGTCTCAGGCCACTCTATCAATAATGAATTGGATTTCCTGGAGTCTACATTGGGTTTATGGGGGCTAGGTGGGCAGCATACAAAATGTATAGCCAGTCGTAGCTTCTAGTAGTAATTATGCATTTACAGTGGGCCAGGTGCTCCATTCTCATAACTAGTGGGTACTTTGTTATGGATGGGTACTTTCAGTATTTGTATTCTACAGATTGGAAACTAAAATATAGAGAACTGAAAATAATTTTGCCACAGTGTCACACCCTTCTTCTAGTAAAGCTGCGGCACCCTCTCCTTAGAGTCAACTGACTTACTTAAAGGAAACTGTCCATTGTGCACAGACCTGAAATAAAGACCCAATCAACAACCAGGATAATAGTCAACAGAAGATTTGAAATTGAAAGCAGAACCTGGGGAGTGATCCCTGAGTGTGGAAGTTTCTTCTCTCACCTCTCAATTATTTCAGTCTTGGTGCTGGCTGGGCTGGGAATTCTGGGCAGGATGTGTTGATGTAGGTGCTTGAGACTGAAAGGGTAAGAGCGGGGAGAGGTTGGGACTAGGGTATGGGGAGCAAAGGAATTCACTGCTGCTCCTTCACAATTTGGTCTAGAATCAAGCACATAGATAAGGAGCCATGTTCCCTGAAAATGAAGTTAACAACACACACTTAGAACACTGAGTGTTCTTCACCCCATTCAGTCAGGCAGGAGTGGATGCACAGAGCTTGACACCTAGGCACACCTGATGGGGGCATATTCAGGCCAGTCATGCTTTTCCTCCACTAAGAGCCCAGCAGGCCATCACGCCAGCAGCACCAGTGACAGGGACAAACACAGGCTGGACACAAAGCCCTGACTGCAGGTACAGCCTGGCCAAAGACTGGGTGACTTTGGGCTATTCATTTCAATCCTTTGGTCTTTCATTTCCTAAGCAGAAAAATGACTGTAATAGCTACAAGATAAGATTATTGGGATATCAAAGAAATAACATGTGTGAAACATTATCAGCCTTAATACTCACCAAGGGCTTTGTGTATTAGGTACAGAAATACAACCTTTGCTGTCAAGGAGTTCACCATCTAATGATACATAATCTTAGTTATCTTCTTGTAAGCCTCTCCCATTTCTAATTCATCTGCTCACTCTTCAGTTTGGATTTTGTCTTAGTTTAGGTTTCCTCAGAAGTAGACCTTGAGACAAGGATGTGTATGCAGGGTTTATTTGGAGGTGCCACCACCAAGGGACACTCTGGAAAATGCTATGAAACACAACTCAGAGGCTTCTCTACTGAGCAGTGGGACTTTTTTTTACTCTGTGTTACTCCTTGGTACTTGTGGTCAATTCTGCCATCAGAAAGCATTGGTCACCTACAGGAACTGGCCATCCACTTGCCTCCTCATGCCTTTCCTCTTCAGTGGTGGTGGTGCAGAAAGATTCTCCAATCCCGGCTTGGTTTGGCTTTGGGTGCTCGGCAGAGTGATCTCACTCACACATGGACCAACTTCTGCAGACATTGCCAGTACCCTACCCACAGCCTTGATATTTATGACTTCAATGTGCTCTGGTCATCTTCTAGGTGCCAACACCTCCATTTCTTTGCCCAAGTCCTTTTTCAGAAGCTGCTTCCACACACTCTGCCTGTGCACCTGGGAGGCCACACAAGCCAGAGCCGAAGGTCAATAGAACTATTACTTAACTGTTGAACTTTCTGAGATGATGGAAATATTCTGTATGTCTACTGTTTGACACAGTAGCTGCTAGATACATATGGAGACCAAGCACCTGATAGATATCTGTGATAGATATGACTCAGGAACTGCATTTGACTTCCATTAAATTTTAATTCATCTAAAAAATTACAGATGGCTAGTGACTACCTTATTAAACACCATAACTTTAGACTATTTAAAATTATGCCTTATTATTCATAAGAAATGATTTTAGTACATGTATGATTACACTACTGGAGTGACTCTGCACCATGTATACACTGAGGAATGAGGAGTTGTGCTCCATTTGTATACAATGTGTCAAAATGTGTTCTACTGCCATGTATAACTAATTAGAACAAATAAAAAATTTAAGGAAAAAGAGATTATTTTAGATAATTTTCTTCATTAAAAGGTAGAAGTAATTTCAATATGTTACATGGCCAAGTGTTAAAATCCATATTATGTTAGATCTGAGGTCACAACCAAATATCACTATCCTAATAGAAACTCCTGGGATGTAGAAATAAATATGAACTCTTATCAACATTTATTATAAAAACCTATTATAAAATTATTACTCATTGAATTTCTAAAGCGTGACATAGTAGTGTAGGAATGATGATATCTCAGCAGTTCTATTGCATACTGATGTTTGTAAATAAATTATTACTTTGGAGCAATCACTGTTGATGGAGGAGCATTTTGGGGGTACACTATTTTTCTTTATGTCTTCATAGTCTTACTAATTATATCTCATGTGATTATTTCTATAAATATTTCTATAAATTTCTATAAATACTTGTTGACTCCAAATAAATATAGCGTGCTTTAGGACTAGCTAACATATTCTCTTACATAATGTATAATCTAGTTTCCACTGTAACTATTTGAAAGTTTTTAATAGTTACTTTATTACGTAATAAATAGTTTTCAGAATTGTCATTATCACCATCCTTTACTCTTCCAGTTGGTTCTGACATTATATGTGTTTCTGTGGTGTGAATCAACTCCTGTGCAGTGAGGATCTGGGATTGATATCATCTAGAATCTCACTTGTTCATGGGAAATTTCCCACAGAATGTTGGTATGTGGGTCTCTGTGTGACAGCCCCTGAATGCAAGGTGCACTAACACAGCTGTGGGACTCAGGCTGGACTGCATGGTGCCTGTTCACCATCCATCTCTTGGCTCCCTCTGGAGGTGCTCATGGTGGGGTTCTCCTTGATCTTTGTGTACTTGGCCTTTGTGTCCATAACTCAGCAGCTTTAAGCCTTTTTTTTAAAATTTCATGTAAGGAAAGTACTTTTGAAAAAATTTAATTAAAGCACATATTGATTGTAAAAATCATGTGTTTCATTGTGATATTTTCATATATGCATATAATGTACTTTGATAGTATCTGCCTTCCCTCTTCCCTCTTATCCTCCCTCCTTCCCCTGAGTCCCCCCCGCCTTTCTACTTTCATGTGATCTTTTTTTTTTAAGATTCCACATAGAGGAAAACAAGTGATAGTTTTTTTTTTTTTTCTGAGTCTGATATGTTTAGCTTAACACGAGAATCTCCAGTTCCATTCATTGCTTATAAAGAGCATGATTTTATTCTTATTTATGGCTGAACAATGCTCCACTGTTTATATACCATATTTTCCTTATCCATTCTTCTGTTGATAAGTATCCAGGCTTATTCCATAATGTGGCTATTGTAAATAGTGCCGCGAGAAACACGGGTATGCATGTTTCCTTGTTGTATGCTGATTTTGATTTCTTTGGGTATATTCCATGACCCAAGCCCTTCCTTTACACCCCTTTCCACAAGTCAGTCTTGGGGTTTTGTTGTTGTTGTTTTTATAAGGTTCTATTTATGGAGGAGTATTTATTTATTAGTCATTTAACTTTTAAAAATGGTTCTGATATTTTTATGAGGAATACTGTTGTTTTTCTAAGCAGACCAGTTAATATGTTTTGAGTAAAAATTGCATATTTAAATGACTTGATCCTGATATTGTTTTGCCAATATAAACCCTATTGTTTTTAGTGTATGATTCTGTAATATTTAGTTGATTTTTTTCAGGAATATATTTGTTGCCTTAAGGCAAATGACTGTACATTGATTCTTCAAGTGAAAGAATAGTAATAACAACAAACATAAAGAGACCTAAACTCCAAATAGCATTTACAAAAACTTCTTACTTTTGAAGTGAATATTCAGATATGAACAATATTCCAAACTATATGGCCTGGTAACATTAATGGTTTTGCTGAATTAGTTAGATATGATGGTAACTTACCAATAATCACTGGTCAGACACAAGTCCTGGTTGCCAGAAATGGTATTGAAAATGGTTATTTGTCTTTCTTAATACAAACCAATAAAAATTCATAATCTAAATAGGAACAAAAGAAAACTTAATTGAATTTATCTGACTCAACTGGATTCAATCTATTGCATAACTACACAATAAAGATATATAGATTATTTGTTATGCAAATCAAAACTCATCTTCAGAAAGCCCTTCTATGATCACTTATATACAATAACTAACAGTGAGCTCTTCATCTTAATGGTAAGTAAGTTGGGTTGCTATGAAACCCAACTTACTTACCATTATTCTACCTATGTAAAGTTGGAATCATTATTTTTATTTTGTAGATTAAGAAATTGCATACCAAGAAAGCTCTTTCCAAAGGTCAGAGAGACAAGAAATGATGGGATAGAGATTCAGGTTAGAGATTCAAACTTAAGTTTGAGACCCGAAGCCATCAGATTGTATTGTGTCCTGTGATTTCCGAGTACAATTAAGAATTCCTTGTATATACCCTTTGTATCTCTCTGCAAATTTGAGATGTTAGTAGCTTTGTAACCTGTAATCATTGACCAATTTTTGTTACATTCCTTTATCAGTTCCCTGATTTTGTGCTTGCCTAATTTCAGAAAATTATACATAAAAATGCAGGGGCTTTAAACAAGAACATATTTCTCAAGATTCTATAGGTTGATGGCATAGTTTTTCTGTTTCGCTTTCTTTTAGCAGGAGTCGTTCATTCCTGTTAGCATCAAATGGGGCTGGCAGGGTGAGAGGTCCTAGACGTCCTCTCTCACATGCCTGAATCCTGTTGCTGACAGATATGGGGTCTCAATTCTCCATGTGCTCATTCTCTCCCCCTTATATTCTCCTCTACAACTTTTCATGGAGCATCTTTTTACATGAT
The DNA here is from genome assembly GCF_047511675.1 of Marmota flaviventris. Classification (NCBI taxonomy): domain Eukaryota; kingdom Metazoa; phylum Chordata; class Mammalia; order Rodentia; family Sciuridae; genus Marmota; species Marmota flaviventris. The sequence goes on along the minus strand of NC_092508.1, from coordinate 51,581,483 downwards.
AGTCTGGACTTCCTTAGAGAAAGGGGCTGCCCTCCAAAAGGGGAAAACAGGCTGTTGCCAGAACTGGATTTGCATTACTTGTGAGCATTCTATTTGCCAAAGAAGTCAGTGAGGGCAGCTTAGGTTAAAAGACTGAGGAAAGAGGTTTTCCTTATTTCTTACCATCCTTTGTTCTACTACATTGCATTTTTGTAGGAGTGGCATTGTTCTCCCAGTACAATTCCTTAAGGCAGGATGGGGCCTTTCTTAGTGTTTCAATTGGTTCTTAACACCCAGGACTCTGCTGTGCATACAATGGGTCTCCAAAATGTTGATCGACTGGCAGTAGAGAAACCAAACCATTTGGTGGGAACAAAAGCAATCTGGGAATACTCTTTTAATAGGTCTGGTGGGCTCCCCCTCCTCTTGTGAAATTTGGTAAATACCTCTTTTTTGGCAGGGGACTCAGGAATGGGGGATATGGAGGAATTGAACCCAGGGACTCTTAACCATTGAACCATGTCCCCAACCCTTTTACAATTTTTTGTTTTGAGACAGCGTCTCGCTAAGTTACCTAGGGCCTCCCTAAATTGCTGAGGCTGGCTTTTAACTTGAAATCCTCCTGCCTCAGCCTCTGGAGAAGCTGGGATTACAGGCATATGCCACCATGCCTGGCTGATTAACAATGCTTGCCAATTATTTTCTTTCCAAGGAAACTGTGACAATTCACCGACTCCTTTATCAGTTCCCTGATTTTGTGCTTGCCTAATTTCAGATTCTTACCTATCTGTTTGAGCCACACTATGGAAGCTTTCTGCTGATGGGGTCTGAAAATCATGACAAGTGGTACATTTGGAGTATAGGAAAAATGAAAATTTAACAATATACAATGAATGAGTAATCATATGGAAAGACTACTAGAATAAAGTCTTTGCCCATTTTTTTGTTAGCCCTTATACGAAAATGAAATTGGCCTAATTATCTACATTAAAAAAACATTTTAGGGCTGGGGTTGTGGCTCAGTGTTAGAGTGCTTGCCTAGCATGCATGAGGCACTGGGTTCGATCCCTGGAACCACATAAAAATAAAGGTATTGTGTCCATCTACAATTTAAAAAAAAAACATTTTAGCTCTTATATTATCTATTTTGAAGTATAGGTAGCTATAAACCTTACACTAGGTATGATAATCTCGGCTAACCAGTGTGGCATCAATCCTAAACTGGTTACTACTTTATCAGAGATTTTTGGTAGGTTAAACCAATAAATAGGATGGAAAATAAAAGAGGATAAAACTGTACATGCATAAAAGAATAAAACGGAATAGAAATCATAAATTGGGCGATCTTATCAGTAAAACACAGGGGTGACTCTTGGGAAAGTGAAATAGATTTGTTAGATTCACCCTGCCTTTCTTTGTATTAGATATATGGAATCATGCTCGAATGGTTTTATGTACTTGAAGTAACACCTTTTCTTCCATTCAGGCCTCTTTCTTTGCTAAGATCTCTGTAAGGAGATAGAAACAACAATTTATGAGGGGTAGATCCAAAAGCAAAGGCCTGGGGCATATTGTTGGAAAGATAAAGACTGTTCATTTGGGAGTTCTCTATCCCTTTATTACCTGAGAAAAGATGGAGTAGTAATTGACATGTGGTTCTTGACAGATGTTGACAAGGGAAAAACATGTAACTAAGCCCCTTGGAGTTTTTGCAAAGGAAGATTATGATGCCTGTCTCCATGTTCTATAACCTCAAGGGTACAATCAAATATCCCCCCTTACCCCAAGTGGCAAACAGACATCCATGCAGATGCTATAGGACCATATCAGCATCTGGTCAAAGAATAGAATTCTCTCATGCCACATAAAGGGCACATACAATAGAGACCACTAAATGTGGAGTTGCTTTGATATATTCTATTGTTAATCTCTATTGAAATAGATTGATTGCTATAAAGAAAGAATTTACCAATGTTTTCCTTTTCAACTCTCAGAGCTTGTATCTTGGAATGCTTTATAAAATTAAACAATTTATTGTTTTGCTTCAGAATGATACCCATATTTTATTTGATAAAATAGCAGGATAATAGAAATATTAACAAACATGCTATCAGAATAGCACTGCATAAGAATAAGAATTAGATTTAGAAAGAAAACACTTTGTCCTTATTTGACAAACATACAGATGAAAAGTTGGAAAACTGTCAGTCATGCAGATGTTTTTAATATCCAGATGTTATGTAGCGAATATACTTGGCAACAAACAAAACTTTCTTTATTCATCCATCTGTTTCATTCTAGATTCATTTGGTAGAAAATTGAAGAATAATGGAAATTACAAGCATATTTCAGTTGTTTTCAATTAAAGTCAAGCAAAATGCAGTAACACTATTTTTACATTTCTGATCAGTGTGTCTACAGTAGTAGGCTAAGAATTCCTAGGATCTTAATGAAAGAACAATTGTTCATGATAGATAAAATACTACATTGATTTGATTTCGGTATATCCTGCCTTCTTTTCTCACATTATATTACAAATAGTTTACTAGTATAGCTACATCATAATTTGAAAATTTAGTTTGTTTTCCCCTTTTATTTTCAAATTTATCTGCTCTTCCAATATTCCTCCAAGAGACTCTGTGGGTCATTATCAGAGAGGAGATGCATATCAGAGTGAAAAGCACAAATAGCTATAAATCTCCCTTAATTTGGTTTCCAAATGCATAAGCTTCAAATAAAAGGGTCCAGCTAGGATATAAAATAAAAATAGACATTTTTTGTGCATTCCCCCATTTATGGCTTGATGTGCACACTAAAATCAAACACTGTAGATAGACATGATGCTATCATGATCAAGTCAGTCAGCTTAGGTGGGTCTATATATACTTTAGGAACAATCAAGTCCAAAATTTATTCTTTCTTAAACCCAGGCCATGGGTCATTTCCCACTGGCAGCCCTTATTTGGGACACCAGCTTCTTTTACGGGGGAAAAAAAAGAGTAACAGTGGACCACACGATCGCTTCTCTGCAGTTTCTGCTGGGAGTGGCCAATATCATTTGTACTCACAAAGACTTCAACAAAGCAAGTGATATGACTAAGCCTGACACTTTCCTATAGAAAATATTATCCAGTCACTGGGCAGGGCCTCATAGGGGGAGGCCCAGGAGGAAGGGAGGGACAGCAAATATTTTTACCTCAATGTCACTTACCACAGTTATCATTTTAAATGTGCATCATGTGCTTAATTGTCCAGTTTACTGGGTTAGATGTGTCAAAGTAGATATCATTTATGCTATTTTTCCTTTGGGAGACTGCAAAAATGAGAGAAAACACTAATTCAGATATAGGAAACAGAATGAGAATAGTGAAGTAGTTTTGGATGTTTCCAGTACTGTGTAAACAGTACTGTGTTTATAAATCATATATAGGATTACAGTAAATTTGGGTTCAGAGTGGAGAAAATAGAGGAAACTGATATTCATTTTGTCAAACTGGAAACAAATTTTTGAAAGGTTCATATTTTAGAAGCTCTTTGATTAGGAGATAAAAGTAATAAATAATGATGACAAATACTTGAGTGCCCTTTTACAATTTATAACTGGTCTTTAATACTTTTAGCAACCACCTACAGGAGATAGCACCACTTCCATTTAGAGATGAGAACAATTTGATATTTAACTTGGGTTAAATGAGTGGCCCAAGTCTCCAGAACACATGTCAGAACCAGGATTCAAGCAATCCCCTTCACCTCTACTTCTTACATTTTACGCTGACATGCTGAAATTTGGGGTGGGAGCACTAATCTAGAAAAATGTCACCTGGGTGAGGTGTTGGATCCTATTGATGAAATTTTCCTATGCAAGAAAATGAAAGCAAGTGAAGCTATATGGTAAGTATTGTGAAGTGCTTAACTGGCGATATGTGAAGGACAAAGATTTACTCAAGAAATATTTGTTGAGGACCCATAAGTAGGATGGCAGGTAATGAGGAACACTACTGATACTGATTGGGGATATGGAAGAATTTGGTTGGGCCTAAAAGTTAAATATAAACCATCTTAACTATTTAATGGTACTTTCATCCTACTCGGTCATTGGCTGAGAAACCCAGTGGAAGGTGTGACCTCCATGTAAACACAGTTATGAGTCCAGAGGAGAAGAAATTGAGGCCATCAGTCAATTATACTCCCCATAGCAGTAGGTCAGTGCCACCAAGTTTCACCCTTACACTGCACAAATCTACTTCTTCATTTAGGTTTGAAGAAGAGTTCCTCCAGGGCTCCCATTGGCCCTTCTTCGAGGGGAATTTTAGAGGGAAGTTGGTGGGACAAATAAGGTCCTTGTCATGCAGTTGGTCTCAAAGCTGTGAGTGGTACTCACTATGTGTCATTAATTCCTCTCACTCTCAGATACCACTACTTTGGCATGCCTAAGTGCCTTACCTGGTAGTGTTTACTGAATTTTTATTCCTAGATGCCTGGGCCTTTGACAATCAAATTTCTTAGGCCAGGTTGCTTCACTTATTTATTAACTGTTATGGTGGAGCAAGAAGGTGCCCAAGTGGATCACCTAAGTTCCACACATATTTTTTTTCCTTCTTTTTTGTACCAGAGATTGAACTCAGGGCCACTTAACCACTGAGCCACATCCAAATCCCTATTTCATATTTTATTTAGAGACGGGTCTCATTGAGTTGCTTAGTGCTTCCCTGTTGCTGAGGCTGGTTTTGAACTTGTGATTCTCTACCTCAGCCTCCCGAGCCACTGGGGTTACAGGCATGCACCATGGTGCCTGGATCCTGGCTCTATTTCTTTTTGTTGATCAAGGCAAATTATCCGGACAGAACACTTTTTCTGTCCTGCTGGTTCGTGGACACAAGAAATCCAATAGTTCCATGGAATTATTTCTTTAGTTCTTATAAAACATCTTCTCTCTTTAGGGACCAATAATTTCTAATCTTGCAGAGTTCATAGTTACAGAAAGCACAAAATCCCTCAGTATGTCATTGCAGGGGGATAGTAAGTGGGAACAATCCTGCTTCCACTCCTTATTTCCCAGATACAAGAAGTTTTCCAGATTAAGTGAGGAACATAGCACCATGTTGCAGTCTCTGAATATTGCCATGCTGTGGTGAAATGGGCACTCTGATTTAATGGACACTCTGCAACATGAAGGGTGGTAGTCTATCCTCGTAGAGGATCCTGGCTTGAAGCTTCAGCTATGCTTTTAAGAGGTTGTTCCAGCACTATCTGAGGCTAGATCCTTCAAAATGGTCTATATATCAGTTTAAAGGATCCATAGCCATGGGTCTACTTTCCTGGATGGTATGGATATCATCAGTAGATGCCATTGTCAGGGATCCATTTCTGAACCTCCTTTGCAATAAAGTGGTTTCCTTGGTTGGATGTTATGTTGTCTAGGATCCATGCCTGTGAATCCAGGCATTCCATAAGTCCCAAGACAGCAGAGCTGGGTGAGAGTCCGTAGGAAGACTAGGTAAACCTCTACTTGGAATAGGTATCTATTTATTCCTGTGGTGGTGAATCACTGGCTATTTTATTATAGAAGAGGCTCAGTGTAGCCAATTTTCCAGGAAGCTGCCAGTTGATGTCATCAAGGAATATTGCCATGCTGTGCTGAAATTCAGAGGCAGAAATAGTCATATTGACTTCATAAATAGGTGTCCCTGCTGATGGACCCATATATAGCTTCATTCACTGTCATTATGGCTGTTCCATTCAGATACTCAACATGCTGTTTCTGGGGTGGTTAATAACAAAGAATAGCTAACATCAACAAAGCAAGTCATTTTGCGGACTTGGTCATTCAGTACCTCTTCAGTGGTAGATGCTTTTGTGTGTGTGTGTGTGTGTGTGTGTGTGTGTTATAGAATACAAAAACTTCAACCCCTCCAGAGAGTCAGGCTCAGCCCAGATCCACCTCAATAACCTTTGCAGGAGCTCGGGCCCAAGGTAGGCCCAAGTTCATCCTGTCACTGTCAGACACCTGCTGGAGCACAGGCTCAACCCAGACCCACCTCACTGACCCAGAACCCAGGGTAGGCCTGGGTCCACCCAGCCATTAGAAGACACCCATGTGAGCTCAGGCTGGGCCCAGACCTGCCTCACTGACCTGTGCAGAAGCAGGGCCCAGGGTAGGCATGGAACCACCCCCCCACCACCACCTGGGAGCCCAGGTCTAACCCACTTCCATCTTGAGACACTGTAGCCATCCCCATAGCCTTCCCCCATGCAGTAGCCTCTACCTTGGGGCAACAGATAGGGACTAGAACCAGCTGCATCTTAGACCAGTGTAAGCCACCTTTTCAGCCCCATCTCTGAAAGATGTTGCTTCCATCATGGAGCACCTCCACTGCTATCTCGAGTTATCTTCTGCTATTGTTGCCACCTCCTATAGTTCCATTCTGGAACACCGGCAGGGTCTGGAAGCCCAACACCAAAGTGAGGTACAGATAATCTGCACAGATACTACAAGATTGTAGGATAGAAACTGTAATACCTCAGATCTACACTGCAAGAAATGAAATCACATAGACATCATAAAAAAAACAAGGGAGGAAAATGCCTCCCCCAAACCAGGATACTACATTAACAGAATCCATGGACAGCGTAGTTGATGAAATGTCAGAGAAGGAGTTCAGAACGTCCATAATTAAAATGATATGTGAATTAAAGAATGACCTAAATGAGCAAATACAGGCAAAACTAGATCACTCCAACAAAGAGATAAGAAAGCAAATGCAAGTATCCATTGATCATACCAACAAAGAGATAAGGGAGCAAATACAGGTAGCAAAAGATTACTTCAAGAAAGAGATATAGATTTTGGAAAAAAAATCAGAAATCCTTGAAATGAAGGAAACAATAAACCAAATAAGAAACTCAATAAAAAGCATCACCAACAGACTAGATCACTTGGAAGACAGAACATCAGATAATGAAAACTAAGTATACAATCTGGAAAATGAAGTTGACCACACAGTGAAAATGGTAAGGAACCATAAGCAGAACATCCAAGAATTATGGGCTAGCATCAAAAGACCAAATATAAGAGTTATTGGAATACAGGAGGGCACAGAGTTTCAAACCAAAGGGATGAACAATCTCTTCAATGAGATAATATCAGAAACTTTCCCAAACATGAAGAATGAAGTGGAAAAATCAAATACGAGAGGCTTACAAGACACCAAATGTACAAAATTACAACAGATCTACACCAAGGGACATTATAATGAAAATGCCTAGCACACAGAATAGGGATAGAATCTTAAAGGCCACAAAGAGAGGAATCAGATCACATATAGGGGGAGACCAATTTGTATCTCAGCATATTTTTCAACCCAGATGTTCAAAGCCAGAAGATACGGAAGAGCATATACCAAGCTCTGAAGGAAAATGGATGCCAACCAAGAATCTTATATTCAGCAAAATTAAGCTTCAGATTTGATGATGAAATAAAAACCTTCTATGATAAACAAAAGTTAAAAGAATTTATGTTCATTAGAGAACATCCTCAGCAAAATATGCCATGAAGAGGAATTGAAACATCCTCAGCAAAATAGGCCATGAAGAGGAATTGAAAAACAACAATGGAAATAAGTAAAAGGGAGGTATTCCACTAAAGGAAAAACTAATCAAAGGAGAAATCAAGTCAAGTTAAATAGTAAAAATAAGCAAAAATGGCTGGGAATACAAGTCATGTCTCAATAATAACCCTGAATGTTAATGACCTAAACTCATCAATCAACAGACATAGATTGACAGATTGGATTTTTAAAAAAGACCTAACAATATGCTGCTTCCAAAGGAAAAGAAGTCCACAGACTGAAGGTAAAAGGTTGGGAAAAATCATACCATTCCCATGGACTGTGGAAGCAAGCAGGGGTTTTCATCCTCATATCAAATAAAGTAGACTTTAAGCCAAAGTTAATAAACAGGGATAAAGAAGAATATTTCATATTGCTTAAGGGAACCATTTAACAACAAGGCATAACAATAATAAATATATGTGCTCCAAACAATGGAGCTTCTATGTTCATCAAACAAATTTTTCTCAAGTTCAAGAGCCAAATAAACCACAACACAATAATTCTGGGTAACATTAACACACACCTCTCACCACTGGATAGATCTTCCAAACAAAAGCTAAACAAAGAAACTAAAGAACTCAATAATACAATCAATAACTTAGACTTAACTGACATAGATAGAATATTTCATTCTTCAATGAGGAAATACACTTTCTTCTCAGCAGCACATGGATCCTTCTTTAAAATAGACCATATATTATTTCACAGAGCAACTCTTGACAAATACAAAAAAGTAGAGCTATATCAGATCATAATGAAATGAAATTAGAAATCAATGATAAAATTAAAAATAAAAGCTTTTTCAACACCTGGATACTCAATAATATGCTATTGAATGAACAATGAGTTGCAAAAGTCATCAAGGAGGAGATTTAAAAAATTCTTAGAGGTGAATTAGAACATAGATACAACATATCAAAGTCCCTGGGACACTATAAAGGTAGTACTAAGAGGAAAGGTCATTGCATGGAGTTCATTCCTTAAAAGAAGAAAAAATTCACAAATAAATTACTTACCATTACATCTCAACACCTTAGAAAAAGAAGAACAAATCAACACCAAAAACAGTAGAAGACAGGAAATAATTAAAATTAGAGATGAAATAATAAAACTGAAACAAAAGAAACAATTGAAAAAATTGACAAAACAGAAAGTTGGTTCTTTGAAAAAATAAATAAAATTGACAGACCATTAGCCATGCTAATGAAGAGAAGGAGAGAGAAAACTTAAGTACTAACATACGTGATGAAAAAGGAAATATCACAACAGATACTACAGAAATACAGAAGATAATTAGAAATTATTTTGAAAACTTGTACTTCAATAAAATCGAAAATATCCAAGGCATCGACAAATTGAGTCAGGATGAGATACAAAATTTAAACAGATCAATTTCAAATGATAAAATAGAAGACACCATCAAAAGTCTACTAACCAAGAAAAGCCCAGGACAGGATAGATACACAGCTGAGTTCTACAATACTTTTAAAGAAGCACTAATACCAATACTCTACAATTTATTTCAAGAAATAGAAAAACAGGCAGCACCTCCACACTCATTCTATTAGGCCAATATTACCCTGATTCCAAAAGACACAACAAAAAAAGAAAACTTCAGACCAATATCTCTAATGAACATAGATGAAAAAATTCTCAATAAAATTCTGGCAAATTGAATACAAAAACATATCGAAAAGATCATGCACCACGATCAAGTTGGACTCATCCCTGGTATGCAAGGGATCCAAGGTTGGTTCAACATTCAGAAATCAATAAATGTAATTCATCACATCAATAGACATAAAGATAAGAATAATATGATCATGTCAATAGACGCAGAAAAAGCATTTAACAAAATACAGCACCCCTTTAATGTTCAAAACACTAGAAAAACTAGGGATAACAGAAACATATCTCAACATCATAAAGAGTATCTATGTTAAGCCCCAGGCCAACATCATTCTAAATGGAGAAAAGTTGAAGGCATTCCCCCTAAAAACTGGAACAAGATAGGAATGCCCTCTTTCACCACTTCTATTTAACATAGTTGTTGAAACACTGGACAGAGCAATTAGATGAAAGAAATTAAAGGAATATAAATAGGAAAAGAAGAACTCAAATTAGCACTATTTGCTGATGATATGATTCTATACCTAGAAGACCCAAAAATTCCACCAGAAAACTTCTAGAACTAGTAAACGAATTCAGCAAAGTAGCAGGATACAAAATCAACACTCATAAATCAAAGACATTTCTGTGTATCAGTGAGAAATCCTCTGAAAGGGAAATGGAGAAAACTACCCTATTTACAATAGCCTCAAAAAAATAAAATATCTGGGATTCAACTTAACAAAAGAGGTGAAAGACCTCTACAATGAAAACTACAGAATGCTAAGGAAAGAAATTAAAGAAAACCTTAGAAGATGGAAAGGTATCACTTGCTCTTGGATAGGCAGAATTAATATTGTCAAAATGACCATACTACTAAAAGCATTATACAGATTTAATGCAATTTCATTCAAAATCCCAATGGCATTCCTCATAGAAATAGAAAAAGCAGTCATGAAATTCATCTGGAAAAATGAGAGACCCAGCATAGGTAAAGCAATTCTTAGCAAAAAGAGTGAAGCAGGTGGCATCACTATACCTGACCTTAAACTATACTACAAAGCCACATCAATGCTTCTAGTAACAAAAATAGCATGGTATTGGCACCAAAATAGACTTGGAGTCTAATGGTACAGAATAGAGGACACCAAGACGAACCCACCAAATTACAATTATCTTATATTAGACAAAGGTGCCAAAAACAGGCACTGGAGAAAAAAATAGCCTCTTCAACAAATAGTGCTAGGAAAACTGGAAATCCATATGCACCAAAATGGAATTAAACCCCCACCTCTTACCATGCTCAAAACTCAACTCTATGTATATGGAGGACCTAGGAATTAAACCAGAGACACTGCCTCTATTAGAAGAAAAAGTAGGCCCAAATCTCCATCATCTACATGATTAGGCCCCAATTTCCTTAATAAGACTTCTATAGCACAAGAATTAAAACCAACAATCAATAAATTGGATGGATTCAAACTAAATATCTTCTTCTCATCAAAAGAAACAATCAGTGAGGTGAATAGAGAGCCTACAATTTGAGAACAAATTTTTACCACACATACATCAAATAGAGCACTAATCTCTAGGATATATAAAGAACTCAAAAATCTTAATACCAAAAAATAAATAACCCAATCAATAAATGGGCCAAGGAACTGAACAGACATTTCTCAGAAGATGATATACAATCAATCAACAAATATATGAAAAAAGTTCAATATCTCTAGCAATTAGAGAAATGCAAATCAGAACTACTCTAATATTTCATCTCACTCCAGTCAAATGGAAGCTATCAAGAATACAAACAACAGTAAATACTGGTGAGGATGTGGGGAAAAAGGCACACTCATACCTTGCTGTGGAAATATGGAAAGCAGTATGGAGAATCCTTGGAAAACTGGAAATGGAACCACCATTTGACCCAGCTATCCCACTCCTCGGTCTATAGCCAAAGGACTTTAAACAGCATACTACAGGGACACAGTCACATCATTGTTTCTAGTAGCACAATTCACAATAGCTAAACTGTGGAATCAACCTAGATACCTTTCAGTAGATGAATGGATAAAGAAAATGAAATATTATTCAGCATCAAAAGAGAATAGAATCATGGCATTTGCAGGTAAATGGATGAAGTTGGAGAATATCATGCTAAGTGAAATAAGCCAATCCCAATAAACCAAATGCTGAATGTTTTCTCTGATTTAAGGCTGCTGCTTCATAATGTGGTGTTGGTGGGGGACATGGGAGAATTAGATGAATTCTAAATAGGGAAAGTGGGAAAAGGGGAGTGAGTATAAGGGAGGAGGTATCAGGGTAGGAAAGACGGTGGAATGAGATGGACATCATTACCCTAAGTACATGTATGAAGGCAAAAATTGCTAAGAGCCATAGCCAAATAGTAATGATGCATGGCATTTTTGGTTGAAAGGTGACGCCAGCAAGCCATTGAGATGATATGATTATGTTAAGATCTACATTCAAATGGATATTAGACCCCTGCTGTCCACCTCAGCCTGCTACTTTGGAGCTCTAGCAGGACTCCCAAAGAGTTCCCATTGGTTGGAAAAGTGCAGTAGGAGGGAATTCCGGAGGAGGGATTTCCTGTTGGGGTAGTGTGGCCCGAGAGAACGCCGCGTGTGTGGGTCAGCATATTTCCCGGGAGCATACAGGGCATTGGCGGGAGTTTCAAAAATAAAGTTTGTTCCTGTTTGAGTGGCTCGTGATTTTGTGCCCAGCCAGACTGTGGCAATTGGTGGCCCATGCGGGGGAAGCCTGAAGCTCAGAGGTAAGGAAAATTGCTCACCTCTGAGGGAAGGCGAGAGAATGTGTGACCATTTCAAAAAACAATGTGTTCTTGTTTTGATTTATTTTGTTTTTGTTTCAAGCTGCCTATCTCTAGAACTTTCTCAGGCAAACTGGGAAAAATGGTTGGCTCAAGGTTTGAAGTTGTTTGGCCCTGAGGAAGAGAAAATTGATACAACAATTTTTTGTTCCATTTTTGTTTCATTCTGTTTCAGTTTTGTTTTATGTTATCTTATTGGGTTGTGTTATCTTTATAGTAGATTAGAAATTAGTAAAAAACAAACCAAAAGAGTGTTAAGTAAATTGTTAGAGGTCCAGACTATGGTAGAAAACATGTTAGATCAAGCAAAAGAGAAGGTCTCTCGGGGCTAGTCAGATAGAGGAAGAAAATTTAAAGGAAGAAAGCTTAGAGGACAAACAGCTATCAGGAGTGAAGCTACAACAGGAGGCTGCTACTAACTCCGTTCTATCACCAGAGGGCGTAATTCAACCAACAGCTCCATCTATAGAGACAGCTGAGTGGCCCTCAACCCCCATAGTTGATAGACGGAATCCTGAGGCAGGACCTCAAAGATTAGCATGCCCTGTACTTGAGCAGGTAGGAGGGCAACGAATTCACCGTGCTTTAGATTTCAAAACAGTGAAGCAGTTAAAGGAGGCTGTAACAACCTATGGTCCACAAGCACCCTTCACTGTAAGCATGGTCGAGTCCATTACCAACTTGGACATGACGCCAGCAGATTGGGCTAACATGTGTCGATCTGTGCTAAATGGAGGACAATATTTGTTATGGAGGGTTACCAATGAGGAATTTTGCATGGAGACAGCTAGGCGAAATGCAGCAGCTGGTTACCCTCAAAGAAATCTAGATATGTTGTTAGGAAAAGGACCTTATGAGGGTCAACGGCAACAAATTGAATATGATCCTGGCATATACGCACAAATTGCTGTAGATGCGGTTAGGGCACGGAAGAATTTACAAGGATATGGAGATTTACAAGGTCAATTATCTAAGGTAATACAGAGATCTAATGAACCTTACGCTGAATTTGTAGATAGGCTTATTCAAATAGCTTCCAGAATTTTGGGGGATACAGAACAAGCAATGCCATTAATAAAACAACTGGCTTATGACCAAGCAAATTGTTGCTGCAGAGAGGTCATTAGACCATGGAGACATGAAGATTTAAACACATATATTAAATTATGTAGAGACATTAATGAACAAGGGCAAGTCTTGGCAGCTGCAGTACAACAGGCTTTAGATGCCAGGCCAAAAACATGCTACAATTGTGAAAAAACAGGACATTTTAAAAGGAGTTACCCCATAGGAGGAGGGTTTAACAAAGCTAGGTATCAAAGGAATAGAATACCGGGTATTTGCCCACGATGCCGTAGAGGGAGACATTGGGCTAATGAATGCCGTTCTCAAACCACCATAGAGGGTACTCCGTTATCAAAAAACAGACAAGGACCAAGTGTTTACCCACGATATCGTGGAGAAACGCATCAGGCTACATTGCCAAAAAACAGACTGGGAGGCCCAATGCTCTGGGGCCCACAACCACAAGTATACGGGGCAATGGAGGAACCCAGCAACACCATCAGGGTAGTGCCCAGGACACATTATCCATTAAATCCCTCATCAGACAAACCAGAGGGAGTGCAGGGTTGGACATCTGCGCCTCCGCCAGAGCAGTACTAACTCCAGAGATGGGAGTTCAAATCATTCCCACAGGAGTAAAAGGACCTCTTCCCCAAGGAACAGTAGGCTTATTATTGGGACGCAGTTCTTCTACACTAAAAGGACTTGTGATAAGTCCTGGGGTAATTGATCCCGATTATGAAGGTGAAATAAAAATTATAGCTAGTTCTCCAAGAGGTATATCAGTAATTTCACCAGGAGATAGAATAGCACAGTTATTAATAATACCCAGCCTGCATGATAAATTTTCCAGTCGTACTGTAGAAAGAGGTTCCAGGGGATTAGGCTCCACAGGTATGGATTGGGCTATGCTGTCTTTAAATTTAGATTCTCGCCCAATGCTAAAACTAAATATTCAAGGACATGAATTTAATGGGCTACTGGACACAGGTGCTGACCTTAGCATCATATCTCGTCAAGAATGGCCAAAACATTGGCCATTACAACAAGCCACTCAAACACTTTGAGGCCTAGGAGTAGCAACTAATCCCCATAGAAGTGCAATGGTATTAGATCGGAAGGATCCTGAAGGATGTGAAGGAACTATACAGCCATATGTATTGGATCATCTTCCTATAAATATATGGGGACGAGATGTCCTAGATCAATTAAGTTTGACATTAACAAATAACATCAATCCTAATGCGTCCACTACTAGGGCTAGACAAGGTTTTAGGAAAGAAAAAAGATTAGGAGAACAAGAACAAGGTATAGCAGCACCAATTCAAATAGATCAAGGAATAAATAGACATGGATTGGGTTTTCAGAAGGAGTCACTGAGACAATCAAAATTACTTGGAAATCAGGAAGACCAGTATGGGTTCCTCAGTGGCCCCTGACTAAAGAAAAGATACAAGCAGCCCATGACCTGGTCAAACAACAATTAACAGAGGGACATATACAACCTTCCGTATCTCCCCATAATACTCTCATTTTTGTCATTAAAAAAGAAATCTGGTAAATGGAGATTATTGCAAGATTTAAGAGCCATTAATAATGAGATGGTTATTATGGGATCTGCTCAATCAGGGATTCCCCAATTGTATGCTTTGCCAAAAACCTGGTATGTTTTAGCTATAGATATTAAAGATTGTTTTTTTTTTCAATTCTAATTTATCCTGAGGATAGTCCACGTTTTGCATTTACTATCCCTGCACTGAATCATGAAGGTCCTGATCAGAGATATGAATGGAAAGTACTCCCTCAAGGGATGGCTAACAGCCCAACTATGTGTCAAATTTATGTTAACAAAGCAATCCAGCCACTTAAAAATCAAAATCCTGAACTACAAATATTTTACTATATGGATGATGTATTATTGGCACATAAAGATAAAAACACATTGCTAGAATGTTATGCCACACTTACAAATTTATTAAAAAATTATAATCTAGAGATAGCAATAGATAAAGTACAATTAAATCTTCCAATTAATTATTTAGGAGTTCTATTATCCTCAACCATGGTCCGTCCACCAAAAATGCCATGCATCATTACTATTTGGCTATGGCTCTTAGCATCTCCCCCCTTCTGTTTAATTAAGCAACAAGCAATGTGGCTTAGGGACCATGCCTGTTAGGTTGTCCAATTCAACATATGGTCCTAACCCATCATCGGATGAGCTGACCCCTAGGCGTCAGCCTCCTGTCTTAGGTTGGTACCACTGCAATTGGATCATACCCGTCACTGACTACCGGTCCAGCATACAGCCATACTTGTGGATAGGCCTATGCACAAGTGGGGAGGTGAGGTTCTTTGCCTCACCTCTGTTGGTCCCCAAATTTGGCCTTGGTGCCAGCAGGGGGGTGAGGTTCTTTGCCTCACCTCTGTGACTCTACTTTGTGTACAACCAGAGATATGAAAAATCATGCTCTATATGTGTAATATGAATTATAACGCATTCTGCTGTCACATATAACAAATTAAAATAAAAAAATACAGAAACTTCACACTTTGCCACTCCCACTGGGTTCACATGCATTTCCTTAAAATTCCTTGCATTCAATTTTCTAGTCCTTAAATTTGTGAGCCTATAAAAAAACTGGTCACTGCACAGGAATCTCTATTACTCTCATCTTGAGCTACTCTTTGCACATCCAAAGGGTAATCAGTTGCACTGCTTTTATCTTTGGCCATAGGATGATTTTTTTCCACTCTACTCTCTTTCAGGGCTGCACTGGGGTGTGTCTATAATGCAGTCACTGTTTTCAACTTGCCCTCCAATAGCAACTAATAACATAATTTGGCTCCTAAGCTATATGATTTCCTCAATCCAGGGCCTACCCACATCATGAACTCTAATTATCATAAGCCGTGAAAAGCCTTTTCAAAATGAAATTACTTGGGCTCTAGTATGTAAGTCAGTCATTTTCTGTGCTTATTCTCTTTCATATCTATTTTACATTTTTATAACTAGAATTATCTGTTCTAACCAATAAACAGGACAAATATACATCTCATTCTGAGGCTCAAAGCACAGCAACATTCAGGGATATATCTTATTTACATATACATTCACATTTATTCTAAATTTTTAAAAAAGTAGACAAGCCCCATCCTTGCTTTCCTGATGTACTTCTCACTGGCCTTTTCCCTATTGTGTTTTCACCCAGAGGAGCAGACAGCTAAAATCATATTGTACAGCTAGCAAAGGAACATCATTGCCATGCCTTTTATTATATAACAACCCACAAATTGGATGATCAACAATTTCTGTGACATAGGAATATTATGAAGTAGGGATATTGTCACAGCAATACACAGTTATCTTCATATTCGTGAAAGATCACTATATGCATGAGCAATTAGACTTGTCCTGGATTGTAGGAAGAAGTAGAAATTACAGGGAGGCAAATTTTCATTCACTAGAAAGTTTTATGACAAAACTATACAAAATTAAAATGGGTTTTGTCTGAAGATCATGAGTATTCAACAGAGGTTTAGATATCAGCATATCTAACAAAATGCTACTTGACTTAATGTTAGGGATATCTTAGAATTCATTGACCGTCCACGGAGAAGGAGTTATTTCTTCCAAAGCCATCTGAAGAAAACAACATATTACAGTGGAAAGAGCATGCATTTAAAACAGAACTGAACAGCCTTGGCAAATTTGTTAAATTGTATCATTTTCTCCTACATAAATGGGGTAACAATATTCCTTATTTTGTAAGGTTGTGTAAAGGTCTAGTGTAAAAAAAATATGTGTTCAGTAGAATGCTTAGCACATAGCTGTATTCAATAAAATTTCTTCTTCTAGTTTTGTGTAGTTGAACTTTATGGAGCTTCCAACATTTGACTTTTTTAACTCATACAAAAGTAATTTTAGATGACTTACACTGATAATATTGGTGAAACTAGGTGTAGTTAAATCTCTATTCCTAAAATTTCTAAGATTCTAAGAGTAAGATTTAGAATCTGATGCTTACAAATCCTTTGGTTTCTAAGGATTCCTTGTTGTTTTATTAAAAAAAAAACAGCATGATAATATAGAGATGAGAATTCTCCGTTTTGTTTGAATGCAGTTACAAATGATCAGGCTGACCTCTGATCTATGGTCTATGCTTGGGTATGAGTTGCTGGATTAGGTAGAACTCCAAAGCACATGTGGCAGGGAAGTCTGGGTCACAAGTTGGGATGGGCAAGCAGGGAGCACATAAGGATGCGGGAATATCCTGAGTCATTCCTCAGTCCTATGCTGTGACAATTGAAACAGATTACCCAGGAGAATTTAGGCAATCATGTTAACTAATACTTTCCATGTCAATGTATTCTCTGGAAGCAGCTGAGAACAGGGTAGGATAAGTTGATATTTTTGTGTATCAGAAAATCTTTTGTAAATGGTGGCATAATGCCAGCAAGTTTTGGAGCTTTCGTATTTATACTTCATCATAGGGTAGAATAGCAATTTTCTGTTATGAGTACTTTCATCTACTACTGAAGTCACACGGGTCCATTTGAGGCATATGCATATGTGTATTTTAAGGTAATCTATTTCCTAACATAAGTAAGTGTTTGGTACTTTAATTGCAACTTGTCAAGAAAGACCATCTATTTACCTGTATGTTGATTAAAATTTCCAAATTATGGATGGAGGAAAAATGTGAATGCTAACTGTATTTAAAAGAAATAACAATAATTTACTTATGTAAGAAAATTATAGAGGGCACATAATAAGCTATGGCAAATAATGCTTTGGTAAACCGATTGGTTATATCAGTTATATGATTATTATAGAACCTATATTTCTAACCATTCAGATTAAAACAAACAAATCAAAACAGTCCTACTACCTTGATTTTTTTGAATTTTTTATTGGTTCTTCTTAGTTATACTTGGCAGTAGAATCCATTTTGATGAAATTATACAACCATAGGTTATATCTTAATTAAGACCCCATTCTTGTGGGTGGGAACAATGGTAAGGTTCACTTAGGTATTTTCACATATGTACATAGGAAAATTATGTTAGATTTATTCTACTGTCTTTCCTATTTCTATCCCACTCCCCTTTCCTTCATTCCCATTAGTCTAATCAACTGAACTTCTCTTTTTTCTCCCTGCCTTTTATTGTGGTTTAGCTTCCACATATCAGCAAAAACATTTGACCTTTAATTTTTGGGGACTGACTTATTTCACTTGCAAAATAACCTTCAGATCCATCCTTTTACTGTTTCTTTGAAAACACAAGAATAACATAAGTAGTTAAAATTTTTCTTTACCTATAAAAGTAACTAATAAATGATGAGTTATGTTTTTTTTTAATTATTTTATTTGTTGGTTGTTCAAAACATTACAAATTTCTTGATATATCATATTTCACACTTTGATTCAAGTGGGTTATGAACTCCCATTTTTACCCCATATACAGATTGCAGAATCACATCAGTTACACATCCATTGATTTACATATTGCCATACTAGTGTCTGTTGTGTTCTGCTGCCTTTCCTATCCTCTACTATCCCCCCTCCCCTCCCCTCCCCTCCCCTCTTCTCTCTCTACCCCCTCTACTGTCATTCATTTCTCCCCCTTGTATTATTTTTCCCTTTCCCCTCACTTCCTCTTGTATGTACTTTTGTATAACCCTGAGGGTCTCCGTCCATTTCCACGCAATTTCCCTTCTCTCTCCCTTACCCTCCCACCTCTCATCCCTATTTAATGTTAATCTTCTTCTCCTGCTCTTCATCCCTACTCTGTTCTTAGTTACTCTCCTGATATAAAAGAAGACATTTGGCATTTGTTTTTTAGGGATTGGCTAGCTTCACTTAGCATAATCTGCTCTAATGCCATCCGTTTCCCTGCAAATTCTATGATTTTGTCATTTTTTAATGCAGAGTAATACTCCATTGTGTATAAATGCCACATTTTTTTATCCATTCGTCTATTGAAGGGCATCTAGGTTGGTTCCACAGTCTTGCTATTGTGAATTGTGCTGCTATGAACATCGATGTAGCAGTGTCCCTGTAGCATGCTATTTTTAGGTCTTTAGGGAATAGACCGAGAAGGGGAATAGCTGGGTCAAATGGTGGCTCCATTCCCAGCTTTCCAAGAAATCTCCATACTGCTTTCCAAATTGGCTGCACCAATTTGCAGTCCCACCAGCAATGTACAAGTGTACCCTTTTCCCCCACATCCTCACCAGCACTTGTTGTTGTTTGACTTCATAATGGCTGCCAATCTTACTGGAGTGAGATGGTATCTTAGGGTGGTTTTGATTTGCATTTCTCTGACTGCTAGAGATGGTGAGCATTTTTTCGTGTACTTTTTGATTGACTGTATGTCCTCCTCTGAGAAGTGTCTGTTCAGGTCCTTGGCCCATTTGTTGATTGGGTTGTTTGTTATCTTATTGTCTAATTTTTTGAGTTCTTTGTATACTCTGGATATTAGGGCTCTATCTGAAGTGTGAGGAATAAAGATTTGTTCCCAGGATGTAGGCTCCCTATTTACCTCTTTTATTGTTTCTTTTGCTGAGAAAAAACTTTTTAGTTTGAGTAAGTCCCATTTGTTGATTCTAGTTATTAACTTTTGTGCTATGGGTGTCCTATTGAGGAATTTGGAGCCCGACCCCACCGTATGTAGATCGTAGCCAACTTTTTCTTCTATCAGACGGCGTGTCTCTGATTTGATATCAAGCTCTTTGATCCATTTTGAGTTAACTTTTGTGCATGGCGAGAGAAAGGGATTCAGTTTCATTTTGTTGCATATGGATTTCCAGTTTTCCCAGCACCATTTGTTGAAAATGCTATCCTTCCTCCATTGCATGCTTTTAGCCCCTTTATCAATTATAAGATAGCTGTAGTTTTGTGGATTGGTTTCTGTGTCCTCTATTCTGTACCATTGGTCCACCCGCCTGTTTTGGTACCAATACCATGCTGTTTTTGTTACTATTGCTCTGTAGTATAGTTTGAAGTCTGGTATCGCTATACCGCCTGATTCACACTTCCTGCTTAGCATTGTTTTTGCTATTCTGGGTCTTTTATTTTTCCATATGAATTTCATGATTGCTTTCTCTATTTCTACAAGAAATGCTGTTGGGATTTTGATTGGCATTGCATTAAACCTATAGAGAACTTTTGGTAATATCGCCATTTTGATGATGTTAGTTCTGCCTATCCATGAACAGGGTATATTTTTCCATCTTCTAAGATCTTCTTCTATTTCTCTCTTTAGGGTTCTGTAGTTTTCATTGTATAAGTCTTTCACCTCTTTTGTTAGGTTGATTCCCAAGTATTTTATTTTTTTTGAAGATATTGTGAATGGAGTGGTTGTCCTCATTTCCATTTCAGAGGGTTTGTCGCTGATATACAGGAATGCCTTTGATTTATGCATGTTGATTTTATATCCTGCCACGTTGCTTGCTGAATTCATTTATTAGCTCTAGTAGTTTCTTTGTAGACCCTTTTGGGTCTGCTAGGTATAGAATCATATCATCTGCAAATAGTGATAATTTAAGTTCTTCTTTTCCTATTTTGATGCCTTTAATTTCTTTTGTCTGTCTAATTGCTCTGGCCAGTGTTTCGAGAACTATGTTGAACAGAAGTGGAGAGAGAGGGCATCCCTGTCTTGTTCCAGATTTTAGAGGGAATACCTTCAATTTTTCTCCATTCAGAATGATGCTAGCCTGAGGCTTAGCATAGATTGCTTTTACAATATTGAGGTATGTTCCTGTTATCCCTAGTTTTTCTAGCGTTTTGAACATAAAGGGATGCTGTATTTTGTCAAATGCTTTTTCTGCATCTATCGAGATGATCATATGTTTCTTATTTTTAAGTCTATTGATGTGGTGAATAACATTTATTGATTTCCGTATATTGAACCAGCCTTGCATCCCAGGGATGAATCGTACTTGATCATGGTGTACAATTTTTTTGATATGTTTTTGTATCCGATTCGCCAGAATTTTATTGAGGATTTTTGCATCTAGGTTCATTAGAGATATTGGTCTGTAGTTTTCTTTCTTTGAAGTGTCTTTGTCTGGTTTAGGTATCAGGGTGATGTTGGCCTCCTCGTAGAATGAATTTGGAAGTTCTCCCTCTTTTTCTATTTCCTGAAGTAGCTTGAAAAGTATTGGTATTAGTTCCTCTTTAAAGGTTTTATAAAACTCTGCTGTATACCCATCCGGTCCTGGGGTTTTCTTAGTTGGTAGTCTTTTGATGGTTTCTTCTATTTCCTCAATTGATATTGGTCTGTTTAGGTTTTCTATATCCTCCTGACTCAATCTGGGCAGATCATATGACTTAAGAAATTTATCTATGCCTTCACTATCTTCTAATTTATTGGAGTATAAGGATTCAAAATAATTTTTGATTATCTTCTGTATTTCTGAGGTGTCTGTTGTGATATTGCCTTTTTCATCCCGTATGCTAGTAATTTGAGTTCTCTCTTTTCTTCTCTTCGCTAGCATGGCTAAGGGTCTGTCGATTTTGTTTATTTTTTCAAAGAACCAACTTTTAGTTTTGTCAATTTTTTCAATTGTTTCTTTTGTTTCGATTTCATTAATTTCAGCTCTGACTTTAATTATTTCTTGCCTTCTACTTCTTTTGCTGTTGTTTTGCCCTTCTTTTTCTAGGATTTTGAGATGAAGTATGAGATAATTTATTATTTTTTTCTTTTTTTAAGGAATGAACTCCAAGCAATGAATTTTCCTCTTAGAACTGCTTTCAATGTGTCCCATAGATTCCGATATGTTGTGTCTGTGTTTTCATTCATCTCTAAGAATTTTTTAATTTCCTCCTTGATGTCTTCTATAACCCATTGATCATTCAGTAACCTATTGTTCATTCTCCAAGTGATGTATGCTTTTTCCTTCCTTCTTTTATCATTGATTTTCAGTTTCATTCCATTATGATCAGATAGGATGCATGGTATTATCTCTACTCCTTTATATTGTCTAAGAGTTGCCCTGTGACATAATATATGATCTATTTTTGAGAAGGATCCATGTGCTGCTGAGAAAAAAGTGTAACTGCTTGATGTTGGGTGGTATATTCTATATATGTCAATTAAGTCTAGGTTATTAATTTTTTTATTGAGTTCTATAGTTTCCTTATTCAACTTTTGTTTGGAAGATCTGTCCAGTGGCGAGAGAGGTGTGTTGAAGTCTCCCATGATTATTGTATGGTGGTCTATTAGACTCTTGAACTTGAGAAGAGTTTGTTTGATGAACATAGCTGCACCATTGTTTGGGGCATATATATTTATGATTGTTATGTCTTGTTGGTGTATGGTTCCCTTAAGCAGTATGTAGTGTCCCTCTTTATCCCTTTTGATTAACTTTGGCTTGAAATCTATTTTATTTGATATGAGTATGGACACTCCTGCTTGTTTCCGAAGTCCATATGAGTGATATGATTTTTCCCAACCTTTCACCTTCAGCCTATGTATGTCTTTTCCTATCAAATGCATCTCCTGTAGGCAGCATATTGTTGGGTCTTGTTTTGTGATCCATTCTACTAGCCTCTGTCTCTTGATTGGTGAGTTTAAGCCATTAACATTTAGGGTTATTATTGAGATATGGGTTGTTCTTCCAGCCATATTTGTTTATTATGTTACTAAACATGGTTTGTTTTCCTCTTTGGTTATTTTTTCCCCCCTTTACTGTCCTACCTCCCACTGTTGGTTTTCATTGTTATTTTCCATTTCCTCTTCCTGTAATGTTTTGCCGAGGATGTTTTGAAGAGATGGTTTTCTAGCTGCAAATTCTTTTAACTTTTGTTTATCGTGGAAGGTTTTTATTTCATCTTCCATCCTGAAGCTTAATTTCGCTGGATGCACAATTCTTGGTTGGAACCCATTTTCTTTCAGTGTTTGAAATATGTTATTCCAGGATCTTCTAGCTTTCAGAGTCTGTGTTGAAAGATCAGCTGTTATCCTGATTGGCTTACCCCTAAATGTAATCTGCTTCCTTTCTCTTATAGCTTTTAAAATTCTCTCCTTATTCTGTATGTTGGGCATCTTCATTATAATATGTCTAGGTGTGGATCTCTTATGATTTTGCACATTCAGCGTCCTGTAGGCTTCTAGGATTTGGGATTCTGTCTCATTCTTCAAGTCTGGGAAGTTTTCTCCTATTATTTCATTGAATAGATTTCTGATTCCTTTGGTTTGAAGTTCTGTACCTTCCTGTATCCCAATGACTCTTAAGTTTGGTCTCTTAATGAAATATGAAATCCATATTTCTTGGATGTTCTGCTCATGGTTTCTTAACAGTCTTGCTGAGCTGTCTATGTTCTTTTCAAGTTGAAATACTTTGTCTTCATTGTCTGATGTTCTATCTTCTAAGTGTTCTACTCTGCTGGTAGTATTCTCCGTTGAGTTTTTAAGTTGGTTTATTGCTTCCTGCATTTCTAGGATTTCTGTTTGTTTGTTTTTTTATAACCTCTATCTCCCTGTATAGTTGATCCTTTGCTTCCTGGATTTGTTTGTGTAATTCATTGTTGAAGTGATCTTTCATTGTCTGATTTTGCTGTCTAATGTCTTCCTTGATATTCCAGATCATCTGAAGCATGTATATCCTGAATTCTTTATCTGACATTCCATCTGCTGCAGCTGTTACCTCTTCTAAAGTTGAGTTGACCTGCATTGCTTGTGGTCCTTTCTTTCCTTGTCTTTTCATACTGCTTGCGTTTCTTTCTGCTTGGTGAAACTGTTGTGTTTTTGAAATGTTTTTTTCCCCTATATATTTATATTGCTCTTGTATAGTTGAAAATTCTCCCTTGCAGGCCCGGGCGGTGGCTCTGCTCTGCCCTAACTCCAATTGGGGTGACGTGACTACCACGCCGGCGGGTCACTGGGCCTGTTCCGGGCGCGGGCGGTGGCTCTGCTCTGCCCTTACTCCAATTGGGGTGTCATGACTACCACGCTGGCAGGTCACTGGGCCTGTTCCGGGCACGGGCGGCGGCTCTGCTCTGCCCTATTCCAATTGGGGTGACGAGTGTACCACGCCGGCAGGCCACCGGGCCTGATCCGCCGGTGGGTTGCAGGTCTGCCTACCCTGCAGGCATGGGCGGCGGGCCTGATCCGCCGGTGGGTTGCAGGTCTGCCTACCCTGCAGGCATGGGCGGCGGCTCTGCTCTGCCCCCCCTCCAATTGGTGTGAGTTGTCTACCACACCCGCAGCCCGCTGGGCCTGTTCCGAGCGCGGGCAAAGGCTCTGTTCTGCTCCTACTCCAATTGGGGTGACGTGCCTACCACCCCGGCTGGCCGCTGGGCCTGTTCCACCGGTCGGTCGCAGGTCTGCCTACCTTGCAGGCACGGGCGGCGGCTCTGCTCTGCCCCTACTCCAAATGGGGTGACGTGTCTGTCGCACCGGCAGGCCACTGGGCCTGTGCCGCTGGTCAGTCGCAGGTCTGCCCACATTTCGGGCACGGGTGGCGACTCTGCTCTGCCCCTACTCCAATTGGGGTGACGTGTGTACCACGCCGGCAGGCTGCTGGGCCTGATCCGCCGGTCTGTCGCAGGTCTGCCTACCTTGCAGGTGCAGGCGGCGGCTCTGCCCTGCCCCTCCTACCACACCCGCGGACCACTGGGCCTGATCTGCAGGTTGGTAGCAGGTCTGCCCACCCTGCGGGCACGGGTGGCAGTTCTGCTCCGCCCCCACTCCAATTGGGGTCACGTGACCACCACACCGGAGGGGCCTGATCCGGGCGCGGGCGAAGGCTCTGCTCTGCCCCTACTCCAGTTGGGGTGACGTGTGTACCACGCTGGCAGGCCGCTGGGCCTGACCTGCCAGTCTGTCGCAGGTCTGCTTACCTTGAAGGTGCGGGCGGCGGCTCTGCCCTGCCCCTCCTACCATGCCCGTGTACCACTGGGTCGCAGGTCTGCCCACCTTGCAGGTGCGGGTGGCGGCTCCGCTCCGCCCCCTCTCCAGTTTGGGTCACACGACCACCACGCCTGCAAGCCACTGGGCCTGCTCCGGGTGCGGGCGGCGGCCCGGCTCCTCCCCTCTGGCTCGAGGACAAAGCGAGAGAGACTCGGGTGTCTGTGACTCACCCTCCCTACCAGGAGACCAACTGTTTCTGTCGCCGCTGGTATTGATGAAGTTCTCTCCTCCGCCGCTTTCTGATGACATCAGATCTCTGCCATGTTGGTATCCTATGCGAATGGCAGCATTTCGTTCCCTTTGCCGGGTAACCAAAGCAATGGGTGAGTCCTGACCGGCCCTCACAGGTCCCGTCTCAGTCCTGTTACCACTGCCCACGAAGGCTCGGTTGGTATTTACCTTCACAGTACTCAGCAGGACCCGGACCGAGAAGATGTTTCCGTAGGCTCCTTAGCCCTGGGCCAGAGCAGTTCCGGGAGCCGGAACTCGGCCGCTCAGTGCTTGGTGTATGCTCTGATAAGAGCAGGCTCCAAGAAGCAGTTTCCGCGAGTTATTTAGCACTGAGCCTGAGTAATCTGTCTGCAAGCCGCAGGCGAATGGCAGCCTGAAATTACCTGTTCTATGGCTGAATGAGCTGCTGTCAGTCGAAAACAGGGATGGTGACGTCAGCTCTCCAAGATGGTGGCCGCTGGCCTCCTCTGTGGTCTGACCGGTGTGGAGAACAGAATTGGACCGCTTCCTTCCCCCGTCTCAAACCCAGAATTTGGCACTAAGTACAGTGCTTGCACAGCTGGCAGAAACTGCATCGCTGTATCCCCGCGTCATTATCTCCTCGTTTCCCAGCGCGCGCTGCAGACTCTAGCCGCGGGGCAATTTGCTGAATAAGCAGTGTTACCCTCCGTGCGACAAATCTCTCACGTTTGAGTCCCCGTAGCCGATCCTCGTGCGATGGAAATCCTTCCTCCAGGTTCCGGAGCACCCCACTATTGCTGGAAATTCCTAACAAGATAGCCTTTAGCCGTCCTGACTCGTCATACTCCCACACAGTGACGCGGCACATGGGGGCAATGCACTCCCCTCGCCGCCATCTTTTCTGAGAACTCGAGTTATGTCTTAAACGATCATTTGAGCTATAATATATTACTCAAACAGATACATTACTGATATTGTAATGATTCATTTAAACCTGAGTGACAAAAGAAAAGTGGGTTTGTATTTACATGATAAATATTTAGGCACATATCCAAGAACTATAAAGTTTCTATATCAGCAAAGCTGAGTGGAATAAGCCTGAAACATTCACTTTTTAAAAAAATCTGTGATAGATCAAACCAAATATTAACACAAAGCTCTGTGACTCAACATCAGGGTTATAGCAAAGAGAAGATGGAGAGAAAATAGCAAGAAACAAACAACAACAAGAGAGAAAGTAAGGGGAAAAAAGGAAGGAAGAAAGAAAAGGTGCAATCATTTATCAGCCTAGGAATATGGCAGATGGTTAAAATCAGAAGTCCCATAATTAACTAAAAATCCCAAGGTCCAAACTACCAAGCAGAAGTTATGAGAATAACACAACGGGGCTCTAATTCCCAAGTAGGGATGATAGCCAACCAGAGGTGCCTAGTCCCAGAACCCAAAGGGCAGTTGCTGAAACAACAGAGCTTTTTGTTTCTTGCCCTTTAAAAAAGGTAACAGAATATAATTGATGACTGGGTCTCTGGCATGATCAGACCAGAAGGGGATATGAGTGAATGAGAGCTGCACCTGCCCTAGGAGATCAGGGAATGTTCTGATTCCCCAGGGGATGTTGTGAGAGAATGTGAGGGTGAAAACAAGACAGCAGAAATCAAACTGACTGGCCTTGGCCACCTGATATTTTCTGAATGTCTTCCTTATTTCAGGAGAAGAGGAAGAGAACTAGGTATTGGAGTTGCTATGCATGGCAAGTGTTGGCATCACCGTTCTTTTAGGTAACATCTCTTAGTTAATGGTATCAACCGACTGGAATCCAGTTTCCTCATCAGAAAAGTAGAGCGTTGGACTTGTTTAGCCCTTTGATTCAAACCATGGGGAGAGAAGCAATAAGTGAGTGGAAAATAGTTTCACTGAACAGTTTGCAATTTTGAAACACTCCATGATCTATTTCCATATTTCTTTTTGAACACACTCACTTTTCCTTGCCTCTTCCTTCTTGATGGCTTCTCTCTCCCATCCTCTGCATTTTCAGGGTACACATAAGAGACTGAGGGAGGGACTGCCAACTCTGTCTCCTCCTAGGATACTAACAGTACACACCTCAGCACTTCACTGAGTGGGCTCCTAACTTATCAACACTTCCTGTGAGGGATTGTGCTAACCTAATGATTTCTCTGGCAGGAAGCTTTTGTTTCTGATTTTATCTAAAATTTCCTCTACTTCACTTCATCTTATCATTTCCTCCCATTCCTGTGGATATCTCTGTACACTGGAAAACAATATCAATGTCTTTGTCTGTTTCCATTTTTAGACCTGGTTTGGTTCGTCTATATCGTCAGATGGTTTAAATTTAGCTCCTCTTAAGTTTCTCCCATTAGTCATTCAAACACATCATTCCCTTAGTCATTTTCGTTGGTTGGCTGTTTTCAGTTTTGTGGCACTTGGCCTTAAGAACGAAAACAGCATTTCCAGGGACAGCTCATAAGGGTGGGGTCACTTCCTTTAGTCTATAGCCTGAAATGATCCTATATATTCCTTGGCAATCAGCCTAAGTTTTCAATCTGTTCCATTTCATATCTCCTTTAGCTTCACATGACTAGTTTGAAGCTCCTCCTTTTCATGATACCCTCCCATCTTAGAGAATGGGTCCTATGCTATTTTGTTACCCTTAGAAATCAGCACTATTCCTGGCACATAGTTTAAATACAAGATACACTTGATAAATAAATTAATAAATAAATAGTTTAAATATGACCTATAAGAATTATTTCTATTTTTTTGGATTTATAAGTTTTTCTAGTTTTTCCTATTTTTCTTTAACACCTCTTAGTATTTCATTTCAATTTAGGTATGTTATCAATTAGATTATTAGAGCAAAACCTCAATCTGTACAAGTATTTCTGTGCTTTACATACAATTTGTTGAGCTGCATGCTTTGAAATGATTCTAGTCATAGGATTTTCGTCCTGGGAAGAAACTTGAGAAATCAGCTAGCATAATTCCAACATTTTTTAGACTTTAAATATGACATCTTGGGGACAATAAACTTTTTAGATTATAGGAGACAGATAAAAGTTTTTTATGCCGAAATTTCTCTTTAGTACACACCTATTCTTTGTGCCTTAGGATGACACCTGGAGAGTGGTGACAGAGAATGGGAGAGCAGTGTCTGAGATTAGGGTTTCTGATGGCTGTGGCATGCCTGGTGCCTGGGAATGTTTCTGAACAAAGGTGCAGGATGCCCTCCATGAGGAGGCTCTGTGCTAGAGTCTTATCAGCCTTGATTTTGATCTCAGGCACATAGCTCCTGGGAATAAAGGAACTTTCTTGCTAGACAATCACAATGTTTCACCAGCTCCACTACTCCTGAACCTGCCCACCTAACAGTAACTTTAAACAATGGACTTTCTTGAGAGCTACACAAAGCTCCTAACATTGCACATTGCAACTATAGAATGCAACTGTGGAAAAGATGCATAATGTTGCTAGCCCTATACCTTTCTGAGTACAAAGAATAAAGCTTGCATAGTCTTTAACCTGATGATGAGACATATAAAGATTGCTGGCATAACTCTTGAGACCTGCTTCTCCATCAGAGAGCAGCACTCCACCCAACCCCAGCTGTATATTCAAAAACATCTCTGTGTGTGTGAGTCTTTATTTTTCTTATCCCCCTTCACCCCTCACCAGAAACTGCTAGTTTAGCCACACTGGTGGCTGCAGACACCTGTCATGTGTGGTGCCCAATTGTTTTGTATCACTCAAGCATAATTTTTCTAACATATGAATATATAGTTGCTGTTTAAATGATCTTATCTTTATCTGTGGTTCAAATTTCGCAATTTTCAGGCTCTATGCCACCACTGATGATTCTTGAGGTTTCCTACATAAAAGTTGTAATTCTAGAATTAGAAGTTGACCTCTTAAGAGTCTTGAGATTCATTTTAGGTCTATAACCAGCATCCATCTGAGGTTCTTGCTGTGGTCTCTTATCTGCACATAACTATTTTCCTTCGTGTTATTTGTGCTTTGGATTGTACATGAAATTTTGAGATTGGTCACTTGGTGGCGCTGCAGTTAATACCTTGATTTTCTTAATGTATTTTTTCCACTGTCATCTTACCATTTGTTTTTAAATTGCAGTTACATGATATATGTACATCTTTTAAAATTCTGCTGCAGGTGAAATGATTTAATGGCTCTTGACTTCTGGATTAATTTTCAGCATTAGAAACATTGTAAAACAGACTCTTGCTAATAATGATCATTATTGTAATGACTTTAGGCATAATCATTTACCAACATTAGCCAAGTGATTAAAATCCAACATGAGTTTAATTTGAAAAGATTTAGTTCCTTTGCAATAAATGGCTAATGACATTAGCCTCATCTTTGTGGGGCCAAAATTTATGATTATAGGAGTTTGTACTTTCACTACTTGATAGAAATCCACTCTTGTTAACACAGGCAATATTATGCCTGTTGTTTACCAAGCATGTGGTGTTTTATATATTAGTATTGAATTGGACCATATGGTGCACAATGTACAGGCAATCGTCACTTTTTTATGACCCTGCTATTTGATAATTTATTATTTCATAAAGCAAGTGACCTTAACAGATGTTAAGATTAATTGCTAGGGTCAGTCAAACCTGGAGGGAAAGGGAAGCATTCTAGTTTTGTGACTCATTCTTATCAAAACTAGATATAGTATTTATAATGGTAAGATCTTTTTTAAAAAATTTTCTTGTTGTATATGGACACAATACCTCTATTTTATTTATTTATTTTTATGTGGTGCTGAGGATCGAACCCAGGATCCTGCATGCACTAGGAAAACACTCTAATGCTGAGCCACAACCCCAGCCCCACTAAGATTTTTTTGATGAAATATTTTTATATCTTTGCAATTAATACCTTTAAAAAGTACCCATTCAGAGTTATCAATAATTCCCCAAAAAATGTTCTTTCAACATACCAAAATAATAATAATAATAATAATAATAATAATAATATATCCCTATTTTTTCCACAAAGACCCTGCCTCTCAACTTTCAATTCACTCCCCTCCTTTTTATTTCATTTGATGAATCATGATGACCTTAAAAGATACTCTATCAACCTTGTAAGTTAATTATCTCACTTCCAAAACACCTTAAGAAAATCAGAAGGTGAAGAAAATCATAACAAACAGCCCAAAACATAACTTCGGCAACTGCAGATGGTAAAAAAAAAAAAGAAAGAAAAGAAAAAAACCCAAAACAAAATCTTACTTTTTTTAAGTGGGTACTGTTTTATTTCCAGATTTCCCCCAAGTAAATATCTTGCACTGATTGATAGCAGAGAGTAGACTTTCACAGGCTCACTAATGATCTTTATGGTTATATAAGCTGTTTCCTCCTCAAAACAGACCAGTGTTGTTATTACCACTTTTCAAAGGGCAGAAGAGACCCAAAGTGGGGAATTAACATACTCCAGACTGTTTAGCGAGTGGGTAGAAGGCATGTCGGTGAGTCAATACATGCTAATGTGAAGGAAAAAAATGCTTGTTCTCTTATCAATTTCTTTCAACTGTTTCAAAACCACACTTCTTCAGAATGCTAGTCTGTGAATTGGCCAGAAGGTAAAGAGTTTTTAAAAAATTCCCCAAGAAAAATCAGATAACTTAAAACTCACATATAGAATTTGCTATAATAGTTCAATGAAATAAAAATGAAAAAAAAATTTACCAAATTACAAGCATTGGTATATCCACTGAGCTAAAGCTATTCACTCATTCACTTAAAAGAATTGAGGAGAACCTAATCAATACAAGATGCTGGACATTAGTGATATAAAGAAAGTTAGTAGAGCCAGGGTGACACAACTAATGTTTTCTAGTATTGCAATCCCTACCCCAGAGAGTTGTGTTTCATGTTAAAATAGCATGGTTTTTAGTTCAGGGTAAAGTCAGAATATGGAATTTAGGATAGAATATTAAAATAAAAATAATCACAAGAGAGAGGCTAGGTGAGGAAATGGAAACCCAGAAAAATAAATTTACTAATTCAAGACCTCCCAGCCAGACAGATGCAAAGAGAAATTGAGCACAACTTATTTGGAGTTTACTGCTTTATACAGTAAAGCTGTATAAAGCAGTATCCCAAAGACCTTTTGAAAGTCTCCTGTGTACTTCCAAAATAAGAGTATTAAATCCCAAAACTCATGTACAATGTGTATGCTAAGGTAAAATTCTTTTTTTTTTTAACCTGAGGGATGAAATAGTAGAATGTGACAGTGATTTATGTTTGCATTAATGTCCATCACAATACAAACTATCTTGTGCAATATTATATAATTCAAAGACATGAAAATTATGCTCCCTGGGTTTTACATTTTCAATAATTGACTCTAATGTTTTTATTAACTGAAGTTTCCCTTTTCAAACAAAAAATGGAAGAAACGTTTCGTTCTATAAGAATTGATGGCTATAAATTTGTCCTGTGGTTATGGATTTATTATTCTTAATATATAATTTTAATTGCTTTTGTTGTTTTTGCTATTGTTTGAAAGTTACTTGCTCTAGTTATTGAGCACCTTTCAACCTGTAGAAGTTTACAGGGTCATATTCCAAGTTTTGTAGAATTTTATTTCTTTAGGTATTTTCATAATCTTTCAATATTTTAACTATTGGAAAATAGTAAAATAATTTGTAGTGATGATGACGTTAAAATGAAGTTAAGACAAAATTCAGTTAGTAGAATGTAAGGGAGAGTCAGGACACAGAGACAGGCACTGTGCTGGAGGTCCATTAAGGCTTGTGTGTAATGGTCTGACCACTTATCTGCTTAATTTCCTGCTAGCCAGACATGATCACATCAATTTCCTTTATAGGCAACTGTTATACAATTACAACTTTGACTGGGAGAGAACTCATTTTAGACTCTGAACATTCACACAGTGAGTTAATTGCCACTCACCCCCTCCGCCCCACCTGGAGGGAACAATAACACCTGACCAGGTTGGAAAGTTTATTATGAAGAATGTGGACGATACCTTACAAAAAGACCAAGACATTGAATCACATCTTTTAAAAATTCCTTTTGCTACTGTTTTTATTTTGTGGAAGAGAATGGGAATTTTGCAAAGGGAAGAGAATTTAAATTTCTTTTTCTAAAAAAAAAAAAAAAAAAAAAAAAAAAATCCCCAGACAAAAAGAAGATTGGCTCCTGGCAAAATATATATGTGAACATTATCTTTATGGCCATACAACTTCCCTCAGGCAGAGGAAACAATTATACTAACTGTTGTGTTCCTTCATTATTTTTATTTTAACAGTTCATTACTGTTCTTTATCTCTTCGCTAAAGTGCTGAAGAAATTACAGTTTAAATTTGCCTGGATTAAATGAAGCTTTCCATACATGGATACCTATGCTCTCCTTTGTGATTTGCTTTTTCCCTTCAGACTTGTATTTCTAGATTCATCTGTGTTGACATGTGCAGTGTGGGCCATCCTTTGCACTGTGGAATTAGAGTCTTCCATTTTACAATACTGAAATTCTTTTATCCATTCTATGATTAATGTGCATTTGAGTTGTTTCCAGGGTTTTATTATTGTGGGAAAAACTCCTCCAAAGTTCTTGTGCATATCTCCAGAGGCACATGTGCATGCATTGGCTTCTCTAGGCTGTGTACCTAAGAATGAGACTGCTGAGCCAGAGGGGAATTTTTCCAAAATAGTTGTACAAAATCCACCCACAAGAAACAGATGAGAGTTCTGTGATCCAACCTTGCCAAAACTCTATATTTTTCAACTTTTAAAATTTTTGACCAAACCAAAGAGTTAAAAAAAATCCTTTTCACTGTGGTTTTAATTTGTAAGTCTTTGATTTCTAATAAGGTTACTAATGTTTTTGATTCATATTCTTACTGTATTATTCATTTTTTTCTATTGATAGCAAGGTTTTTTAAAAAATATATATTCTGGACTCTAATCCTGGATTGTGTATTTGTAAATATCTTTTGCCA
Organism: Marmota flaviventris; assembly: GCF_047511675.1. Classification (NCBI taxonomy): domain Eukaryota; kingdom Metazoa; phylum Chordata; class Mammalia; order Rodentia; family Sciuridae; genus Marmota; species Marmota flaviventris. Next base: position 51,548,248 of record NC_092508.1, on the reverse strand, counting down.
GTTTGCAACTTGGGTTTTTCCTGTGTGTGTGTGTGTGTGTGTGTGTGTTATATTATGTATAGAACTTTGGGGGTGGGGGGTTCTGGAGACTGAACCCAGGGCCTCATGCATGCTAGATAATCACTCTATCACTGAGCACACCTCCAGGCCCGAGTAGACCTTTTCATTTTAATGTAGTCAAAATTATCCACCAGGTCCTTTGTACTATTTTGTCTTGTTTAAGAAATTCTTCCTTATCTGGAAGTTTTAAACAAATTCTGTGGTTTTTTTTTAAGTATTTACTTTCACCTCTAAGTCTTTAATCCATTTGGATTATCCATTTAGATACTAACAGAACGATCTCTAGGGCAAGAGATTTTTTAAAATCTGATTTGTAGAAGTTCTCCTGTTTTAAGTGACAGGCAAATTTAGGAATAAGAAAATTGAATAAAGGAAAAGATGTCTTTATAGAATGTTTTACCTCTCCCTACCAACTTGTGGTGCCTGCTTTATCACATGTTGGATGTCTTCATTCATATGGTTATTGCTGAGTATTATAAGCCATTGCATCCATTTACTTCAAAAAACTGAGTGCCTCCTATACTACAGGTCATGTTCCACACCCTGACACAGTGGGGAACAAAGGAAATCCCTGTCTGTATGTAGTTTACACTATAGATATACACAAGTAAAATACTGTATATAGTATGTCAAACAGTTCCAAGTTGCTATGGAGAAACTAAGACCAAGAAGGGCACCAAGGATAGTGTTGGCTGGGGGAGCAGATATTACATGAAATTTGAGATGAGACCCAAAGGCAGGGAAGGATGGAGCAAACTCTGATGAGAGCCACTGCATGCATGCTCTCTCATGAGCTCCTAGGCACCCTGTGTGAAGACTGGTCTGGATTTCTGGCTTTATAATAAATCCTAACAGTCTTCTGCCTCCAGTTGAGCTTCAGCTGTTCTTAACCATTTACTTTCCCATTTAATTTTAGAAGCTACTCATGAATTTCCAAAGCAAAAGGAAATAAAAAAAAAAAAAAAGCTAGTCTGAATTTTGGTTTTGCAATGAATCCAGAGATTGATTGGGAAATGACTGACATCTTTATACCTTTGAGTCTTCCTGATCATGAATTTATGATGTATCTTTCTATTTCTTTAGCTCTTCTTTAATGACCATCAACACTGCCTGTCTCAATCTCATTTCTCCCCTAATCTCCACCAATTTTTTTTGGGGGGGTGGAACTGAGGATTGAACCTGTGGGTACTCTACTACTGAACTTCATTCTTAGTCCTTTTTATGCTTATTTACTTATTATATTTTTGTGATTTTGGAGATTGAACCCAGGACCTCACACACACCAGGTAAACACTCTACCTATGAGCCACATCCCCAGCTCATTCAGCTTCATTTCTCTTGCCAGTCTTTGAAGTGCCCTGGACTCCCACCATACTAATTGGTTTCCATCTCCCCAAATTACCATGTCTCTTGCTGTGGACAGAGTGTTCTACTCTGTCTCGAAGACTCTTCTGCCCTCTCCCTCTTCCACCTCACTAAGGCAAACTTATTATTTGGTGCTGGGTTAGGGCTCATCTTCAGGAAGAATTTACTAAGGGGATGTCCACTTTCTATGTCCTCTGGCACCTATTTTAGATATCACTCTAGTCTATGCAATAAATGCCCGCCTACTTTTATGTCTCTACAGCTATAAATTACCCACTGCAGGGCAATGACTTGTTCTTCATCATGGTATTAAGAATGTCCAATTAATACTTGTTAGATAGGTGGATGTTAAAATCTGTGGGTTTCTTACATAGCTGGGTGTTGTTGCGATGACTATTCTTGTCAGAATCAAGAAGAGCCTGGGTCCCTGAGTACGTGGTGTTCCTGGGAGTTTCTGTCGGTGTTGTTCTCACTGGAACCTCTGAAAGTTGCCACTCCTTATAAGTTTTAGTACTTTCTGACAACTTCTGATCAAATTTTTAAAGACTGCTCCACCTTATATTCAGGCATTTAAGGGTTCAAATAAGAAATTCTTGTATTCAAAGATGGCTATGCTTCTAGAAAGCTCCCTGCTTGAGACTGAAACCTATTTTAGGCAGGATGCTTAGGATGGAAGTCCTGTTCCTTCATTATGGAAACGTTCAAGGGCTGTGTATACTGATTGATACCTCATTGCTGATAAATATTAGAATGTTCTGAGTTTAAATTGTGTGCTTTGTAGAGTGAATTTAAAATAATTGTTTTTTTTCCCCTCTGCCAGGTTATATGGTAGAATTTAAGGCTTCATTCCTTGGCCTGACACAAGAGCAACAATTTCTTCTCCCAGGGATGCAGGCATCGTATTGCCTGACTTTGCAGAATACTAGTGTTGTTTGCATAGTTTTCTCTGTCTCTTGCTAATCAGAGGCTGACATCTAAGTGCTTTCCTGGTCTTATCATCACTGCTGCAATGCTTTGTCCACCAGGGTGTTGCAACTTTGCCTTTTTTTTTTTTTTTTTGCCTCACTGAGCATGTGATTTAGTGGAACAATGACATCACCACCATATTCACTTTGGTGCTTGACATCTTAGGTTATCAATGGAAGCATTGTAAAAAATCATACAGGGTTAAGACCCATTGAGTTCAGAGGGTTTATACAGTTACGTGGATTGAGAATTCTCAAAGAACATGCTTCATAGCATGTACAGTTAACCACAAATATGTTCTTAAATTGAATAGTGTTAAACATTCCACTTTATTTGTTCTCAAGAGTGGGGGGTTGAGAAGGAATTTAATACAAAAACAAAGATAAATGATGGAATACATTAAATTTAATGATGTGTTACAACAAATAAGATTATCTGAGACCGAATTGTTCTCAATCTTGGCAGGCCACTGAGTTTTAAATGCACCTATTGATATAATAGAAATGAAACAGCTTGAAATTATTGGTAGTTGCTTTTGGTGCTGGGGGATGGATTTGTTTCTTGTACAAGAAGATGGATATAAAACTTGCAGACAAAGCTATCTGCAGAAACTGCACTAGGGACCATAATTCTCCTGCAACTTCAGAGGTATCATGTAGTTTCGACTTCCTTGAAAAATTAGTCACTTTGTATCCTTATCTAACTTTTGTACAGAGATTTTTTTTTTCTGCCTCATGTTATTTTTGTAAAAATAATAGATCCTGGCTCTAATTGTTGGTGGATATGGAGTCACATGTAAATATTTAATATGGAGGCTGACACAGAATTCACCAGCTCTGAAATACCTCCTTCAAGGAGCTGAAATTCCCATCCTTTGAGATATTTATTTGGGTTAAGACAGTCTCCAAATGGTTTTCATAAGAGGTTCTTATTAAAACATGTTGATGGAAAAGAGAAAGCATCAGATCCTGTCCTCTGTCACCAAGCCTACTAATAAGATGCTTGGATCAGTCTATTGATATTTTTCTTTGATTGGGTTTGGCTTGGTTTTAGTTTCATGTGTAATTTATTGGGATCACTAATTGTCATCTTGATGTCTGGAAAGAACACATGAAACAGAACAAGTAAGATCTAGTTCTTATGTGTAAGAAACTTGTTCCACTTCTCCTTAGGGGCTGCCGCGGTGCTGAAGATGCAAGCTTGAAGCTGAAACAAATGTGGCGTTCACAGAACAGAACTCCAGATATGCCCTGGTCAGGCAGTCAGTAAGGAGACTTGTTGGAAAGGCAGCCTAAATGACAACCAAAGGTAACTGAAATCAACACAGTAGTAGTTTGGGGGAAGAACCAGAAGAGAGACAATCCATGGGGTGGGTTGTGGGACCTCAGACAAGATGCTAACAGCAGCTTCTCATGTTGTTGCTAAAGTTGCTGTTGTGTCTACCAATTTTAAGGTGAAGTTGTGTGATCTCCTTGGTGTGTTGACTATTGAATAATTCATTCATCTTGTTTTCTGAAAATGCTTTTTGTTGGCTCAACCACCCTGGGTACTTGGAAAACAAATATTAAAATTCAGGATTTAGGCTCTGGCCAGCTTTTGGAACCGCTACAAAAATTATAGCTATTCTGAAAACAATCATATTTTCATTGTTTCTCTACTTGTACTCAAAAATATTGATCAGATTTATAAACTGTGGGCAGAAGTGTGTTGAATACAATGACCCTTAATTCAAATGGTGGGTTTGCTCTCTGAAACCTTAACCTATTTCTGGGGGTGGATTGACACTATTGTACGGGCCTTCTGTGTGGAAGCAGGAGTGGGTGCTGCCCTCCAGAGCCTGTTATCTTGACAGATACAGTCCTCATCTGTTGACCATGGCATGGATCATGTTTCATATGAAGGAATTGTTTTTTTTCCTGAGAGGGAGGGATGATTCTTTTTCCTGGGCACAAGTTATAAATATTTTTTTTTTGTTGTTGTTGTTATATTTTGTAATTTTCTTGGAATCTTCGTACAAAGAAATTTTATAGTAGTCTTGGTGAAGTACATAGAAGTAAAAAAAGGGTTGAAATTTTATGGTAGTCTTGGTGAAGTACATAGAAGGAGAAAAAAAGAAAGCACATCTAATTCTACAGCTCTGAAAAAATATCTAACTCATGAATTTGTTTCTTTAAATAAATATTAGTCACCAGTTTATCTTATATCTGGATAAAAACTACTAAATAAATCCAATAAAGCTTGCAGTTCCTTACCACATCCATTTTATCCTTTGTAAAGAAATTTTAAATATGTATTTGTTTTGCATTCATCAGATCAACTATAGCTCTACCACCCTACCCCCAGAAACTCCTAAAGCTATAGCAAAGTTATTTTGTGGGGGGAAAAATACAAATCCAAATAAGATACTTATAATTGAAAAAAATACGTGTCAAACTTGATACCCTCAAAGGGGGAAATTACAAATGACACTTGGAAATTACTAGCATCTAGTAAAAAAAATGTCACTTAAAATGGCAACCAGTATTATGAGTCTGGACTTAATCTTACCTTTCTGTGTATTCATGAACATATTTTTTTCCAATTTAGCTAAGTATGCGGGAGAAAATAGAAGCAAAATATTAGGGGTGCACGAAATTCCTAATTGCAGGCCCACATGCTTTTCTTTAAACCTATGTAGAAGAAATGCTGATTTAAACAGTTACAATTTAAAAATAAGAAGCACTGTGTGATCCTCCTCTGACCCAGCATGTTTTAATATGTGTATACAAGAGAGAAAAGATTCACCACAGACCACCTATGGAGACAGATTTACCTGTGGGTATGTCAGGTGTGAGACTGCTGTTATTTCCTGGTGGATCAGGGGTCATGATTCAGATTTGTTACTTTGGTGTGGATGGTTATTGTAAGACAGAATAAAGACTTTTCTTGAGAGAATGGGACCAAAAACTACATTGGTCAGGACTTTCAGAGGCAGAAGGTGAAGCATCCTGGAATGCCGAGACAGGCGGACTAACTTCTACAGAGAGTAATGACGATTAGCTTAGATGACCACCTCAGCATTTATCTTCTAACCTTCCACTATGCTATCTGCGGTAACATTTTCACTCTCCATAACTCTGGATTCAAAATATTTACATTTCCAAAGAGATGCATGAAATGAAAAATTCAGGGCTCCCTGTATTCCCAGAGTTAATAACACGGCTCTGTAGGAAAAGTAATTTATAACTTGACCCTGAGAACAGCACAGAGGTTGGTCATAGAAGGATAATTTAATATGATCCACCAGTCAGAGCATATCCAATTCCTTCTTAAATGATTTTCATTTCCAGTCAGTAAAACCCTGAAGGGAAATTTGTTGCGTAAGTTTACAATGTTATGCCTCTTTTAGTTTTATTAGGACTACCCCTTTAGGCACCAAGACAACTCATTAATTCTTGAATTCCAGGACAGAATGAATAAGTTTATTTTGAATCTGTTGTTATACTTTATTATTTCAGAGATTTCAATAATCTCACCTTTATGTTCATATTTTTTGTTCTAACTAGTTCTCTTCAAAGTCCTGTTCTCCTCCAAAAGCTAAGTTGGTCCCTCTTTAGCTCCCCTGTCATTCTGTATCAATTCAGAGTCTCATACAGATGACAATTCAACTGGCTCAATCAGTTCAATGTATAAAAAACACACACAAAAAAAATTTTTGGTACTGATACTTAGAAGTGGGTGCTGATGGTGGAATGAGAAGGAAATAGGAGGTAAAAGATGAGAAAGAGGAAGGTCCTAATTCTGCCTTTGAAAGCTGGGAGAACAAGAACACAGGTACTGAGTGAGGCTGGCAGGATGGGGTGTATAGTAACAGAAACAAAGTTGCAGAAATAAAACAATAAGGAACCTGTGAGGATGGAGGAACATGCTGTGTTTTTTAGGGTGTGTGAGTGATAGATAAGATACAAACATTTCAGTATTCTCTTCTCCAGGGCAGAGAATGTTTCACAGAGTATTAGTTGCTGCCCCAACTCAGCTGAGTTCAGATGCATTTGTCTCCAGAATGTGAGAAGGAACTTCCTCGATGAAAAGAACCACAGCCAGGTATGCATCACGGCAGCCTCTTGCTTTGAGCTATCATAGGGATTTTTTTTGTTTTGTTTTGTTCTTTTGTGGTGCTGGAGATTGAACCCAGGGATGACTCTACCACTGAGCTATACCCCCAGCCCTTACTGGAGTTTTAATGTGGACAGGTAAGGGTGTGTGTGTGTGTGTGTGTGTGTGTGTGTGTGTGTGTGTGTCCACGTTTTCCCAACTGTTGAGGCACAGACTTACAGTGGAACTGGAACAATCAGATTCTCCCAAACATATCACATCCTCCAGTGATAGATTTAGTACCCCGATTTTAGATTATATTAGCTAATATTTACAGAGCCCTGTGAGTCAGGTAATATGCTTCTATCTTCACAGAGATGGTCTCATTTAGTCCACAGACCCTAAGTAAAATGTACAATGTCTCAGCCCTCCATTCTATAGATCAGGAAACTAAGGCACAGAGGGGTGAAATAATATCTGCCAGTCAGAAATTGTTGGAAACAGTTTTTATTTTTAATCCTAAGATACAAACTCAATAAAGAGAATCTGTGTAACTGATTTCTGTAAGCCCTAGAATTGCATTAAGGATGAAGGCACAGTCAACAAATGTAATTTTGTAATCAAGTTGGCCATCTGCTCATTATTTGAAAGAGGTTTGGATTCATTTTAATTACTCAGTGATCATGTCTCCATTGACACATTAACATCTTAATGAAACCAGTGGATTTCCTGACCCTGAGAAGCATATAAGCTATCTGTTAAAAGTCATTGGAGAATTAGGGGGGGGGAGTGCCATTTAGCAAGGACCTCTGTATAAAAGGGCCAATTGAGCGCCATACTTATAGACTTAGTTCACTGAATACTTCCTTTTTATAACATCTTTAATGTATTCACCTAAGGACAATTGAATATTCAAATCCATTCTTCATTGTAAATGGTCTCTTTCCTCACCCTGTCTCATGAAGTTGGGCTAGGCAGAGTACTCCCACTGAATTCAAGGGAGACCTAATGCTTGAATCATTCTGAAGGGTGAGGAGTAAGATTAAGAAATGAGCACAAATTAAATAAGCAGGAAGAGTTTGAATCTGAATTGCAAATGTCTGTCTTGTTTCTCACACAAAACCTATGTATAGTCCTTTCCACTAAAAAAATCCTGTAGGTGTTTTTAATCCATAATGATAACAGTGTGCTCAACTTTTGCCAAGGGGTGTGGGGGGATGTCCAAAAGTTTTGCCTTTAACTAATAACTTATATTAATGTGTCTTTATATTAATATTATTTTTTTTCTGACTATAAACTATATAATATCTCTGTTGCTAGATAAAAAATAATAATAACACAAACTTTAAACAATGCCTTTTAGTAAGATCTTAGCCTAAGAGGATATTAAGTTGCATTTTGACATTTTTATATTTCTGGTCCCTGATGAAACTGATCTCTAAATTACTCAATATCTTATCAGATTTATTTTTTGTTCATGTTTATTAAGCACTTTATGTTATTGTGCAAAGTGCTTTGGATAGATCACTTGTTGTTAGTTCCCACAACAGTGTCATGAGCTAAGAATCATTTTTCTGTATTTTGTTGATGAGGGAACTGAGGCTTCTATGTCACAGGTAACATGGGGTCGGGGGTGATACTTGAACCATCAGTCTGAGACCAGAGTCCACATTCTCACCCACTATGTGAGATGGCCTTTTCATTTCATGACACTTGTTTAGTCATAGATCCTTCAGACCAATAGAACACTGACATTTAGTCAAGATCTAAGGAATCCTGTACCTACAGATGGGCCACATATATCCAGGATGTGGGAGATAGTATAGCAAGTGGTTTGTTACTCTGTCCTGGTACAAGCACATTATATATATATATATATATATATATATATATATATATATATATATATATATATATATATATATAATCATGTTGGTAAAATTGTTACAAATTAAATCCAAGGACCTACCTAGCCCCAGCCAGTTTCTCTTTTAGCAAAACAGCTCACAAACAGAACAGGAGGGGGTAAATTTTTCCCTGGGTCTGAAAACCAGTATAATTTAATAGCAAGAACACTGGATTTAACAACAGGTGTTAATCTCCACAAAATAGATTCATCAAATCACTTTTCTTTTCTGGACCCAGTTCCACTCATCTGTAGTTGTAGTACCAAGGGATTCATTTATTCATTCATTCAAAAAGAACTTATTAAATATTTATTATGAACTAAGTGTATGCTATACACTGGGATATCAAGAGGTAGTCTCTCCCATCTAGATGCTTATAGTTTAGTTGGGGGAAGATATGTAACTAATTGAAATTCTGGGTGGTGAGAGTAACAATGGATATGTGCAGAATATTCTGTGGCAACGCCTGCAACAGGGGCCTGGCCAAGGCAGCTTGGGTGTGGGAGTACAGGCAAAGCTTCTAAAGGAGATAAGTGAGAAAAAAACAACAGTCCTAAAAGGAGGAGGTGAGATTCCCAGATAAAGAGAGGTGGGAAGGAGAGGATGGGAAGGAAAGGTAGAGGGTAACTCAGGAAAAAGAGGAAACACAGATACCAGGGATGCAAAGGAGACTTGTGCATCTGCAGAACTGCAAGGAGCTCAGAATGACTGGAGCTGTGTGGGTGTTGAGTTGTGAGTGCATGCACTTGTGTGTGCATGTAGGCTGGTAGGTACTGGAGGGTGGAGTGATCAGGGGAAGTGGGGAGAGATGGAAATGCAGACCGCATCAGAGACCAGTGGGTGAAAAGCCTTGAATACCATGAATGTCCTGACACAACAGCAATGGGGAACTTCAAAAGAGTTTTAAGAAAGTGGGTGGCATAATTAAATCAATATTTTAAAAAGGCATTCTGGAAACAGTGTAGAGAACAATTTGTGGAAAGCAAACCTGGAGGGCGATAGCCTGGATCTAGGCCAGTGGTTCTTGAACTTGAGTGGGCAATAGAATCACCTAAAGGGCTTGTTCAAACACAGATTGCAATGTGTAACCCCAGTGTTTCTGAACAATGAACGCTTGAGTGTGGCCTGATAATGTGCATTTCTATCAAGTTCCCAAGTGATACCCATGCTGCCTGTCCAGTGAATATACTTTGAGCACCTCTGTCTGAAACAATGTTGATGACTAATTGTAAAAATTTGGGGTTCTCCCTCAGGGCTTGCAGGCTTGCTTAAAAACAACTTCTTTCATGAATATATATTTTGTGAAACACACCCATTCTATGAAGAGTGTTTTCCATTACATAATGTATGTCTATTGATAAATTGAACAAATTATTGTTGTTTCATTTATATTTGTTACTTGTTTCCAAAAAAATCCCTGTAAAGTGCTTTTATAATAATCTGAAAGAAGTAAAGCATGTTGCTCTAATTAGCCTAAAATCCATCAAATTCATCGTTGGACTAAAAGGAGACTTTCTAAAGAAAAATAAAATCACTGCCTATAACTTTAGAATGTAAGGCCAAATAAAAGTTTGCTCAAACTTATTTTTCAATTTTGTTTTCCTAAATTGCATTTTATTTTATATACTAGAGAAAAATCTCATGGCGCAACCAGTAATTTGCAGTAGGACGAAAAGTCGAAATGCCACTGCAGTTGACTAAATCCTTTGTCTTAAATACAATAGACCAATTGAAGGCTATAATATTTGGGCTCAGATTTTAGAAATGAAACCTCTGAGTGGGGAGGAGTGTCTTATCTGTTTTATGTGGATTAAAAAACTCACTCCTCCTGTTTTGAGGCTGGAAAAACAAAAAAAAAAGAGGTCACAATACAAACTGTACATAAGCCCAGTAATCACAAATTCCTTTCCTTATCATGTATCTAAGAACATTATATCAAAGAGAAACAATGCCTTTTCAGAAAAAAAAAGGAAGGAAGGAAGGAAGGAAGGAAGGAAGGAAGGAAGGAAGGAAGGAAAGAACTCAGTTCTTTGGAACAAAATCTACCTATCCCTATATTTCAGTATAATTGAAAAAGCTCTGATAAGTGTCTTTCATGTAAATGACAGTGAATTTGTAAAACAATTGTCATAAGAAGAATATACTCAAAATAAAGTCAACCAGTAATGCTTCACTAAGACCATTGCTTGGTTTATTTCTAGTGATTCTACATGGATTCTCTTTCCCTCTTTTTAATACCTGAAGAGTGACTTTTATCTTGTTATCAACTTTCAGAGAGTCTTGCCTCATTATGCTTGTCCAGACTACCCCATTTACTAACGTCATAGTCCCTTTGAAAATGCAAGGATGCCTCCATGCTACTGAAAAATGTTAACGACCTGCATCTTAATTGATAGTTACCTGCAGCCAGAAAAACCAATGAAAGGGATTAATGAAGCTTATTCTGTCAATTTAGGCATTCTCTCTTTGCAAACGAACTTGGTTTGTGAACTCACAATTGGTTTCAGTAGAAAGGATTGCAGCATCCTGAGCAGTGGGCCATAATTATAATTACAGGTGTGGTGCAGACGGCAGAAGCAGATGAGCTCATAAGAAACAAGGATTCGCTCTGCTGGATCATCTATCTTCACTGAAGAACAAAGAGCAGCAGCATAAGTGAGTGAGTTACCAAGTAAACAAATTGAGCAATCACTAACACACAACAGAGTGCATGTTCTTCAGCCAATATACACAATCCTGGGTTAGGAGGAAGCTCTCTCCACCAGCTCCTTCCTTTCCCTGGTAGAGGTGAGTTTTGCTTCTCTGCACTCTTTTGACCTCTAGCTGGTGGGCAGGGGCTGACTGGATAATGGTAATAAAGCTTTATTCTCCTCATCTTTCACCATCTCCCCTCCTCCTACTCCACTTTGCAGTTATTGCCAGAGGAGAGGACAACACAGGCAATGACCTTGAATGAGAATGTTGAGGCTTTGGTTCTCCTTCAGCTCTAAGGACAGTAAAGCATTCTTTTTTTAGGACTCAGATCCTAAAATGATAGACTTTGATTTTATTTTTCTTTTGAAAGTTCTTGTTTAGTCCAACAGCAAATTAGGGTAGATTTTAGGTTAATTGGAGCAACATGCTTTACTTCTTGACTTCCAGATTTTTATAAAAGCAATTTGCAGGGCTAGGTGCCAATTCTCTACTGGCAAAGTGAATCAAAAGAAAACTACAATTATGCTAATGATCAAGAAAGAAAGAAAGCTACAACAAAATACTTTGCCTACACCTTTCTCTGTTTTCTCTTTGTGCTCTCAACAACAAGTTTGCCTCAGTGGGCTGATTGGTGAGGGATCATGTTGAAGGCCCACAGGAGTTGGTTGCTGGTATGTCCCTAAGATTATGAAGTGAATTAGAATCACTTCTAGGCAAGGAAGCTTTAACCTGGTATTTAAGCTAAGTAAAGCAAGATTTGGTGGGGAAAGGAAGTATAAAGGAAACTTTTAAAGAATGACACTATTTTTATTGTTGCATGTGAATCAGTCTTCTTAAAATCATTTTTCACTTTTTATTGGTGCACTATAGTTGTACATAAAGGTGTGATTTGTTGTTATATATTTGTACCTGCCTACAATGCAACAATATATTTGGACAAATAGCAATTCCCAGTATTTTCCCTTTTCCTTTCTTCTCCCACCCCCTCCTCACTTCCTCTTTTACTGATCTCCCTTCAGTGTTGAATCAAAGTCTTAAATCAAAACAATTTCCTTTATATCAGAAATCTGGTTTTGGATGTGAAGTTTCTAGCTGGAAGGTGACAACGGATAAAAGGGCTGGGGATGAAATTTGTTAAAAGTAATGAAGAGCTTTAAAGTATGATAGGCACCTCTTACTTGAGAAACTCTGGGGGAGGGGACCACAAAAATACACTTAGAACTAGACATGTGATTGTCTAACTTCTAGTTTCTTCATGCATAGAAAACTGCATGCCCTGTACTACTTTGCAGACACTAGTTTGTCAGAACAGACATGGAGGGCAGAGGAGAAAATTCAATGTGTACCAAGTGTGACTGATCAAAAGATGACTGCGCAATCAAGGGCTTGACATTGTAAGGAAAAGAATCACAGCATTTATCCCCTCAAGGGAGTAGGACAAAGAGGAATGAGAGGGGCAAGCCCCTTGAAAGCTATTCTTTGACAGTCAAGCTCCTTTCAATAGTGACCTTTGTTGTTTCCCAAGACCAGCTCAGCTCTCTGGTTACACTTTCCCCTGGCCATACAGAAAAGGGACTGAGGCTGCAAGGCTCGGCCTGGAACCCGCAAAGACAGGTCTGACGTGCATGTCACGTGGTGCCGCGGTCCTGGGCAAAATAGAGCAACATGGTTGTCACTTGTCCTGGGAATGTGCAGTCACTTGGATGGAGGGCATGTTCCCAACCTCCGAGTGGGAGGACGAGCCAGGCCTCTTTGAAACCTTTATTTATTTATTTTAGCTGTGTACTTGATTCCAAGTTGCTGTGAAAAACCGTCACCCTGTGCCTACAAGCGACCCAGTGCTGGGGTGCGCGGAGGACCGCGGTGGGGGGGAGGGAGCACGGAGGCTGCGCAGCCAGGCAAAGAGGTCAGAGCCGCAGGGGGCCGAGCAGTGGCTCCTGGACCTCGGGGCTCTGCGCCTAGGCGAGAATACGCTAAGTCAAAACTCAGGGTAGGACAGGAGATGAGTCTGGCGTTGGGACATGGTGGTAAATGGTTTTTCAAAAATGAGAATTCATACCCTATTTGAATCAAATTTATGATATGTCAAGATCATTGTATTGTCTTGAGCAACTAGTAAAAATAAAATAGAATAAAATATTCTCAAGAAACTGAGGTCTGGGTGAGAGTTTCACCATTCAATGAAAATGAATGAACAGCAATTAACAGGTAGTATTTCTGGAAGGGTTATAATAATATAGCCCCAAGGAAAGTGTTAGAAAAGCAAAGCACAGAAGCTAAGCGTTGCCCTTAATTTACCCATCAGCACTAAAGGCCACAGCGAAGGTGATGAAGGTGATTTCATATGCCGTGTCAGGTGTTTTACTGACTGTGAACAATAAAAACCTATATCGGTAAGAATGGCGTTCCTTGTGCACTCTCACAGTGTGTGCCAGTGGGACAGCCACCAGAGCTTATGGCAAGGCCCCTTGTTCTGTTCTGGCAGATCTCTAGATTAGAAGGAGATAGAGTCCGTGTTTTGACGCAGTGTACATAGGACAGGAGATCCATCTGGCATTCAGACGCGGCGGTAAATGGTTTTTCAAAATATTCTAAAGAAACTGAGGTCTGAGTGAGAGTTTCACCTAGGAGACATTCACTGAAAATGAATGAGCAGTAATTAACAGGAGGTGTTTCTGGAAGGGTTATAATAACATTGCGGTTGAGGGAGGGAACTTCATTTAGAGATCATTAAAACTCCTTCTACTTCTGAGACCACTGGAGGCCAAGGGTTAATCTGTACCATTCCTATGGATTTATTTCTTGTCAGTTTTAACCGTATTTTTCCTCGTACATCTTTGTACTTCTTTTTCACTGTCCTTCATGCCTTAGGATGTCTCAGTCAAGGTGAGACAACATTACAAAACACAGTATTTCTAATCAACTTCTGTCCTCTCTTGTCTGCAATAGTTATCATGGGCACGATAAGCATAAAAGGAAATTCCCTGCATTACTGCTTTCAGTTACTGGTAATGATTCCTGTGCCAAGCCTTTAATTCTCTCATTTCTCACAACTCTGAAGATAGATGCTGTTATTATGATCCCCTTTTTGAAATGAGGAAGGGAGGAAAGAAGAAGAGCCACAGAGCTAATAGTGGTGGTGGTGGTGTGTGTAAAGATTTGAATCCAGCCTCTAACAATTTGAGTATGATGACTTGGGACAAATTTTGTCCCTCCAAAGGAATATCACAGGGTGACAACTTTGTTAACCCTCACTTTCAACTCATCTCCATTCTGCCCCTTCCCCTCAGGTAAAAGAAAAATATAAGGAAAAGAAAGAGAAGCCTCAGTGATTTTGGGTTAGTTTTACTCTTATAAGGCCATTATATTCTGTGTGAATATACTTTATTGCACTTTTAGGCTGACACAAAGAATGTTATCATTTTACTGTTATACACTCATCATGTCCAAAAGACTGGATTTGTTGCCTAAAGGGACTAATTTGACATGAAGCCTACAGAGAAATCCACTGTACCACCCTGGGAGAATGAGTCACACAGCTCACAGAGAAGGGGCAGGGATAGAGGTGTTTTTACATTGCCTTTGGTAGTCAGCTAATTCATCTCTTTTGATGTATCTAGGAAGAGGAAGAGGTAAAGCTTTTAGAAAGGGCCACACACTCACTGTCTGTAGTATCTTGAAGTTACTTGCTAACTGATCTCTAAGCTGGAGGATAAGATAATTAAGGACTGTTTAATGTTTAGAGGATAAGATAATTAAGGACTATTAGAATTGAATAACTTAGGTTGGGTGAGAAGTCAAAAACCAGAATGTTCTTATCCGTACTCTAAAGCTTCTATCAATGTTTTTTAGGCATCAATATAAAAAAAATATTTCCATGCTTCTGAAACTACTAGGTTGTCTTTTAGATATAGTGAAGTTGTTATGCTCAAAATGTAAGTCACTCTGTTTCAAATGGACAATTACAAGATTGTTGGAGGCATTCTGTTTCTTCAAGGCACCCACTGGCTTTCTTGTACTAAAAGGTGCTTTATACAAATATTAAATATAATTGGAGTGTTGAGGAGAGCCATTGAGGCCTTCATTTTTCATTCTTGCAGTTCCACATATTTCAGTGTGAAAGAACACAGTATGGTAGTTTTCAAATAATAAAGAAGTTACTTTAAAAAAATAAAAGAACTTCAATGTTGTAATTGTGCTGACCTTTAATAGCAGACCTAGGTGGTTGATGGCAAGAGGCTTTTAGGCACATGCCTAACAAGGCCTTTAGGCTTTCATTGTTGCCTAATCCCACAGGATCTGTCATGTTTTATTGGCTTCTCTGGTTAGTCACTGTATGGTTTGGCACCACAGTAAAATCTCACATTTTTGGAAACAATAGTGTGAACAAAGATCAAGTTTTGCTTTCTGTTATGTGTTATCCAATTTACTTTGAATGTTTTAAAAAATTGCTATGTTCAGTCAATTATATGGTCTCTCCTATACCAGCCTAGTCTTTTGATTGGGGCATTACTCATGACTTGGACTGGAGGACTCTTAAGGTGGGGAGAGGTGTCACTAAATTCACTGGGGGAGTAAACATTGGGTTGGTAGATTGGAAGAGAAGGAAACAGGGGTATTCATTAGAGTAGAGGCAGATAATTGATTAGAATGATTTGTCAGTGGTAAATCTATAACATTTTATAGCTTGCTGTGTGTGTGTGTCTGTGTGTGTGTATGTGTGACAGAGACAGAGAGTAGAAACTGGTACACTGGGTAGAAACAATGCAATGCCACGTCGTAGGCCCTTAATAAATATTAAGAATCCAAACTTAGATGTATTTTTTAAGGTAAAGTTTTCTATTCTGGGTATTCAACTGAAGATTTGTTTATTTTTCCTCCATTCTCAGGAAAAGACTAACAAGAAGAAATCTTAGAACAATGTTCATTTGTTCTCTAGTTGTAACTTTAGGCAAGAACATTTCAAGCTCAATTTAAAAAGTATGAAAATGTTTCAAGTTAGCACATATTAAATTAATTGTTAGTATCAATCAATGTATAATTAGATCCTGGAAATATAAAACAAAGCCTTTCTAAAAAGTTATTTAGTTCTGGATAGTTTCTTTTTAATATTTTAGATCATATTTAAAACTTAGCTAAAGTGTTATATATTTTAGCTTTCAACCTTTTATCTTGGACATATTTAACAGCTTTCTGGAAAAGGAGTTAATGAGGTCTGAGGACCCAATGTTCCTGCTTCTTATTTTGTCAACAAGACATAGCAATCCTGCATCTTATTTTGTCAAAATTAAGATATACTTAATCATCTCTTCTTAGCTATTATTTATTGATTATTTTTTTCTGAGCTATGAACAAAAATAAATGTGGCAGGGCTGGGGGTATACTTCAGTGGTAGAGTGCTGGCCTAGCATCCCAAAGCCTTGGGTTTGACACTGCCAAAAGAAAGAAGAAAAAAAAGTGGTTTATTGTGAAAGTAGTGTTTTATTTCCTGTGGCTTTTAAACAAAGTAGCTCCAATGCTAAACACAATAAATGTGCTAAATCCCTAGGAATGAGTTTTAGAAAACTTTCCAATGTCTGGTATTATGAGCAATTCTGGACCTCAGCTGCCATTGTCAGATACAAAACTGGCAGCTCAGAGACTCAAGAGAGATGTATCACCTATCTCAACTCAGCCATATTTCCCAGAGCCTAAGAATCAACTCAAATATTTCTCAGCAAGTTAATCTGAAAGTTTTTCCTCAAGTTGCCTTGAGGGTTCTGAGTAATGAGATTTTGCTGATTATACATACATCATAACATTTTAGAAATCATGGTTAATTTGAAGTTGTATTAGGGTGGCTAAACACTAACAGAGCAGAGTATGAGGAAGGAGGCTGGATATGAAATTCCATATAATAATTAGATGGAGATTTAGGTGATGGAAGTATAAGAAAGTGAGATGATGTATTAATTTTTATAGCTACACATTTGGTTCAGGTTTTTAACTCAGTCCAAGTTTATCTCAATGATCTGTCTGGAATTGTTAATTCTATCTTTCAAAGTCAAGGAATGATTGATCTAAGTACTATCACTTATACCTAGAAACCAGCAGGAAGACACGAAATGTCTATCCTCATGCATGCTTGTTTGCTAACTGCATTCCACTTTGCTGCTGAATTCATCATTAATTGATATCTGTAGCCACATCTGAGCATTATTGGATTTTTAAAAGTTTATGGATATACTGCCTTTTCCCTAAAATAATTTAAGGAAGCTTATGAAAATATATCATTATGTTGTTGTTGTTGTTGTTGTTTATTTGTTATTTTAAGGCTTGTGTCCCAAATGCAAGAATATTTTGTTTCTAAATAATAATAATTCTTATATTAAGATAAATGGCAAAAATAACTTCTATTTTCTGTGTTGCTTTCGCCCTGGTATTTCTTTCATCACAGTAATGATCAAGAGAAATCTGCTACCTGAAACTGGGCAGAACTACTGGGCCAGCCAATGACTGCACAATACACCCAAGAGTGTTGTCAGAATGCTCTTCATTTCACCACCTTTAGGTGTTCAGGGAGGAGAATGACACTAGAAGGTATGCAGCTAAATGGTAATTGTTAGGTGTCACCTTCTGCTGGGAAGTCAGATAATTAAGTAATTGTTTTCATGCCACTAAAGATACTCACGGCTCCTATCTGGGAAATAATAACCCTTAAAACTAGGCCAAGCTCATGCTTCATAACATTTGACTCTTAGGCTTCTGCTGTTCAGCATTTGAGATTGCAGTCTGGACACATTTCAAAGGAGCCCAGCCAACTTGGCTTTGACACTCCAGTGTGACCAGCCAACCTGGACCTCTTCAGAAAGTGATTATCCAGTCTGGAACTTTTCAGGGCCTTCTCTCCCCCACTCCTATTTCCTTCTCTATTATGTTGCTTGTGTCCATAGCTTATTAGTGGTGCCAGCAGAAATGTTGGCTGAAAAAGTCAGGAAAAGCACAATCAGTCTAAATTGAAGGTTGCTAGGCATATAGATGAAAGATTTTGTGAGGAAGGAATTATGGTTTTAAATGAACTTTAAGAAAGGGACAAGTTTTGTGAATCCATGATATATATTTGATCTTATGTATCAAAGAAAACGTATCTATGTTGCTTTCAACTAGGAATATGTTCAAATGAATCCTGTTTTTTCCCACCTCATTTTACTACAGTATTGTCACAGATACTCTTCTCCAAAGAAGAGTTTCTCTACATGCTGCCTTCCCACTTTCTCATTTGCTTTCACATTTGACTTCCTTTTCCATCATGCTGATGTCATAGCTCTCCCCAAGGACACCAATTCCTTATCAATTGCTAAATCCAATGGGTGCTTTCAGTGCTTTTCTTGCTGGTCCTCTGCTGTATTTCTCACTGTGGATCTTTCTTTATTGAACCTCTCTTTTCTTTTCTTTTTTGTAATTTTTTTAATTGATTGTTCAAAACATTACAAAGCTCTTGACATATCATATTTCATACATTAGATTCAAGTGGGTTATGAACTCCCATTTTTACCCCAAATACAGATTGCAGAATCACCTCGGTTACACATCCACATTTTTACATAATTCTATATTAGTAACTGTTGTATTCTGCTACCTTTCCTATCCTCTACTATCCCCCTCCCCTCCCCTCCCACCTTCTCTCTCTACCCCATCTACTGTAATTCATTTCTTTCCTTGTTTTTTTCCCATTCCCCTCACAACCTCTTATATTTAAATTTGTGTAACAATGAGGGTCTCCTTCCATTTCCATGCAATTTCCCTTTTTTCTCACTTTCCCTCCCACCTCATGTCTCTGTTTAATGTTAATCTTTTCTTCCTGCTCTTCCTCCCTGCTCTGTTCTTAGTTACTCTCCTTATATCAAAGAAGACATTTGGCATTTGTTTTTTAGGGATTGGCTAGCTTCACTTAGCATAATCTGCTCTAATGCCATCCATTTCCCTGCAAATTCCATGATTTTGTCATTTTTTAGTGCAGAGTAATACTCCATTGTGTATAAATGCCACTTTTTTTTTATCCACTCATCTATTGAAGGGCATCTGGGTTGGTTCCACAGTCTAGCTATTGTGAATTGCGCTGCTATGAACATCGATGTGGCAGTATCCCTGTAGTACGCTCTTTTAAGGTCTTCAGGGAATAGTCCGAGAAGGGCAATAGCTGGGTCAAATGGTGGTTCCATTCCCAGCTTTCCCAGGAATCTCCATACTGCTTTCCAAATTGGCTGCACCAATTTGCAGTCCCACCAGCAATGTACAAGAGTACCCTTTTCCCCACATGCTCGCCAGCACTTGTTGTTGTTTGAATTCATAATGGCTGCCAATCTTATTGACAAAGCTATATCCTTCTAGCTCTTCTGCCACCATTCTGGCTGGTCTCTTCCTAATACCTCTTCTTACATAATATGCTGATTGTATACTCTGGAGTTATGTTCTCCACATTCTGCTCTCCTTACTCTAGAGATTTCATCTGACTAGAATTGCTATTGTCTGAATGTTTGTGTTTCCTTAAAATTCATATATTGGAGCCTGATCCCTAAGATGGAGGTATTAGAAGATGGGAACTTTGGGGGTGGTTAGATCTAGAGCCCTCCTGAGTGGGATTAATGCCCATAGAAGAAAGGCCCTAGAGAACTACCTTGCCCCTTTCACCCTGTGAGGACACATAGAAGTGATATCTGTTACAGGCCTTCACCAGGTGCCAAAACTGCTGAAGCCTTAATCTTGGGCTTGCCCACTTCCATAACTATGAGAAATACATTTTTGTTGTTTATAAGCCACCAAATTTATGATATTTTTGTTACAGCAGCCCAAGAGGTTTAAGACAAAAATCCCTTTTGATTGAAGTAATACCTATTTAATACTAATGACTTTTCCTCCTCCCCCCCCCCCCCGATTCTGTGTATGTGTGTCTATGTATAAAAATAAATTACACACACACATTCTCAATTCTCCTTCAAGTTTTAGGTTTCTACATCCATTTCCTGTTGGTCAATGTCACCAAGATAACTCACTGGCCTCGGGGCCACTGTCTGTGTTGGATTTTCATCTGCCCCCCCCACCCTTTATTGGCTCCTCTCAGAGCAATCTCTTTCCTTTACTGATTTCAACTAACTGTTCTTTTTCCCTCTGCCTTTCCTATTTTTTATAACTCTATTTTATGTGGTACTGAGGATTGAACCCAGTGCCTCGCACGTGCTCGGCAAATGCTTTTCCACTGAACCAAACCCCAGACTTCTGCCTTTCCTCTTAAATGTACCCTCCACAATGCTATCTGAAGGATCTAACGAAAATGAAAATGCAAATTTGATCCATGCTGCTTTGCATAATCTCTCAAACAGCTCTTCATCCCCTAGTCTAGCCTACAGTATTTAAGATTGTCAATATGAAAACAGAATCTTCCTCAAACTGAATCACATATTCCTGCCCTACTCTGTGCTGTACTCAAAACTTCCATAGCTTGCTCAGTGTTTTATGCACATGCTGTTTCTCACCTCTAAGGCTTCATATTATTGGAATGGTTTTCTGCCTCCCCTTGCCCCCATTTTTAAAAATTAGTGTATTAGTCCTACTTATCCTTTAAGGTTCAGATCTGGGGACATCTGCCAGGAATTCTTCAAAATCTCCTAAGCAAGATTACCCTTTCTCAGTGATTCCACACTGTTATGTCAACAAATATTATAGAGCAGTACAGCATTAGAATATAAATCAATTTTTAATTTATCTGCCTTCTACCCCTAGATACTCTAAAGTCAGACTGTTTCATATTAGTGTGTTCCATGTGGCTTCCATAGTACCATGCATGTGACAGTCACTCAGCAATGTTTGTTGACTGCACAATGATCAAGTGTTGATTGGATATTCACATGTGTGATACCAAAGAAATTTGAGTACCTGTATCTGTTGACTTATGATTTACAGATCTTTCATTTCTTCATGATTTCTTCCCAAGTGGTATCTATTTGTAAGATTCTTTACAACTAGGCTCTTTAAAAGAAACTTTATAATCCTAATTCTTGTGAACTTTAACTCTTTCTTCTCAGATAGTTAGGACCTTCAAGGACTCTAAGTCACATTTTTATAAAAAATTGTATGTTCTCTGCCAACACCCTGGAAAGCCCTGCACAAAAGGAAAATGATCTCAACATGCACCTCTAACTCACTGACATGCCAAGTTCCTTTTGGAATGATAACTTGCCAAGCACCAAAGCACTGTAACTTGTCATCCCCAGTGAATGAGAGGAAGAGGTGGTGTGGAAAGAACATCCTGTTTTGCAAAACTTCAGTAACTAAAGTCTTGTCATCTCACATTGTTTTTTTTTTCCTTTCTTTTTTTTCTTATTAGTGATCTGTTTGAGCTTATACTACCCCTATACTACATAGTTGACTTAGGTCACTAATATCCATCTGATACAAAAGAGCTGGAACATAAGAAAAGAGATTGTTTAAATGAATTCCTTATTTTCTTAAGTGGTAAAAGTAGAACACAATATAATCCTGGAACTCACAACACCATCTTTGGATTCCTGAAGACCTGAAGTTTATATAATGTCAATATTGATGACTTTACCTTAACTCTCCTCTTTGAAAAATGTTATTACTAGAACTGATTAATTTCTGTATTAGAGTGGTATATAATTGGAAAACATCAACCGGTATAAAGGCAACTCCCATTAAAACAATGCCTGAGTTCTATAAATAGAGAGTTCTACTTGCTACTTAAGAGCCTACTATGTGTTAAGCATGTTATGACTTGCTTCCCAAATGTTATCTCAGTCTGCACAATACCATTCTGAAATAAGATCTATTATCCCATTAAAAAAATATTTTTAGTTGTATATAGACACAATATATTTATTTTTATGTGATGATGAGGATCGAACCCAGTTCTTCACATGTGGAAGGCAGCACTAGCACTCTACCATTGAGCTACTGCCCCAGCCCCCATGATCTCATTTTTAATAAGTGGAAAACAAGGTTCAGAAGGGATAAGTAACTTGTTTGAGTCTGCACAGTTGGTAAGTACCATAACATAGATTAAAATATAAAGCCAATTTTGTCTCAGCTTAAGTATACTAAAATTCCTTGTTTTCTTGAAAATATTTTCCTTGTTTAATTTAACTTTTACATTTCCATAGGTATTTTTCACATTGGTAAATTATACATTGAAAGTACTGAATATGTTCTTTCAAATTCTTGAGGAAACACTACTTTTATTACCATCAGAATCCCAAATGCAAGAACTTGACAAGTGTTAGCAATAATTAATGTTAATATTTGTTGAATATTTTAGATATAAAAGTGATAAACATTTTTATGAGCAAGGATAGGTGAGAAAAATTTCCTGGCTTATACTGGTACATATAACCCCTTTGAGTTAGTCTTTGTGTTTCTGATAACAGTTTAGCAAATTGATAGTTCTTATCTCTATGACTCTTTAGCTGAAGTTGATTTTGATCTCTGAAATGAAAGGATTATAGGACACTAATTTCACACTACTTACATACTAATGAAACATCCGTTTATACAACACATTTAAATCCATTTGAAAATTCTGTACTATTTCAAAGTTGATGAGAACCTCACATCTTCAGAGGAAGAAAGTCTTGGATTAGGAGATAAATAATAGATAACTAGGAAGTTCAACCTGAAGTTAATATATCCTTGACATTTTCCTAATGAAAGGACACATACCCCCCCCATATGAAATTGTATTTTTCCCACTTTATATAATAATGGTGGAATTGATTTTACCTTGTTTGA